>NC_043765.1:13200431-13517931 GCF_902148845.1 Salarias fasciatus | reverse complement strand
TGAGCCTCTCAGTAGGATGTCTTTCAACAGTATTTTTTTTTTCTCTTCTTTTTCTGCCCTGGATAACAAGCTGCATGCCTTTTTCCCTGCATTATGTATCCTTAACTACACAGCGTGCATAACACTGGGCTTCAGTGATTGCACTTATTGTAGGAACTGGATCCGGCTGGACTAAACTGAGAGCTCTTGTTATAGTACTCAACACTGGTCTTGGGCTTGACCCCTTCAAGTCTCCGTCTTGGGATGCTCTGGTCTTGGTCTTGATTTGGTCTGTTTGTTGGTCTCGTTTATGACACCATTGTAAAAAAAAAAAAAAAAAAAAATCCTAAATTAAATCATGGAAGAATATCTCTTCCAGGTACTGGCATCTCAGTGCACATGTGAAAAACATTTCACCGCACATCCAATTCATTCATACAACTCGCCGCTCAGCTGTCTGCAGAAGCCATTTTCCTACTGTAACTCTATACGAGAGCACAAGATGCTGCAAGACCTGCTGACTTCGCCTCCATCAGATCAAAAGCGTCTGAAGTAACAGTGAAGTTTTCTTGTCGTTGTCTTCTGTGTTGCTCTTCCTATACGACCACGGAGACTGTCTTCATCACAGATCGTTATCCCAACTGATGTATCGCAAACAAACCCTCGTGCTGACGTGAAGTCTATCAGGTTACACCAATTATATACGGCCATATTGATGGAACTGTGGACCAGCGTATCAGTTTACCCAGCAGAGTTTGACATTTAGTCAGCCTGTATGACCTTGTTTCAATGCCTCGGCTCTCGGGGACATATTTATATTGTCCAAACGGAAGGTCAGATTGTGGATTCTCAATAGACTCTCCATCTTGGAATCTCCCATCAAAGGTACATATTGAAGGGTCTGCAAATTACTGTGAAATATATGTGTAATATGGAGTCTATGTCAGATGGCGGATGACTGGTGCTCCTGGGAGGCTGGTGGGGGTATTTAGCTTTATCTATTCTCCTATTCTTTATTGCATCTTTGACTATCATTCTCTCAGGCACATCTATTTTTCTCTTTCTACTGTTGCTTTTTTTCCCCCCCGTCTCGCTCCTGCGCCGTAGTTTTGAACTTAACAGCTCAGAAAATGAATGTTCTTAGCCTTGTTAAGATTCAAAGGGCAGGACTGATGCGAGGGCTCGCGTGCGTGTCTGTGTGTGCATCCACCCCGGTGCGTTGTTGTCGGCTTGTTTGTGTTTGCTGCACAAGGCACCTGGACAGTGCGGTGGGCTTTATGGTGCTTCATAAAAAATAAATGGCCTCTGTCTGATTTCAATTATAATGGTGAATATGTAAAAGCGCCTCGTTCATTAGTTTGCTTTTGCTCTGTGAGCGGGGGAAGTGGATTTGGTGTATTTAGTATCTGACTGTTGTCCTAAGTAGCAGGGATTATTCTAATGCTCTGTCAGTAGCAAGGCCTCGGCTAATTCCCCTTTCCACTGCTGATATCCATAACAAAGAGTGCACTAATAGACCCCTGTATTTCCAGTTCCATGTTTTTTTCTTTTCTTTCACCCAATCACACAATTTAACTGTCATGTACAGTCTGAATACAGAATGAGTGTCTACTCTTCTGCAAATTAGAACAAAGTGTATTTTCACGTATGGAGAGGAACACTCGATCGTGTCTAATGCGTGTCTTTCTCCTGTAGAGGAGGATTCTGGGTGGGATCGTCTGGGAGCAGTTCAAATGAAGGTAATTCAGCAATTCTGTGCACGGTAATTATTGTAATCATTACAATCAAATAAGGGTGTGAAATAATAAGCTATACTGAATGCTGTGTGATTGAGTTTTTACCACATCGTAATGACAAACACTCATAATATTGTGTGATAACCTTTTATCAAGCAACTGACAAAAATCTGGCAATACCCACGGTGTTTCACTGACTTATAGTAGGTAAAAGACAGTTGGAGAACACGTGATTAAATTAGGGTGAGACTACAAGATTAGAAATTCTGTGGAATTTGTGGCATTTGTGAAAATTTAGACGTTGTGTGACATCACTACGCATGATTAATGTATTTAGTTTAAAAAATATGAAAAAAAAATAATTGAGTTTATAGTAGAAAAAAGATACAGTGGAGTATCTGAATACAGAACAGAAGTTAATATGTTACTTGAATTTAGTCACCGTATATATAAATGCTGAGCAGACTTGAGTTCACTGGAAAGCTCGACCTTTTGCACATCTTCAGAACAGAATAATTGTCCGTCCCTGGAACAGAATGTATTGACAGGATTGACGGGAAATGTATCCAGTTTAAATAAAGTCGTACATTAAATGTCATCTCTGTGAAGTTTTACACGTTTCACATTTTTCTTGTTGGAATCATGATGTTTTTTTGATAAGTCATGAAAATGAGTACAGGACTGTAAAAGTAAATTGTATTTCAGGGATATTTAAAATGTGCTACGCTGTCTGAGATCGCGCTTCTCAGACGAGGCTTGGGTTGTGTGGTTTATTTATTTATTTACTTTTAGACTAGCTTTGGTGCCGTTTACATGACAGTGTTTCCAGTGAGTAAATATATATTAACCTATGAAGTACAGAATGTTAAACTGAAGCATTTCTCCGGCCTTTCCTTCTTGGCTGAAGCGTATTAGAAGCGGTTAGCTTGCAGCACCCAACAGCATTTCAGAGTTTGGATCGCAGTCAAAGCAAAGGTGATTCAGTTTTACAGTGTTCAAAGAGTAGCACCCCCATTTGCATAAAACATGGCACAATTTCACAGAAGAACGTCGGTGGGCCTTTTAATGACCCATATCTTTCAGAAGGTTAAGTCTTAATTAAGGCTGCTCCAAGACGGAACCTTTTCCAGCGGCAACACAACATGCGAGATTTCATTATTCCTGCTTGTCCACGTTTCGTTTGTGCGAAAACGCGGGAGCACTGACAGGTTAAATACATTATCCGCAGCGCTATTTGCGTGGCGGTGGCACACTTCACACTGACCCGACATTAACACGACTGGAAACCTGCAGAACTATAATATGCAGATGCCGCAACCACCAGCTGATTAATTATCTTTCTGTTAATAGAGACGAGACACGGATTTGCTGCCAGCCAGTCGCAGCAGGTGATGCACACTGAATATGCATTTTGCAACACCGTAATGTGAAATTTAAAGAGGCTGCGCCCAAAAAAAAAAGGGGGATTAATTATACAGTGAAGTCATAAGAAAGATAGCAAAAAAGTTTATTCAAATCCCCGGGGAAACTTTGTGTCACCCGTTAAAATGTGCTGTAAATGCTTTGATTGCTCGGTTTGGCCTGAAATGGTTTATGATCTCACCGTGAGTGGAGGGTGTTCAGATTTCGGGGGGGGGGGGGGGGGGGGGGGGGGGGGGGGGGGCGGGGCGGGGGGGGGGGGGGGGTGCACAGTCGCGCTCCGCCATGCTGTCCCTGATACTGCGGGAGTCTCAGCCTCAGGGAGAAAGAAAGGAGAGCAGAGATAGAGCTTTAGAAGAGCAACACACAGATAATGGGGATTTAGGGACTGGCCGAGTGGTCATCTAAAAGTAATAGACACTTAAAACAGCCTCAAAATGAAAGTGTTTTGTTTTTCCTCTGCTTTTTTTTTTCCTCAAAGAAAGCTTGACAGATGGATATCGTGTGGTGAAAAACGTATGATATAAAAAAAGAAAAGCGTTATAAAAGAATAGGTCCAGATAGAAAGGGTGGAAGCACATCAATGACGGATTGCAACAAGAAGCCACCAAACAAAGGTTACGATCAGCGGCAGAACTAAACGCCGCCATTTCAGGGGAGCGCGGTTTGAAGTTTCCAGAGTGAAAATGAGCTGTCGGGACCATATAATTGTTCATACTGGAACTAATGACTGAAAATGTTCCAGCATTAATACAACATGAATAATTAAACCGCGTAGTCACAGAGAGAGGCAGGAGAGGAATCTTTGATGGCTGGATAGATGTTGTGTGCACATGTTTAATGAAGTTTAAACGGCAGTCACTGAAAGCAGACTCAGTAAATAAAACCTCTGCCTAAAATCAGTGGATTGACGCCTCATGTTTTCAAGGTTTGAATACGAATGTCCGCGTTCTCATCCTTTTTAACGTCTACAGCAGAGGTGCCCAAACTCGAACCTTGTGGGCCAGCATCCTCTTTCTATCTGGGATTAATTAAATATTTCTATTCTATTTTATTCTACATTGCTTTTTGCATATATGTGTGTAGTGTAGGTACAAAACCAATCAACGGCACCATCGTGACCTGCCATGCTATCGACATCCTTGTCAGCGTTTCTGCCTTTTCTGTATAGATAGATGTCATTTTCACTGTGATTGCAAAGATTTATGAAACAAAAGCACAATGTGTATTTACTGGAAACACTGTTGTGTAAACTGGGCCTCAGTTTTAGATTTTTCGAGATTACTTTTTGAAATTGGTAGCCAGCCAAATAACTTTTACTTAGATGCTCGGGCCAAATTCATGATCCAAAGCTATGATTGTACTTCTTTCTTTGGGCCTTTCTTTTCTTCCTGTGGCGCTAGACTTTCCTTACACACACATGAAATGTGTTGATCTTACTTGGTGGATATGGACCTCTGTAGGTTCGAACATGAATGTGCGTTCTCGTTTCTCTGTCATGTGATGGAGCTGGAGCCCTCTCCAGTGCTCTGTGGTCCTGAGTGGGATTGAGTGGTATGGACAGTGGATCCAAACCTCATGTTGCTGTTTTAACAGGATTTTCTGGCATGACTGAAGCACGTTTGTTTCAATTCGTGAAGCACTTTGAAGTGAAGTTTAGAAACATACTGTGCCTTTTAGTTTTTAGTTGCTGTATGATCCCCACTTTGGGGTTTCATTGATTTAATTAAAATGAGCTGATTTTAGTGTCAAACTTTTACAGGTTTTTTATTTTTTTATTTTTGGAAAGAGTAAGTTAAGCTTGTAAAAAGGTGTTTTTAATAAACCAGGACCGGAACATTATTTCACCATTGTTAACAGTACATGTCGGGGTGAGGATGCCTGTGAGCACACCGGGTTCAACAGCTTTGCAAGAAAAGCCATCTGTTTCTGTCAGGAATCAGAGATGTTTATAGGTACATGCTACACATAAATTTAATGTTGTCGAGCCTGACTGCACCTATTGGAGGGAGAAAATGGGATTTATGATGACGCTTCATGGCTGTGAGAATTATGACAAAAATTATGCAGGGAAGTAGGACCGCAAGACTGTGATGAGATAGATCCAGAGATTTCACCGAGCACTGTTTATCTGCAGCGTGGAATAAAACAGAAGTGAATTTCATAAAATAATTTGACTGATGTGACATTATTATTGACGTTAGATCTAAAAATGATGTTTTTTTTAACCAAACCATCCAAATGGCATGCAAAGATATAACATATGCATTTAATTATTGTCAATATTTAATTTTCTTAGCCATTGTCATCTTGGTTTTCTAACATTGACAAATTCAACAGTTATATTTTTATAAGATATCTATTAAAGTCTATTCTTTAGTTTAAGAAAGACTAAAAAAAAAAAAGAAAAGAAGAAAAAACTAACCCAAAAAAAGGCTTTGACAATCTTGCTGGGACCGTGTATGGCCGCTAAAGCTTTGATTGGACAATTGGCAGAGCTAAGTGAACTGTCAGTTGAGAAGTGACGGCAGGAGTGTGTGTTTGAGTGTGCATGCTTGCACTCCAGAGAAAATAGAACAATAATCTGAAGCACGTTGCTCTCAGAGACAAATTTACCGCAGAAAGAGAAAAACAGAACAACGGCCAGCTCGCAGCCGTCGCTGAGTGACTGAATGTGCAGTGGACAGTTATTCTGATGGGCTGCAGATGAAGCATCATCTCTCTTTTTTTTGTTTTTTTTCTCTCTTTCTAGCATTAATTCGTATTGATTGGCTGAATATTGCTGACTGCCACTCGCTCCTTTTCTCAGCAGCTTTCAGTTCGGCTGTATCAAACAGAAGAGGACCATCTTTCACATGGAGCCTGGAAAAAAATGAAACTCATTTCACATGCATTGAACGGCCCCAGAGCGGCAAAGGTTATCTCAGTTAAAACACGAGCAGGATATAGTGGAAGGACTCCTGTTGCTTGTGGGGAAAAAAAAAGAGACGATTCATTAGCTCACACTAAACGTTCTGGACACCAAGGCTAAATGATCCTCCTCTGGTAATAAGTACAGTAGGACTCATTACTCTATATCAGAAAATACACATATTTTGCTCACAGCTCAGGAAGGCATGAGGCTCATTTGTGTTTTCCCCCGGTGTCGTCTGTGACAAGCTGCAACAGGTACGCTAAACACGCCAGTCGTGTTGCGTTTCCCTGATGTGTTTGTTAGCTGCACCGTGACCTCCAGGCGACCTGCATTCCCTGGATAAGGAGAATAAACAGAGAAGGAATGTACTTCAATTTGTCTTAACTGAGTTATTTTGCATTAAAAAACAAAACAACCTATAATTTTATGGAGAGGAATTCTTCACAATATGTTTTGAAATCAAGCATCTAATCAGGTCAAGATTAACGTCAATGTTTTATAGAAACTCAGGAGAAAAAAAGGCTTTTTTTCTTTTTCACAAAAGATAAAGTTTATATGCAATTAGGTCATTTTTAAAGGCCAACACAAGTCTAAATTTAGACCAAGTGCTTGTGATTGGAGCTGACCCTCGTTCCAAACTGGCCCAAGTCCACATTCCCAAATACTAACTACACTTGGCAGTCGCATGCGATCCAAAGTTGGCTGGAGCTGGAGCGTCCGGGGTCAGCGCACAGCCAACTGTTGGAATCCTCTGACTTCCCGAATAATTCTGAAAGTATCGTGGCATTGCTCTTCGCTTATGAATCATGGCGAGTCCGTTTGAAGTTTTGAGTACTTTCATAAACGTTCTAATGAGAGAAATGATAAAGTGGTTCAGAAGTGTTTAATAGGATCAGTGAAAATGATCCCAGCCGCGTTGACGACGTACCATTAGCTTTTGAGGGCATAGATATTCCTTAAACTCATTTAATCTTTTTGTTGATTAGATCAGTGTTTCACTGATCAAAAATTAAATGTCTAGACAGGAAATGTGCAGCGAAAAAGAAGTGCCAGTTGGCTGTATTGTAGGAGAAAAACGCTCTCGCATATAGACACATCTCGCATGTATCCGCTGAGCGGGTGCATCATATCTGTTTACATTTGTTAAATATTGATGTTCCAGAGCTGTCTGTGACATGAGGCCCAGCCCACCCCTACCTCCTCGGCTCCCCTCCTGATTAATGTATGAACAAATATGATTTATTAATTCCCCCAGCTCATCCCAGACTCCAATTGTTTCAAAAGTTTCTGACTGTGTAATTTGCCACCCTTGTTTATCAGGCTGGTTTTGCAACTCTGAACACAATGAGGCACAGTGAAGAATGTCGAACACCGTCATGGGAGGATTGGATAAAATATGCACAAATTACAAAGTGGAGACAATTTTCCCAGCTTTTTCTCACTACCCCTCACCCACCCACGCCTCCTCATTTCCCTTTCTCATCTCCTCGTAGCCTGCGTTCTCGGTGATGAGTGTGCGTCTGTGCGCCTGACAGTCGGCGAGCATATGGAGGGTGCGTGTGTGGTCCTGCCAAGCAAAGGAGGAATCACAGGCGGGATGGCAGCACTGTAGCGCATTAGAGTAATCAGAGGGAAATTATCGCCCTTAAGTAGCTTTTGGACATCTGCAAGAGGTGCACGCATATTGTAGATACCGCACACACACGTACACACATACACACACACACTAGGATACCTGACAGTGAACAGATGGACTCGGCACAACCTGTTTCAGACATCCCTCTCTACTTTAAAAGAGTAATCATAGAAAACTAAAAGCTTTGGCTCCCTCAGGCCAGTTTTTCTGAGACGCACCGGAGTCGATTCCTTTTTTTTTTTTTGAATGATGAAAGAAAATCGGAATTCGGCTGTTATTGAGCTCACATGGAAAAGTAGTCAAATGTAATTTTCCCAGCTTGCCATTCTCCGGATGCAGGTAAAATAAATAAGGATTGAATTCGATTGCTGCGGATGCATTTACCTATGGAGGTAAACAGCAGCGCCACTGACTGATGTCTTGTGCTTTAATTGCACGTGTGGGTTCTTCAGTCATTTATTAGTATTTGTTCTTACAAATCGTTTTGCCCGAAGCTTATTCAAATATATTATGTCACTGGATGTATTGGTTAAACGAAACATCCTTGGAGAGCCGAGAAAATTTATTCATGTTTAGCTGAGACTTAGTCACATAATAGAAACCATATTTTTTTTTCTAAATTTGAACGGCGTGTTACACTTTATGACAAAACAACATGAGTGACATTGAAAATCTGGCTGCTCTTGACTTCCCAAAAATGTCAGGAAAAAATAAATTATTCAAAAAAAAAAAAAAAAAGACAAAAAGTTTGATTTTTAACTAAACTCCTGAGCCTTTTCACATCGATGGATATTTATTTTCATTAAAAGCAAACTGCAGAATTATTGTGGAAGTTTTAGACAAATAGCTCTTTGTACGCTCCGTACCCTTGAAGTCACCCTCACATTCATGAAGATTGATGACCAGAGGACCGCCATCAGCAAGATTAATGAAAATATGTAATAATTTATCAGGCGTGAGACTACCAGTGGCAGGTGTTTTGAACAGTGTTTGAAAGCGTGACAGTAAATATGTTAGGTTGAAGAACCAGTGGGATTGGTTATCTGGACAAGGTTGACTACAGAGTTTTATGTAGGACTGTTGAAAGCAGTTTCATCATCAAAAGTTTAGAGATAGTGGTTCGCTGTACATCCATTTTTTCGGCCCTTCAACATACTGATGTTAGTGGTTTACCAAAGTTTGCTGCGACATTCTGAACAGCCCACCCCGTGACGTCCGTCAGCCCCAGAATCACACACTGCCTCTCCCAGAACAGTGTTCATCAGTACTGATGGGGATCCCCCCTGGGATCAAGTGGAAGACAGGCCAAGCAGTGATGGCCTGATCGCAGACGTTTCGAAATGATCCGATGTCGACAAACTGCCACGTTGGAAATGATTGACTCACGTTTGACTTGTGTTCCTGACGGACGAGGCCGGACTTTTAATTTGCATATCTCTGTGGTGTGGTAGCTTTTCAGCTGGAGACAGGAAAGACCATCAGAGAGTGGTGTGAGGACAGCAGGAGATTTTCAGGACTTTTCAGATGTGAAGCGATTCAGTCCACATCCTAAACTGCCACATGAGAACCTTGCATGGCAGCTGTCACCACTGGTGTGTATAAATAGGTCCATCTGCAGCTGTACGGGAGTTTTAAAAAGGGAAATGCTATCTAACTGAAACGACACTCCACAAATCAGCTAAGAAACTTTGTTTGTACAACAGATTAACGTCAGGGCAATTAGGTATAATGTGCAAATAAAGGATTGTTAGTTCATTATTCAGAGAATTTCAATTGACTTTGTCACAACTGATGCTTCATCAAGTTAAGCCATTGAAAATACATGAGATGAAAAAAAAAATGCTTCAGAGAGCATGTTTACCGAATGAACGTCTCACTTGCATTCACTTGTAAAGTATGTGTGTTAAAATAAACTTTTGGAAAAGGGCCTTGGTTTGTAACTTTCTCCCTGTGATATTTTTTTTTTAAATATCATTTTCAAATTGTACATGTTTTATGTTGGGTTATCTTTTTGTTGTGTGTTCTCTGTGTTATTTCTCTTCCTCACCTCGTCCGCTGCCTCCATTTTTCCACAGCATGGTCAAACAAGTCTCGAACTATAAACAACTCCGTCTCGTGCGTTTTTCTGTATTGTGCTGAAGTTTCAAAGGAAAGAAAAAAAGAAAAGAAAAGAAAAAACGAAACAGAGAGTGAGAATGGGTCGATAGCAGTTTGTGTGCATTTGCCATCAAATCATCAAAAAGTGTCAGGTTGAGTCGGTGGGAATCCTGATGCGAGTGTGATGGGGGCCCCCCCCCTCCGCCTGTTCCCTCTCCCCGGGTTCTCATTTCACAGGTGGACGAGCACATTAGTTCCAGCCCTAATCCATCACCACGGATTCCAGCTCACATGTCCACAATACACACAAATACATACACACAGGCACCCGCAAATACAAACATTGCCTAACACACACACACACACGCACACACATACTCTCGCACACACTCATACACTGGGACGCGTGGGAAGGTCAGTGAAAAAAAGAAAAGTGGTGCACAGAAGAGCTGTGGTATCTTTTGTCACTCATTCTTGGGATCAGGAGAAAGCAACACACATGCACACACACACACACGTTGGTATGAATCAGATGTTTATCAGCCCGGATTTAACAGGTTTCAAATTGTCCCACATTTTATCTCAGCCTTGCTCCTGCACTTCACAGGCATTCCTCTTGATGCTCACTGCTCTCCGCCCACTTACAGATCATTCTATGTCACCGGCTGCCGGTGGTAGGTCCGCTTTAAGTGCAGGGCATCAGCCCGAGGTGAAATGTTCAATTTTGACATTCATGTGGATCGTCATCTCTGAAAAGCGGCTCAGTAGCGCGGCTGCTATTATAGTTTGTGAGAAAATGTCAACAGGAGCAAAAAAGAAAAAAAAGAGGAAGGTACGGGAGAAGAGAAGTGACAGAACATGAATTGTGCTCATGGGTGTTTTGGCTGCTGCTGATTTTGCCAACAGATTTTGTCACCTTTGTGACTCAGGTTTGTGTGGGGGGAAATGTGCAGTGCATGGATTCACATGCGTACTTTTCTTTTAAGTTCTCTCCATTGGTACTCTGACTGTATGCAGAATTATGGGCATCTGCTCTACCAAGGGGCCAGTGTCCCATTTTCTGTGCTGATGTGCATTTAACCTCATGATGACGTTCTAAACACTGCCTCAACAAACTGTACAAAGAGAAAAAAAGTATAATCCATCTAACTTTCCTTGCTACGTCCACCATGGGAGCAATTTACAACTTTATCATCTCAAGGCTATTTTTCTATCTCCACACCACTGGGTCTTTTGTGTTTGTGTGGGCGTGTGTGTGTGTGTGTGTTTGTGTGTGTGTGTGTGTGTGTGTTGTATGCAACACTTCAACTTAAATTGCAGTGCTTAAGAAAGGAGATGGGGCACATTGAAAAACACTGCTGCCCATGACTTTGGCCCACACGCCACATTCTCGATGCCAACAGACAACCTTCGCCGGTACTTAATTAATAAAAGGACGAGGGAAGTACTGAGGCAGCTCCAATTAAAAGCTTTTATGGCGAGTTCATTTCATTCACCACAGGTTGTTTTCGCTCTTCAGGGCAGATTCATGCTGGGGTGAAAACACACCAACAATAAAAGGAGGGGGAAAAAAAATAAAAAGCACAAAATGTCCAGCTGGGTTTTTATAGAATCTGCTGATTAGCAGTGTGGAGCTCTTTCACAAATAGCGTCCGTGTCATTTATCAGTCACTGTCCCACCTTCAAAAATTAACGTTTAATGCAATTCAGGAGCTTTCTTCCTGTAACTAATACATGTCTGTGTGTCCGAGGTGTTTTTCATATGCTGCAGATTATAATGGCAAACTGATTGTGTTCCTTTTCTTTTTACGACTTAGTTTCCGATTACCCAATGTGAGCTGGCCATTGTGAGGGTGCTTGACAAAGCAAGCAAATAATTTCGATTATCCTGAAGGCCTTGCACAGCTCTCTATACAGCACAATAAAGAACAAGCTGTATGTTTACATAAGAGCCCACATAATGGAAAGTCATGGAGTCTATTTAATGGGCTTGGTTTGCTTCTACCACCATACCCAAAGGCCAGAAAATACTTTTTTTGGGCTCAACTTGATTACAGTACTTTTTTTTTTTTTTTTTGCCACATTTTGACAGACCGGAATATGAAAAGGTTAACACAATTTAAATCCAAACTGAAAAAAAGAAAAACTCTCAGTCCGTGGAAGCAGTCCACTGCAAATCACACCATATTGGGGAATTTCATGAGGATCTGTCCAATAACATGAAACAGTCTTGTTCTTACTTACCTTGACTTTCTGACCTCAATAAATCATTTTTTTAGCTGCATACACTTCAGAATAGAACTAGCTCCTCTTATAATTGCACTGGTCTGCTAAGCAGAGAATATGAGTGTGTTCACACTTTAGAGGTTTGGGTGATTAAAGTGAACTCTGTCTTTGTGCTGTTTATTCACGAACATGTCAGCACGACAACAGTGTGTGCCATTGAAAATGATCAGGAGCAGCTCTTTGAATGCAAACCAAGAGAATTCTGGTGTGATTTGACTGAGGAAATGTTGAAGCTGCTTTGACTTCATGCTATTTTAATTGACTTTCTGCATACTGTTATTATTGTTCTGCTGCTATACGAGTCGTTATTACAAGTCTGGCTGTTTTTCTGTGTGAGAAACTAAGAAGAAAGATTCTCTTGCTCCAAAGAAACCAATGCCACTGCAGACCGATATTCCTAGCTTCTAGTAAACTTCATGATCTCACTGGAAAAATAGGCTCGTCTGCAGCCTTTTTGAATAGATTGAATTGTTTTCTTTGTCTCCATTATAAATAAAGCCATGGTGGTTTTCTATCTGACTTCAATAGACTTCACAAGCAACATATTTCATCAACAGTTCACTCATTAATGTGGATGCTCTTCCTTCCCAGCTTTATATTGACCTTTACAATTTTTTTCTTTATTTTTTTAAACAATCAGCACATATTGGCAATATTCACACGATAACAAAACAATATAAAGGAGTTTCACAGCTAATGATTTCACACACTCACAGACACATCCATGCAGTACTGCATGTATATAAAAGAGAAGTCAGGATACTGCTAATTGGTCAAAGGTTTTTTTCCACATTTCCAGCACTGACTGGTCTGAATGTTGCTTTATTTGTGTGTGTAATGAATATGGTGGCAGTACTTCCACAGCGTGATGTGGAAGAACAACTTTTACAGGTAAGACGTGTGATTTAAGTTTATTCTTTAATAGAAAACCAACGTTTTCATATTGGTTGAAGTAAATGTGTCTGTTTCATTAAAACTGTATTGACATCAAAGTGAAAACTTCACCAATTTGATTTTGCTCATTCAATTCAATACAACTTTAGTCAAACAGCATGAGATTAAGCATTTCTAAACAGTTTTGCAGACAACAACCAAACAACTACAGGTTAGTCTATTTGTAATATTTAATTTTCCTTGTTTCGAGTTTACTTTGGCGTAGGTGAGTGAAACGACATTAAATTTGTTAACTGAAAATATCAATCAGGCAACAACCAGTTTAATTCTATGAACTTAAGTCATATTTATACCTTAATAAATGTTGGGATTTCACATCATTAATGTTCAAATTTCAACTTAATAAATTTGGCTATCAGTAATAATTAATGATCCTCAGAGATAACTATTAAATAATTTGGGTTAGGGGTTAATGGTTGGTTCTGCTCCAGTGTACCATGTGCTTATGGCTGTAGTGCGGAGATGCTGCTTGCAGGCTAAAGGAACTGGTCGCTTCGCATGTGGAAGTCTCAAAAAACAGTTTGTGAAATTAGAGGCTGTGTTCCTCTTGCCTGTTGTGGTGGTCCTTCGTGGGAATACTGAATGCTGGATGCCATTCTGGTTGTCTATTTAGGGCCTGGGTCAGGGGGCTCCTTCCTTTGTTAGCAGTTAGCAGTGCTGGCTAGCCGGCTGTGGAACCAGGACAGTTCCCCTTTCCTTTAGGAGGGACTCAGGAGAACTGCTCCTTTGGAGGTCCGGGGGGAGAACTGCTAAAGGGCAGAAGAGAAACCACGTGGCTTGGGCAGTCTCTGTGAAACCTGATCAATCACAGTTCATTCCTTCCTCTCAGACACGGGCTTTGAAACTTGACACAGCACAACTAATAATGTTGTTAAATGCAATTTCATCAAAGTAGAAAGTTTAAACTGTGCATGGTAACTATGTAAAGAACAGTGTGCAATATAATTCATTAGTGTAATAAACACTTTTATATTTGGGAGGAAACAAGGTTGGACCTAATCATTCCATCACTGATTTATCTATATTGTTGTAACTGTGTCTGCTTGTGACTTGATGAATGCTTCGCTTCAGTTTCTAGCCGAATATCCCTTGTTACTTGTGATTCAAGTCAACTCTCAGAGCTTTCAGACCGTGATTTAATAGCACTGATAAACACAAGTCACCTGATCACAGCAATCTGTTTTGTTTTGATCATCTGGTAGCAGAGAAATTTAGATTAATTAGCAGCAAATGGCAAGCCAAATTGAAGGGAACACAGCGATCAGATTTGTGGCTGGTATTTGATAGGAAAAGAGCACAAAGTGATGGAATATGTTTGGGATTCGTTCAGGCACAAATGTGTTTGTTTGTTTCACCTCATCCTGTAATGATCGTTAATCCATCAGTGTGCTGAGAGTTGGCCTGTGTGTGTGTGTGTGTGTGTGTGTGTGTGTCAGGTCAGTCAGCGGATATCATTATTCTCTGGCATATCTAACAGTATTTTCTCAACTGCTCCCTTGTGAATTTAAATATCCTTTGAATTGCAGTCCACACCGAAGAGTGTAAGCTCAATTACTTTTGATCCTACTGTACTGATGTTGAGTGTGACGTCCACTGATGTCTTCACATCAGATCTTAACAACAATGTGATGGAAAGGCCCTGGTTCGAGAATTATTCACTTACTAATGGTTGTATACATCAGATTTGCATTGTTATATGATAAGAAAGACGATTACTTTACCAAAAGGAGTTATTTGCAGAATGTGCTATGGGACTCTCATGGGGGGGTGACATAGACCTTCAAGGAGGATGCAACTTTGGAAACACAGGAATGCAATATGGAAATAATCAAGTTGAGAGTAAAACTCTGATTTTGTTAAAATACTTGTCTATATCACTGTTGCCCTGGTAAGTCCATCAGAGGTGTATTAAAATCCTGAAATAAGCTTTCTTGCTTAGATATAAATGTAACAGAAATGGCAGCCAATGAACTTTTATAGAAATATACTGCATTGATTGGGCGTGTTTGTGTGTGTCAATGAACGTGTGTTTCAAATTGCAAAAAACTGGGATGAAATGCTGCGACATAATTTCTGCCTTGAAAGCATTTAAAAAGGGTGCAAATCAGCTCAGCCTTTCCTCGGGGGGCTTCCCACGACTTCATTAGCAGATAATATTTCTGGAATGTGCCTCAGACCTTCACCTCGTAACCTCATCTCCCACATAGCATTTTTTTCAGTTTTTTTTTTTTTTTTTAATCATTCATATGTATTTGTTTCTGCAGATTTGATTTCAACATTGATACGATGATTTCTTAACCTACAGGTAGAGGTGCTATATTAAATTCTGTTACGTTATTTGCATTTGGAGGTCGTTCTCTGTCCTTATTGGTGATGTATTAACCGGCTCCCAGTGAGTGACAGTGGATTACTGATTTTTTTTTCTTTTTTTTTTTTTCTATTTCCACCCAAGCTTCATTCATATTGATTTTCTTCTTGGTGTATATTAGCCGTTATTTTCCATTGCTCCGACTGTGAACACAGACTTTGATCTACTTTTCTACCCCTCCACATGTTTGTGCAGGTGTGTGTTCATGTTTGTAAGTGGTGAATGATCTATCCTTGAAGACGTAAACACCCATTTTAGGACCACCGATAGATTGTTCGATACCGAAAATTCCTTGAAATTGCTTCCAGTCATGTCTTTGAGGCCTATAGCTATGGAAAGAAGTGTGGTCTCTAAATCACATATAGACGTTCCAGCCCACGGCTGAGGGAAGATCGATGCGCGGCCCAGGTCTGGTAATCGACTGGATCTCTTTCTTTCTGCCTCTGTCTGAAAACACTTACAGTACGGATGGATTGTCTACTGCGTCATGGCTACTTGCAACTTTGCCGTTCAGACGTTCGAGACATAATGTCACTATTGCTGGAGTTCATCCAGCCTGATAAGCAGAACTGCAGCTGAGGACTGCAGACTTCTTTTTGCCAGTTGCCAGTTCCACTGTGAACAAGATTAGGTCCACTGCCTGCGAAATAAAATTGTTTTATTCCATCCCACAAACTTCAGACGAGGAACAGAGTGCGATGAGAGTCGTGTCGTTATCAGTCTTAAAGGCTTGCACAAGCTTTGTGAAGATTTTTTCCAATTCCTTCGTGGCTAGTCTCTGCTTTAGCATCAGCTTTGGGTCCGTCATTTGCGTCGGTCAGACACTTGAAGCTTCCAGTCCCTTTATCCTGATATCATTTACTCTTTTATGAGTTTGAGCATGTTTAAGAAACGAGATGTGTTGCAAATGGTGGTCAATACAGTAAAACTACACATTTCAGTGTGTTCTGTTATTGTGACTAGTCTAAGACACACCTGTGCGATAATCTTAGTTATCTAATCAGCATATTGGTCTGCCACGCCTCTGAGGTGGATTATCTCGGCAATGGAGAAGTGCTCACTAACACATTTATGACCAGTGTTCGAGAAAAATAGGCCTTTTCTGTAAATAAGACAAGTCTTAGATCTTTCAGTTCAACTCATGAAAAATGGGAGCAAAAACAGAAGTGTTGCATTTATATTTTTTGTTCAATGTGGTATTGATTGTGGGTTTTTTAAAGTATCCATCGGCTCCACTTCCTCTGAATATATCCCTCCTCTCTGGGATTGCTCGTGGAGTAGCGTTTCATCAGTTCTGTATTGTCCGCACTCGTCCATATGTCGCGTTCATCTGATTGCCCTTGTTCCTTAGCAACTGATGTAGGTCTTGTTGACCTGGGTGACGTCTGAGTTAAAATTATCCTATACTTCTAGTAATCACTCATGGCTAAGACATGAGTGCTTTAGATTTATATATGTATGCTTTTTTATTATTATGTCAGTCTACCCTTTCAGTGAAACAGGTTTGACTTCTTCTTTCGAAGGCTTTCCACAAGGTTTAGAAGTGTGTTCATGGGAAATTTTGACTGACTTCCAGAAGAGCATCTCTGAGGTGAGACACTGATGTTGGATGAGAAGAAGCACCTGGCTTTGCAGTCTCCACTCTTCATTCCAATGTTTTTTTTTTTTTTTTTTTTGTTAGGTTGAATTCGGGACTCTTTGTAAGCCAGTGAGGTTCTTCAACACTAAATTACTCATTCATGTCTTTATGGACCATGGTTTCTGCACTGATGTTGGAACAGGCAAGGGTCATCTCCAAACTGTTTCCACAAAGTTGGGAGCATACAATTCTCCAAAATGTCTTTGTATGCTGAAGCTTTCAGAGTTTATTTCTCTAAAACTAAGAGGCCGAACCCAACTCCCCAAGAACCAGCCCACACCAGAATCCCCCCCGTCCAACAAACGTCTCACTTGGTACAGTGCAGTCAGTCAAGTGCCGCCCTCCTGGCAACCGCCAAACCCAGACTCTTCCATCAGATGCCAGACGGAGAAGCGTGATTTGTCTCTCCAGATGACAAGCTGTCCTCGGTTACGGTTAGCTTTGTCTGCATGATTTGCATTGTACTTGGTGATGTAAGGCTTGGATGCAGCTGCTTGGACATGAAGCTCTGTACTCACACCCTCTCTGCACCGTGCGCCCCCCGACTACACCCTGTGATTGATCGTGGCGGAGTTGTTATTGCCAGTCACTCCACTTTGTTGTAATGCGACGAATAGTTGATATTTAATAATGAGGGAATTTCCTTTTTGCACATATTGCAGAGGTGACATCCTGTCGCTGTACCATGCTCTCTCTCTCTCTCTCTCTCTCTCTCTCTCTGTGCGTGCGTGCGTTTCCACCTCTGTATTGCTGCAGTCTCACCTCTGTCATTTTTAGTACTTTCCTTTGTCTGAATTTGGACATCACAAGTGCATTTTTTTTTTACACTCCTTTGTGCAATGTGTAAAAGAGGACCCAAAACTAGAGTGTAAATCCTTTGGAAAAGAGCTGGATGAATGAATTCAAGGTCGCACCAAAAGAATAAATAAAAAAATAAAAAAAATTGCACATTGCACATTGGTTTTCTGAACATTGAATAACAGTCATTTGAAAACCTCAATGTCAGTCTTTGAGGAGTGGATGCAGGGAGTCTGTTGACAGACACAAAGAGACATGCATACATGCATAGGGCTCATTTCTTGGTTACATTTTTGCTTCGCTTTATTTTCATTCTACTGGAAGGCTGGGTCAGCATAGTGGCTGCTGCCTGCTGGTCATTTTCCCTGTCTCAATTTTGTTGTTGGGGACTCTTGGCTGACTAAGTGCTCTAAATGGATTCTGCTTCCTGCCAGGGTCTGTCTTTCTTCCCATCTCCCTGCTTCTCTGTGGCCTACTCCCACCCTTCAGCCAATGCCCGCTCTCACAGCATTTTTACATGTTCAGAAATGAAATTGGGCCAGTAGACAATAGACGTTGAGAGATGAGCACTGACTCGAGCACAATCACAGGGAGTGGAGTTAATGGCTGCAAAACAACTGAAAATAATGACCTCGGAGTTCACCAGCTGGGTTTGTGAAAGAGTGGAAAGCTTTTGAAGATCTGGCACATGGGTGATGTGAATTTGTGTGCATTAGATAAGGGGATTAACTGCCAAGCACATGTAATTTTCGCTCCACAAACGACTCCAATCGAAAGCTGTTCCATGGTCACCACACATCTGTGTATCGTCATGAGAGCTGGAATCGCTTCACTCTCTGCTTGGCAGAAAGGAAAGCGAAGGAGAGGATGTTGGAGGAAACTAAGCGGGGATGGGATCTAAAAGTTAAACTGCATGCAGATATTTTACCTTCCTGTCTGTTTTCGTCTGTGACGGGCTGGCAGCTGCTGCCAAAGCAGGTTTTCAGTTCAGCAAACATCTGGGCATCCCAAACCTCTGTTTCCTGCTAAATGCATGCAAAAAAAAAAAAAAAAAAAAAAGCAGAGAGAACCAAACTGCATCGTAACTGGTCGAAAGGTGACTGAAAAAAAGAAAGGCTGCACACATACAGTGCTTTACAACTAACTGAGTAGAAAACGATGGAAAAATGCATGCTACATATTGAGTTCTGCAAGAATTGTGTTACTTTACATCCACGTGGATGTCCGCACAACTCAAACAGAAGCTTGCATCGATCAGCCTTTTATTTTCCCTGTTTTTGGGTCTTATCAGCTCGGCAGCGTTTGGACCGACGCCTGAAAAACCCACCGCATATTCCAGGTGGTCCCGCATATCTGCATGACGCCGACGTCCATACTTGATTGGATTTTGTTATCTCTGTAATTGTTTTAATCAGCCAATCACAATTAGCCTGGAGGAAAAATAAATGGAGGGAGGCAGACGGGGTGTGAAAAGGGGGGGAAGAATAAAGGAGGGCAGTGTTGTTGAAGAAGGCGTTGGTCCCTTTGTGATGGAAGAGATTTTTCCCCGATGCTTTAGTTTCATTCGGGTAAATGAAATGCGATGTGCCGAACACAGCGTTGGTTTTTTGCTGAGGTCAGCTTATAATCACGGACCTTTTACTTTTTAGTTTTTGTTTATTTTCTTAGTTTGTTCCTCCGGTAATGCATTATCAGTGAAGCTGTCAGTCGGCCATCTGGCTTCAAATCATATCTCCTTAATCAACAGAGAGGCTCTTTGAATACAGGCGCTCGCCAAAAAAAGATGCTTTCTTGGAAAGAATGGAACAATGTGACACTCAAGATTGAATTCACTAAGGAATAGAATAGAATATAATTAGCTGGTAATATATGTGTGTACATGTTTACAGTAAATATACAAATGTGACAGAAGTACAAAAAAACTCTTTAAAGAAAAGTTATAGAGGTTGTCTCTTTCTTCTTTTTATTCATTTTCTCTTTTTTTGAGTGCTTTATCTAGTTTTTCCAGTATATTAGTTGAAATGTTGCATATAGAGGGATAATTGCTTTTTTTTTGAAAGATGACAAAAATTGGCAAACATTAACTTAAAACTTTTCATGAGCGCACGAGGACATGAAAATCATTTCAGTGATATATGTGCTGTGGAAACAAGTTTGTTTTGAATATAAAATGAACTTTTTTTTTCGTTTCTTGAAACTTCTGTGACTTGAAATGATTAACAGTTCCTCATTTGATTTTTTTTTTTAACGTAATAAAGTCGACTTGTAGCAAATCAGACGTCTCTACTGGAGCTGATGAAACACATTATGATCAACACAAATAATTCACAACGCAGTATGCTGTTTCCCCTGAGGACACTTGAGATTTGTGTGAATCCTTTCACTTTGTTTGAAGCTTATGGGAGGAGTTTTTTTTTTTTTTAAGATAATCCATCTGATTAGCTTCAGCAGTGCCTGTGTTTTTGTCGTAACACCTGCTTTTTGTTAGAGACTATTGCTTCCCACAGGAGACATATATGGCTTTCCAGTGTTTATTCTAAGAACAATTAAACAGCCTGAGATCTACAATATGGTACTTAGCAGTGTTTACTTTTTTTCTGGTATTTTACAAGAGAGAACAAAATGCATAAAAAGCCTTTCTTGTAGAATAAGCTTGTTTTTTGGCTTTTTTTTTTCATAGGCTTTATGTTCATTGCTTGTGAAATGTGCACTCCAGCACTCCTGACCTTATTCAGATGTAAGTTGCTGTTTTTCATATAAAGAAACATTGACACAGCTTCAGATATGATTTGTTTTCATCGTGATTGAGTTTTATAGCATGCTGTTTTATTTCAGCCGTGCATTATATTATTGTTGTCATGCCAATTTTACCTTCGGTATTCCAGGATTTGGCTGCAATTGTGCTTTGGTAAATACCACACTTAACAGACTTAAGAATGTACTTTTTTCTTGCATCTTATTTACCAAGGCTATGGTATACTACTTATTTCTCAATCAAGTAATTAACACAACAATTTAAAGTTCCAATATAGCTAATAGACTTAACTAAATACCGATTAATGTTGGTTTTCCCTTATTATTGCTGCTATTAGTAAGACTCAAATCATTAAATGTAACCAAATGGAAACGGCAATAAAGCAGTGACTTAAGTATAACCTTTGGTGCTCGGTAATGAAAACATAATGATTTATTTCTTGAAAGATTTATCCATTGTGTTCATACAAGGCTACCGTCCTTAAACCTACTTGACATGTTCTGCAAGTCATCAATATGTGCGTGAGTAATACACCGTGTGTGTCTATCTCAAGATCATCAACTGTTTCTGGCTTCATCTCCTGTTAGTGGGAGATTGAAACAGTTACATTGTACTGTAGTGTCAGTCTGGTATCACGGCAGCAAGCGCGGTGCTTGTGAACCCCTCCAGTTACATATTTACTGACCATGAGAGAAAATTTACAGTGTTCCAACAGGACCAAACAAAGTGCGAGTGGAATGGAAGAAGAGGCAGTGAAATAAATTGTAAATTGAAGTTCACTCTGATACTGTTTTACCCGGTAAAATACCCGACTGGTAATGTATTAGTTACCAAGAATGTGGGTCCTGTCCTGTTTATAGAAAATGATCTGGTAAAGAAAACAAAAATGTTGGGCATTGACCGCTCATATCATTAAAAAAGAGGAGGATCATTTTAGTGTCATCCATTGATTCTTTATGTGTCCTGAATGTGACTGTTTAATTAACTGAAACATTCATTCAACATGCTGATGGGTACTGCCAGTGGGGTCAAGAGTTGGAGCTCTGCCAAACAGAGCCAGAAACACCCGTTTCAGTTCTTCCACTTCCATTCTGGAATTAGACAGCTTTTAAAATGTGGTTATGAGTTCACCCAATCATTGAAAATATGTGTATTTGTTTTTCATCTTGAAATGACAGGTTGGCATAGAAAATTCACATGAAGTAACAGCTGTGACTGTTATGTTGCGGAAACAATCAGTGATATAGATTTTTAGGAGTGTGCACCCATTTGCTCATTTATATTTACTTCCTGGACAGTGTGTCCCCTTTGCTGTATTTGTCTACAGTGTGGAATGTGCCTTCATCTACTCCTGATGGGATTTAACTTACAATTTAAAAGATCCCAACCTAAACTGTACCTCTGGTTTTATGCCATGCACATGATGATTTGTTCCTCAAGATATTTGACTACAATCCAAACTGACATACATTAGCAAGACAAAATGTTGAATGTTTGAATTCACAAAAATGGTTCAAGGGAAAGGCATCGTTTTTGATTTTCTGTTTCACTGACAACAATGAAAATGCAACAACAACTTTGGAAAGTTGTGTCTGATGCACAGAAACAGCGGACACACTGAAATGGATGTAGTTAGAACACCAGGCCACAAGTTGATGCTGTTCAAGTGTAAATCTACCTGGAGAATGTAGCCTGGGAGTCATTCCTTTTTCGAGGCTGCCGTCGTGATTGTCGTCTCGTCTCATACGTACAGAAGTATTTGCTACGGCTGTTGTACGCATGCACAGTAGCAGCGTTTCAGGAAAGTTGAGTTCTCCCGCGTTTACACAGAGTTGGAGCCTTTTCATAAAGTTGCATATTAAGTGATTCCAAACACTGTTGTGGCGTAAACAGACACCCAAAAAACAACCTAAGTTTTTTTTTTTTTTTTCTGTTTTCACTTGAACATGTCTCATACCTCTCTCATCTTTAAACAGATTTCAATCTCAGTTCACTCTGAGCCATTTCATCTTCAGCAACATAACACATTATAAAGCTGCCATTGTTAATCAGGAACAAAAAGAAGTTCAGTATATTTGTGGAATATTTATCAAGAACTACAGCTGCAAGAAAAAAAAAACATCAAATGTAACTGCCTGATTCACCATCGAGTATCTTGAACCGTGGCTGGACATGCAGGAATATGAGCTAGTGGCATCAGTTTCCTCTAGATCCTCTTGTAGAGGCAAAATATTCACGGATTGAAGGCATTAATTCCTCTATGGGCTTCATGCCAGGTGCACGAGGGAGTATTTGCTAACCTCCTGCGGTGCGCAGTGCTTGGAGTCTATCTTTCCTTTTGTCAGCCGTAACTCTTGTTCATTGACTATTAATGAGCCTTCTCCTCTAATACTTCTAAAGTTTTGTTTTCCCTATCTCATACAATCTGCTACTTTGATAGCAAAGTCACTTCTAAATTCTTAGTACTCCAGATAGATGGATGATAAATGAATAGATGGATAGAATAAATTTCCCACCTGCCCCTGTGGTTGTTCTCCTCCATGCCGAAGCTTTAAAGCTTGATCCTCCTGTGCAGTATATTGCGCTCTTCTGAAAAGAGATGGTTGATGTTGTTCTGGTGATTTTATTCTCCAAGTGTGTGGGGAGTAATCGCTTCATTTGTTCTTAGTGAGTAATGCCTGCCTTCACTTTCTACAACTTTTCAAGCTCTTCTCTCAAGTCTTGCTCTCTAGTCCATGCTCATTTGTGGGATGCTGGACAGTGGCTCAAATGAATCACTTGTCTTTTAGTTCCTTACTTCTCTCAAACATAAAGGTTGGTAGTGCGGATCCTGGAGGGACGCAGCCCTGCGTTGCTCCCATGTATCTACGCTCCGACACACCTGATTGTGACAGTAGCAAAGCAGGGACACGTTAAAGGATTGTGACCCTCTCCAAAGCACTGGGGTTCACTGGACTGAACCCATTTCTTTCTTTGCTCAGAACTTCCGTGTTCAATGTCATTAGCCTTAATCTCTTGCCGGCAACACGTGCCGGATAATCTGATGACTGGAAAGGCACAGGTGTTAATTGACTGGACCTTGAGCTTTCCATTTTCTTGTCTGGCATGTTGCAAAGTTATTACCAGAAAAAAAAAAAAACCCTCTTTTAATGTAAAAGCAGTCAAAATGACATGATGGGCACGATGATAAACATTAGGTGGTTGTAAAGTTTCACACATCGGTATAAATGCATATAGAGTGGGAGAGTGGGGAAGTTCTGTGGACTCATGTTCTCGTTGCGTGCCCGTTGCTCTTGGATTCAGGTCTGTACCACTGCTTGAGGGCATGCAGTCTGCTTGATCATTTCAGTGGGAAACAGACTTTTCCTCATCTACCCCCCTACCTGCACTTGGCCCTGTGTCACCACCCAGAAACTAGTACGTGTGCAATTATGCAGTCCTTCCAGCTTTTCTCTCCGCAAACCGAGAGACTAATCAATGAGGACAACGGGATCACAGGAGCTGAGGGGTTGGGGGGTGTCGGTTGGCTCAGATATGGAGCAACTTTAACTTGGCATATACCAAATAAATGCCAGAGGGGGTATTGAGATGGAGAAACCTCACTATAAATCAATCCCAGCTCAGCGTGCATGCTGCAATCAGAAACGGGTGTGCGAGGTAGGGGTACAAGGTGGTGAAAGAGAAATCGATCAGCTTAGATGATCTGAGAGGAAGGGATCTCTCTCTCTCTCTCTCTCTCTCTCTCTCTCTCTCTCTCTCTCTCTCTCTCTCTCTCTCTCTCTCTCTCTCTCTCTCTCTCTCTCCCTCAGTTTTTATTGCTCTCGCTTGTTACACATGGACATAAATGGAACAAAACCTGAATGCTCTCACTCACAGAACAGCAGGCAAATAGAGCTGTATCAAACTCCCATTTTCTCGACTGTGTTTTCGTCCTCTCTATGGGTGATGTGCCTGTCGAGATGCGGTTCAAAGTCCGCAGGGCACGGATTGAATGGCGTTATGTCTCACACAGTCAACAGTGTCCAGATAGGAAGGATGGAGATAGGAGCGGTGTCTATGCAGGCCTGCTCAGCCAGTCAACCAAGCCCGGCTTATCGTGTTACACAATGTCGCACAAGCGTGAGGCTGTCTGGCCTCTTTTCTGAAAACATACATATAAAAACACACGAGGGAATCCCTCAGATGAGATGGATTTTACCAAAAAACATGAATTTACAGAGAACCCTGTAAAGGGAGAACACAGAAATTTCACACAGAAATTCTGTAATCAATCAGGGGTCTTCTTATTATTACAGTGTTTCAAAGTAAATTGCAATGAACTTGTTTCACTTGTTTTTTTTTAATGGTTCAAACCTGAGTTCACATTCCTTTCACATTTTTCACATTTTATTATATTTGCATACTGTAATTGCTTTGCTGTATACTACCTTACTGTCAAAGTGAGACTCTCGTGTATGACTTAATTTAGATTCATAGCTCGATGATCATTCCTTTCTCTATTAACAACATAAAGTTTCCAATGCAAACATGCTTTGTACTATTCCCTTTTTCACGACAGCAATACAAAAAACACAAATCATTCTCAGAGATGATCTTTTTTTTTCTTAATTCCTTCCTTTTTTTTTTTTTTTTTTTTGTAGCTCAGTTTTAGTCTCCACCACATTCTGAATGATATACCACATTCACCATCTGCAGAATGATCCGCTATGTTCATCAGGCAGCCGCTGACTTTGTCTGCCTGCCTTTTTGCTGCTGGGCAGGTAGTTGCACACTGAGTCACTATAAACAGCTGCCTGCTGCAGTTGATGAGAGCGGTGGGACTGAATCAAAACAGCAAAATTGCCAGTTGTAAAATCAAAACAGCAAGCAGAAACGGAGCCGGGCGCGCCAAAGACATGATGGAACTGCAGTCGCTTGATTATGTTTTTGCTCGTTTGTTTGAGCAAGGAAAAAAACAAAGTTGGTACGGAGGTTTAATTACAGGTACCTTTGCTGATCAAGGTCTTAAACTTTGACAGTCTCGAGCACACTGTTGAACTTCAGATTGAATTGCATTCACTGCACTCACTTTGTAAATATTATGTTTGTATTCAACTGACATTTTGTTGAATGAGACGAACAATCCCAACAGTGCTCTGATCTTAATTGAAACCCGGTGCTCTTGCTTTTTTCTTCAAATACAAACTTGCCGCTGCTTTGCATGAAGCCCTTCCTCCTGTTGACAGTTTGATCTTTGTTGGCGTTTATTGATGCGGCCCAAATCCCGTCCTTAAGCCTCCGCTCTGAGATAGTGTCAGCCGGAATGGAGGGGTTGAGGGCAGAGTGGTGGTCTGCGGAGATAAGCCAACGCTGCACACGAGTGCTTCGTTTATGATGAAGTGGTCCAGACAATTACATTAAAGCCACAACGAGAGCCCTCGCCTCTCTCCCCCCTCCCTCTCTCTCTCTCTCCCTTCTCTGTTTGTCAACCTGCTCACTCTCGCTGCGTCACTCACAGCGAAATGCAGGGAGGCACCTCTCAAACCTTATCGCTCCGGCAGTCAAGGACGGAGACTTCTGAGCACTACACACCCCTCCTTTTCCTCTTTTATTTTTTTATACGACCTGCATTGTCCGCCCGGAAGGGGGAGGAAGATTTATGACGTGACACCAGTCGGCACCAGCACCTGCACACAACATCGCTCTGTCGAGAGTGTCTGTTCACTCTTTAATGGAGGCTTTGATTTAGGAGGGGTAATTGACTGGAAATGGACTGGCGCAGGTGAGATGCTTTATGGCCCAAATGTCGTCTAACTGCGTCGGATTCGTCGTTGATGGTGGAGAGGTGGCGTAAAGTGACGGTAATGTTCAGAGAGATGCACCACAAAATAAGGCTTAACTAGAAATTAAATGGCATACTGAGTCTTATAACATCTTCTTTCTTTCTACAAACATGATAGATTGCAGTGAAACAAGTGAAATTATTTCAACCCACTGGCACATTTCATCATTTTCACCAGAAAGAGAGACGGGGAAGAAAAAAAAAACAGATTTCAGGCTTGAATACTACATTTAATTACTCGTTAAGATTGAGATATGCAATATAATCAGTCATGAATGTAATACCCCCGCAGGAGCGTCTGACAGGTTTTTTCTTCTCACATTCTTTTTTTTTTTCCTAGCAAGATTAACCTCTGACTGCAATTCCTGCAAAACATTTTCATTTTATACCAAATGCCTGTTTGACTGGCTGAATGTAAAACTTAGGGCAGTGGTAGCCAACAAACTTCACCTCGTGTTGACAAACAAGTAATGCAGCAGTAGCATTAGATTGTCCGCTAGATGTCAACCGGATCACTTTTTCCCCCCCCCCTTCATGCTTTCACATCTGGGTAGAAAACTCTCCTCAGCTCATTAAACAATAACAAATGGGGATATAATTAGTAATGGAGCCCACATCTTCATTATGAGTTGCAGCAGTGGAGAAGACTGCCACAAACACAAACTCAAAGTGGGCCAGATGGACGGCGTGGCTTAATGTTGTGGTGTCAAGGCAGCCGTATGTTCTTTCCCCGTGCGGTTTCTGTTGGTTTAGTTGTTTAGCGTCGGAAGGGCTCGGGAGATTACGGGGGCAGGCTGAGAGGAGACCGAACGAGAGGCAGAGGAGTGCTGCTGCCCACAGGGAAACAGGCTTTGACATATGTGGAAGCACATCGCTCCTTTGGGGGGGGGGGGGGGGGGGCGCGGCAGAGGGAGACGAGCGGAGCGGAGGAGGCTCTTCAGAGCTGTGGGGAGAAGGGTGTGATCATTCTGTCGTAGGCTATTATTGTCATAATGCATACAACCACACACACACGCACACACGCACGCAGGCAGGCACTGAAGTACACACAACAGCAAACGTGTGCACAGCAGTTGAAATGCCAATGTGTGATATACAGTGGCAGCCCTTGCGCACACACACCTTGACATGCACCTGCACAGCAGTGACGGCAGGCCCCCTTCTCCCCTTCCCTGAGGTTTGGGCCTCCGGGGGTTTCCATTTTCTGCACCAGCACCTGTCACCTGTATCATGCACATGCAATGAAACGAGAGCCTCAACCTCTGCTCTCCTCCATACTGTCCTCCTCCTCCTCCTCCTCCCAACACACCTCCACCATCCCTCCCTCCCTCCATCCCACTGCCAGGCTCTGATTATTCAGTGCACCTTCACCCGATGCCACAGTTTTCCAGTGAAGCTCGCAGTAATGTGGCATTGACCGAGAATCTGACGAAAAGAAACATTTCCTTTCAGAGTCTTCGCCAACTAAAAACAAATGTCAAAACAGAGTGCACATCATCTGAAGATGTGCAACACTGGAAAAGCCTGTTTAGTTAAATACTGTTCAGTGATATCATTGATAAATGTGCTGTGTTCACACAACTGGAAACTGAGACATTTTCCAGTTGGAAAGGTTCCATTTCTCAGTCACATGACAATATGTCTGCCTCCTGAAAAAAAATAAATAAATAAATAAATAAAACAAGTTCATCATCACGTACCTGTCCCACGAGGCAGATGAAACGAAACTTAATGAAGGAGGGAGTATTTCCCAATCATCCCCAGTTACTCATCAAATCTCATTGATGCCGTTACTCATCAGATCTGACTGTTTGTCCACTCGGGGGCAGTAGGATGAGGTGCAAACACAATGCACATTTTTACGTCTGAGATATCATTGCTTCACTCAAAATGAGTTATTTCATTTTTCTTTCAGTCTTTAGGTTTTTGTTTGAGAGACGTTTGTCTTAATTGTCGTTATCATCGTTCCTGTTACGACTACTTGGAGGGAGCCCTTATTTTAATTTACAATCGCGACATACTTTGGCCCCGCTTCGAAATGGATGGCGAAATAAATAGACTATATCATTATATCATTATCATTATACCATGTTTAGCGGGTTTATTAGCTTGCTTGACTGTATTCTTTAACATTATAAGACTGACTGTGAGAAATGCATTACATCCATTCTTCACACTGCTCAATAAAGCTGAAATGAATCCGTGCCAGTAGATCCTCTTTGCAGAGAGAGGCTGATATCGACCAGACCTGGTGTCGCAGCAATAACTTCCGCCATTAAAATGTTAAAGTAACACGATCATATGTATGAGTAATGACATTTGCAACTGCTTTTTAACAGTTTGCACCTTTTAAAAAGCCATTGTGAAGAAGAGGAGAACAGATTTTAAGTGTGTCTCTCATTGGCAAAAAAAATTCACTGCTGAAAGCTGTTTGTGTTTGGGGAAGTTGATAAAATGTGTGCTTATATTGTTGCACTGTTACTGTGCACAAATGTAATAGAGTTAAAGGGCAACTCCGGTTTTTTGACACCTGGAGCTTATTTCTAGGTGTGTGCATGCTCATATACTCACTCAGACAAACATCGTGCAGCTCGGAGTCCTCCAGAAGTTATTTAGATCCAACCGATTAAACCGCACTTACCGAGGGCCACGGCAAGGGAGCTTCAGCGTGGGACATAATCTCTGCAAAATCGCTCATTTCGGCTCTATTTCTTCATCCATCGCCAGTGTTATCATAAAGTCAGCTCGTCTACCGTCTTCAGGTGGGTCAGCTGACCCAGACCTGACCTGGTAAACAAACTTTTGATGACATCATAGCCGCGCGACACAAAGGTACAGCTGATTTCATCCATGTTGTTTCACACTCGGCTGCAAACATGGTCCGACAGTGCGTATTCCCACTTTGTCCAAATAAAATGACAAGTTTTTCAAAGTTTAGCTTCCACAGGCTTCCTTTGGACTCTCCGGGATTACTAAACGTGTGGCTCGTTGCACTGAAAATGGATCCGAACACTGAAATAGAGGATTTGAACCGGGCCAGTCATCGAGTCTGCAGTGCTCACTTCGCTCCTGAGGACTGTATTCACACGAAGCCAAAGAAGAAGGGCCAGGAACCACAGCGTCAGGACTTGAAGAGAAGTGCCATCCCGATTGTTTCAGAGGGGGCAACAGATGCAGTGGAGGTAAATCTTTTTTTTTTTTGTTATTAGGATAAAACCAATGCACGTCGTTAATTGTATAAAAACTAAAAATACAATAAAAATGAATTGCTATACGTTGCTATTTGTAAGCGGGAGCAGCAGACTACACATTACTGTAAATAATATGTAACACAATGTTATTTACTGGAGTACAAGCTGGTTGTTAGAAAACTAAAATTGTATATTTCTCAGCTGACCTACCTGAAGATGGTAGATGAGCTGACTTTATGACAACACTGGCGATGGATGAAAAAATATAGTCGAAATGAGCGATTTTGCAGAGATTATGTCCCACGCTAAAGCTCCATTGCCGTGGCCCTCTTTAAGTGCGGCTACATCGGTTGGATCTAAATAACTTCTGGAGGACTCCGAGCTGCACAGTGTTTGTCTGAGTAAGTATATGAGCATGCACACACCTATAAATAAGCTCCAGGTGTCAAAAAACCGGAGTTGCCCTTTAAGACGCCAGCGATTTCAGAAAATTGTGACTTGAATAAACATGGTCTCTCTTATTTACTGATTGCTGAGCCTCAAAAACCAAGTTGTCTTCTGTGTGGTTGTAGATCAGTCATTAAGTTCAGGTTAAGGTTCCCTTTACACAATGTTTTCGAGCGAAAACGGAAATAACACGTTTCTGAAAAGCTGCTGTGAGTAGGTCAACAATAACAGAAGTGGCGGCCTCCAGAGTAGCATAACTCCCAGTTAATATTTCAATGGCGTGCTACTTTTTTGCTGTATTTGTGTCAATGGACATCATTTTCAAAACATCACTGTGTCAGCGCGAAATTTAAACACTTTGTGAAAACATGTAGGCAGGAGTTCACAGGTGACCTGATGTTTATTCAGGGGCCGTAAACACTCCTCAAGTAGTTTGGAGTCGGGTTCACAATAACATCTGCTTCATGGGACGTGACAGTGAGAGACAGCAGCTCTGCAGCTGCTGCCTTCAAAAATGGAAAACTTTTCAGTGCTCGTAAATACATAAATGTTTGTGTTTGTGATCACTCACTGAAGCGTCACTGTTGAAAATAGTGTAACAGCAATGTTTTGTTCTTATTGCTGGTGTTGTGTGTTTAACAAAAAGCCTGAGTCTAAGTTGAATTTTTCTTTCCTGTTTTCATAGTAGTGGTTACTATAATTATTTACCATGTGGTTTTGTTTTGATTCCTCAGAGGGAGATGACTGCATGTTGGAATTCTGCGCCTCAGTGACAGTTCGCAGCAGTTCTCCTTTAAAGAAACTGTAGCGAAGCAAAGAAAAGGATGACTGCAGTTAGAGGCCCTGCCGACCATTTTTAAAGGTCACTGGAAGAGGAGGGAAATCTTTAACCATGCTGTGACAGCACTGGACATCCACTTTTTTTTTTTTCTTTTTTCAATTTTGCCAGTTTCTCTATGCTCGCGTAGCCGAGTTCTCTCGCCCTCACACTTTCGCTCTCTCTATGCGGTCTTCCATTCATCAGCTTTCTGTCCAGAGGAACATCCCAAGCTGTGATCTCTAAATTTCCATCCCCGAATCGAGTATCGATCACACCCCTCTACAGGCCCATGTCTGCCTTCCGCACTGCGTTTGCTGTACAGCCGTCTCTGCGGCTGTTTATCTGCTCTCATGCGTCTTCCCACATCATCCTCATCCTGCTGCCAGCGCCGCTCCTTCATCATCTCTTCCTTCCTCTCTCTGTTTCCCTTCCCACCCAGCTCCTCCTCCTTCTTTTCTGACATCTGTTTTATTCTTTTTTGTCCCATCTCCACATCAATACAATAAACCCAAATGGCATGAACGTCGTAAAAATATTTCCTAATACTTCGCCAAAATGCCAAAAGCTCTATGAATGATGCTTTCTTTTTTTTCCTTTTTTTTTTGCTGATATGAGGGAGGAAACCATAACCACATTAGGAAATAAATCTTGCCTTTTGCTATCTTTATCCGTCTGCAGTTGGTTTTATATGGCCGCCAATAGCAGTGGTCCAAACAGTGATGGAGTGTCGAGCTGATGCTCCATCATCAGTATTATTATTCATGATTTAGACGCATAAAACGAGTCCTTCGCCGAGTAAACAGGACATGCACATGGTAAAGAGATGCCTTGGCCCCGTCTCGATAAATTGCCTTCGTAAAAGGACGCTTTGATATTCCAAGCTTTATTAGCGTGCCCTTTCCCGTGGCATTGTGAGAGAAAGTAAACTACCACGTGTGTGATGCGAAATGATACAGTGTAAGACAGATAGGACAGGGTTTATGCTGAAAGAGGACTTTAAATCAGCCTGAAAACAGTAAAAGAGCTCTTGTTTGTCAGCAACTCTACCAATAGGCTGGTGCTAAATGACCACTCAAGATGCAAATCACATACACAGTGTTAAAAATGTGTTATTCATCAGTCATGGGCCTTTTTTTTCCTTTTTTTAATGTATATTTGCTACTGTGTGAACACACAATTTGCGCTTCATTTTGTAGCCAATAAGTTTATTTTAACGGTATGTTCTTTCTTTATATTTATATTTATTTGCTTGTTTTACAGTCATTGTAGTTCAGTCTTGAGTTCATGAAATGTTGGATGTCTGTGAATGGGTTCATTCACTAGACAGAACAATTCAGTTTGTGAGAGGGATTAAAGATCTTTCACCGTTCACGTGATTTCGGAAGAAACAAAGGGTTTCTTTTGTGATTATCGTCCAATATTACTGTTGATTTCATGCCATCAGGTATCTGAAAATATCAACATGATTTCAGTTTTCAGGAAAGGCAAACTAGCTTTTTGATAAAAGATTAAAAAAACAACAGTAGAAGGTGGACATCATGTAGTTCATCTCATAATTATTTGAACAAGCATCCAAAATACCTAAATGCCTGAACTACTCCATGGAGGGACAATGGAACAGAGGTGAAACAGCTGCTGTCAGAATGAAAGCCGTGTGTCAAACTGCATCTGCTTGAAAGCAGATCTTTGCGAATTCAGGGAAACGTCACATCAAGGATTCACACAAAGACAACAACTACAACACGGACCACTGCGGGAGCTCAAGGAAACCACGGCATTCTTCTAAATCCCATTAGAGAGGTGGCGTAATAGTTAATGGCGAGTGAAGGGCGCGCGTGCCACAGTCATGCCACATGAGGTGGCGTCACTCATTCCACCAAGGTCAGGATTTTTTCCCTTATTTGTCTTTACGTTTTGAATCCAGTTGAGTGATTGACTCCATGTGAGCTGCCCAAACTAACCCCCCCCCCCCCCCCCAATCATTCTATTGAGAATCCGCCTTTAAACACCCATCCAGTAAATACATCTCCACCTCGCACACAACCACCTTTTATTTCTTTTGACTTGGCTGCTGCATCTTTTCAATTTCTTTAAATGTTGAGACTGAGATGAAAATGGCTTCCATTGATAAATGAACACACATCTCATGAGTATTTAGACAGGAAAGAAGCCAGATAATACGCTGGATGTTAAAAAAAAAAAAATGCTGCTTATATTTGTGAAAAAGAGCCAAGGCACTGCCAGTCAGAAATATTGAGCAGCTCATTAGCTGAACTGTTTCTAGAGGCCGCTGGTGATCGCCTTGACATTTTCTAGATATAAATTTGAGTGGGAGAGGGAAAGACCAATAGCTACATATGAATTATTAAAAAAGAGATTGTGAGCTTCACAGAGTTAGAAAACAAATGGATTCTGCCGAGAGATGGAGACTAACATCGAGCACGAGTTGCTAACAAGCAGATGAATAATTAGAAGATTTTTTTTTTTTAAATATAATTTATTTAGTACAAGTTACTTTGGCCTTGAGATTTATTCCTTGATGGACCTGAATGTTTCAAAAACAAAGACGCATGGAAGGAGGACGATATCGACGATGTGTCTCGGCAAGAGACGAGGACACACTGAGTTCTCTGCTCAATCCACTTGTCTCCGAATATCAATAGAAAAAAGTCCTCAGGGATCAGCACTTAGATCAAACTCAGCTTTCGAGCTTTATACGCTGCGAGCCCTGGCACAATTTGGAACACTACTGTAAGCTTCTCTGAATTAGGTGAAAGCTTACAGTGGAATCAAAGAGAGGGGAAACAAGTGTAAATAAACACTGATTCAAATAGCAGTTACCTTCCAGGATTAATAACAAATAATAACAGTTAAAATTGTTTTGTATATCATGTAGTTAGTGCTGAACACATGCCTCGTGGGCTTCTCACAACGTCCCTGCAGATGTTTAGGTGGAAACGGGCACCGGCTGCCCCTGCTCTGGAGGCCAAAGTGTTGAGAGCGTGCATACCTGTATGGGAGCCCGCCGGTGTTTCATCCGGTTAGCTGTAAGTAAATCACACAACTCTTGGTTTTAAAAAGCTATTGGACTGAATCAACCAAATGTGACTGCTCACCCGAGGCATTTGCAAGGCACAGAGACGCGTTTTTAGCACTTTGCCTCGGCTCGTTTTCGCTGAGTGAATACGGGGGAACGGCTTCTTTGTGCAGGTGTGTATGACAGAATAATCCTGTTGCTTGCATTGGCCAGTTTGGCCACAGCACAGACTCACTTCAGTAGCTGTTTCAGTGGCAGTGGCAGAGTTATGAGCGTGTTTTCTGGTAGGTCCCTGAATTACAGATGTGTGGAAAAATACGAGATGTTTGACAAACAAAAATGCAAAAAGAAAAAAAGAAGTAAATAAGCCAATTGGAATTGCATGAATTTGACAGACTGCATATTTTGCAAGAATCTCAACTTCAGAAAGGGTGCAGGAAAGTCATTCAAAGCTCATGCGACAGTTATCTGATACAATTCAAAATGTCTTATACTGTCCAGCTCATTACAGGACAGGTTAAAAAAAAGTTTCTTATAAAAGCAAGGCATCTCTCAGTCTGATCACTTTGTCATAAAGTGGCAAGTCCAGAGATTGCTTGGAGAGGTTCGGGGCAACGCTTGAGAATTGTTTATAATTTCTAAGTAGCAGAAACAACACTGAGATGAATATATTCAAAACTGAAGAAACACATTTGCAAGATTCCCTGCCTGATGCAAGGAAATTGCAAAACCCTGCAAATGCTTTCAGATGTTTTGGAGAATAATTACGAAATTTGTTTCTCAATTTGTTGCAGCCCAGTGAGATTGGGACTGGAATAAGACCTTCTTTTTTTTTTCACTATGAATAGTAAAATACATTTAGTTCAACTTGAATAGGAGGCCTTAGATGGAACGCAGTGGAAAACTGTGTGTGTATGTGTTCCTCTGTGTGTGTGTGTGTGTGTGTGTGTGTGTGTGTGTGTGTGTGTGTGTGTGTGTGTGTGTGTGTGTGTGTGTGTGTGTGTGTCTGGAATGCACCTGTATAGCCTACATCTGACACCGAGCAGAGCGATGGTGATCGAAGAGCCCGGAGAGCGATAGATCACTCAGGAGAAAAGAGGGGAGGTGTGAGGCAGATTTCGGCTGAAGGTGTGCGGCGAGAAGATCAAGACAGGGAGGATTAAAGAGTGAGTGTCATGTGGGTGTGTGAGTGTGTGAGAGGGAGAGAAAGTAGGCCTCTTAGGAGCTTTCTGCTGCCTTACAATGCAGGAGCCGGGATGAAAGATTGAAAGTAGATGTGCGCTGCGTGAAGTTGAACTTTCCTTTTCGGGCCGTAGTCATCGAAGTGTTTGTGTGAAAGGACAAAGAAGAGCATCAGCAAGGCGATATGTGGGGGGGGGGGGGGGGGGGGGGGGGGAGAGAAATGTTTTAAATAGATGGACCAAGTTTAGCACGTCTGTGTGAGTAGCTGTACTACAGGCAATCACATGAAGCTCAGGATCGTCTGGTGTCTATCCTTGGTAATAATCAAAGCCTCCTGCTGTTAATGCCATGAATCACCTTCTGTAATCAGGAGAAGCGAGAAGGGGCGAGACAGACACACTGGCTATGGCAGGCCTCTCGCAATAATACACAAGAATAAAAATGATGTGGCTCGGGCTCTGTTATTTTCCAGACTTCCCTTTGGAGAAAGTTTTAATCAGAACCGCAGAGCTGAAGACAGAAGAGGAGCAACAGAAGTAATGGCAGTAACCTTGAACAATTCAGCTGTAACTGAAGAACGTGCACAAACACAAACCAGCACTCCAAAGAAATGAATTCAGCTTCCTTAGAAATACTGTGTGTTTTCACAAAAGCTCTCAATGTCTGTGTTGAATGCAGGGATGTAGACTCGCAGGACTTAAGCATGTTGCCCACATCTATATTTGTCCTTTTACAATCTCACTGAAATGACCGATGAATGGTGAAAAGAACCTGTGCAATGTTAATGGCGAGGCTCACATTATTGCAAACATAATCACATTGAAAGACCTTATGAAAAGATGCCCAATGGATATTTATATAATCCCATTACCCAAAATATCCCAAATGAGCTTTTAAGTTCACATTTGACTGGAATAATCAACCCATTAGCTTGAGATCTGCTGAATCATTCACTATGCTACAGCAGCAGCTGTTTTCTCACCTTGGAATGGACTTTTTTTTTTTTTTTTTTTTACCCTAATACTGACCAGTGATCTCACTCAACTGAAGTTGATAATACTCCGTTCATTTTTCCCATCCATCAATTTCTGAAACTCCTTTATTAAACTCAGAGCTGGACGCTGGTAAAACACTGGTAAATATCACTTCAAGGCAGGCTTTCTCCATTTGATGGACATTTCCAAGCCACTGTGTGTTTCACCCCTTCTCCAGAGCCGCTGCAGCTGCCGGTGCAGAGATGATGCAGAATTAACGACGTCTCTTGAGTGGCGGATGAGTCATCATTGACGCTGTCTTGCAGAGAAAACAAAAGAGTGGGATTTGAAGTGAAACTGCTCTAATGGCGTTTTCTCGACTGATATCTGTCCCAGTTCAAGAGGTGAATCCACGCTGAACACAATTTATTCACTGAGAAAGTGGACTAGAAAGAACTTATTTGGGTCACAGCGGAGTATTTGGTGTGATGGAAGTCATGATCAGAAGTGATATTTACCACCAGCTAAAATGAACATCGAGAAGAAGCAACAGTTTTTGTTGTTGGAGTTTTGATTCGCTTAAATTCACCAGAACAAAGGGCTTGGAACACTATTATTACAGTCAAAGTGTGTTGTTTTCATGTAATTACAGGATAATTAGATACCTCTTTTCCACCTCATTGACTCTGGGCTGTACCTCTATTATCGTGTTCACTTTGCTCATAGGTCAGGATTGTTTTAATTCTTTCACTCCCACATATGTTTGACCCTATTAGTAATCAGTGTTTTTTTTTTTTTTTTTTTTTTTTTTTTTTTTTTTGTTGACTGAGGTTGGCTTTTGGTGCACTTTGCTCCAAAAAAAAGACATAGAGGTTGTTAGATTTTGCCCTTTGGATTTCAGTTTGTACACAGTTATTTGTCTGATCTTATCTCACTTCTGTAAAAATGATCAGAAATCAGATAAAGCTGGAGCGGCATTGGGTTGATACTTGCTTGTGTCAGATATAATCAGTTTAGCTATCAGAAATAAAGGCCCATCAGTGCATCCCTAATCATTTTTCCCTCCTACATCCCATTCTTTATTGATGAAATCTTACTTTTTTTTTTGTATTCTTCATAATTGCTCTTTTTGTACCTTGCATTGACTGTGAGGCGTACCATCCATGCAAGTCTCGTCAAAGAAAATAGATTTAAATAATGGCCAAATTCAATTTCTAATTTAAAAGATAGCTGTGTCTTCTGAAACTCCACTGATTTTATCTGCGCAATATGCTGTAATTGGTCAAACTACCAGAGCAGCAAATAAAATGTTTTCCCAAAGCCTCTGGCTACCTCCAGCCTGATCCCTGCTCACTGTGCTTTTTTTTTTCCCCCTCCTCTCAGCACTGAGCTGCAGTGCAGTATCCCGGGGCGAAGCTTTCGTGTCGCCATGGGTGGAAGCGTGTGTTATTAACAGCATGGGAGCTCTGGAGTGGGGTCACTAGTTAAACATGTGGGGTCGCGCCGGATTGTCCGTGCATTAGGCTGTGGCCGGGTTTGTGTGTGGCCTTTTCCGAAGGGTGACTAGGTTTGTGAAAAGCATGGAGAAGCACAGTGACAGGGTTACAACGGAGGGGGGGGGGGGAGAAAAAAAAAAAGCCAGGGTCATGTGCCAGGCGGAGCATGTGTGTCGGGGAGAACATGTTTCCAATGTGATGCTCGCAGGAGTGTGAGACTAGGTGAGCTGAGGTGATCCACACCTGGTGTCACGGCGTTTATGATAAGGCGGGCATGGGAGACTGCTGAGCTTTGTTTCCTGGCACCTTGGGGATCGCTCCACATATTATTATCTGCTGAGCAACAGACTCAACGCCCCTGAGCTCCACGTAATATTTTACTGAACCTATATGGGGGCTTTAACCCTTTATTTTGAGGATTTATTCAGATTTGGGCTGTAGAATTGTTTGAAAATGTGTAGCTTCTGAAACTTTTGTAATGATAACATTGCATTTATTGTAGCAGCAAATTGATGGTTTTGAGATTCTTTAATAGTAACGACAATGACAGAAGTGAGACATACTGTAAATTATGTTCGAACAGAATATCAAAAAGAAGCAAAAGCGAGTTCATACAACACCAGGAACCTAATCACCAGTGACATTGGGACAAGCAGAGTTAGCCAGATGTCGCTCTTTCGTTCAGCTGCTCAGTGGCTCAAGCAGGGCTTTACTCCGAGCCGTGCTACATGTTACTTGTTAAAGAGTTTAGAGGTTAACACACCAGTGATGCGACGGACAACAAATGATTGAAATGTAACTGATATATTCATTAAGGGCGAGCCAGAGCCTGGGCTCGGTGAACAGAAAGCTTGATTCCACATCTCGGAGCTACGACTGCATCTACAGTACATGTAGAGCGGTGCGCAGAGGCCCAGCGTACTATTGACTCAATAGAGCCTTCAAGGCTGTTGGAGGTGACGTATCGTTGATTTAGAGGCTGTTCAGAGGTAGTTGATGGCAATGTATACCCTCCGCATATCGTTTGTATGTGGAGCATAAATTAGACTTCATGGTTTTTACATGCAGTCATCATTTTAAATAGTGTCAGTGCATCCCTGGTATTTATGATCTTAAAAATGCCTGACACGCTGGTTTATCTTGCATGTAATTAAAAAGTCATACTGCAGAAGTTATGAAATGCGTATTATCTTTTCGGTCGTAACAGGTCAGGAGTAAAAGCGTTCTCTTATCTGTGACCGTCCTGCCTGCACCACACCCTGACAACAAATGCTTTTTTTTTTGTTTTTTTCCCCGAAACCACCAGATGAAGTGGCTCTTCGTCCCTCTCACTTCTTTTTTTTTTTTTTTTTCTTTGCTTTCTGCCTTCTGCTAAACTCATTTTTTCTCTCTTGCATCTTGGCCTGCACACAAGTGTAGATGGAAATTTAGCAAACAGATTTTTATGGGATTGCTCGGATTGATGTTATGGGAACTGTCGAGTGCTTTCTGCAGTAAGAGGCTCATTGTGATTCAAATAGTGGCTTATTGTTCCGATGACATTGGTATGCTGATGTTTGGTGCCTCAAAAATCAGCTTTTGCCCTTTTCTGCTGTGATAAACTAGATAGTTTTATATTGCTGCAGAGATGATTCTTAATGTGGAAGTTTATTGATCCCTCCGGCGGTAATCGGCATCATCACACCTTCATTGCTAAATGAGAAAATGCATAAAAACAGTTCTCTGTAGCAGCACGTCTGCGTGTGTTCGCCTGTAGTCCAGGTGCGTCTAATAAGAGCGGCTCCGATTGGTTCCCCTCTCCAGCCACAGGTGTTTGCGCTGAAAGCTGAGCAGCAGCGTTTTTTATGAAGACAAATGGACAACAAAAGGCAGCCGTTTTCATCCCAGATGGACGAAGTCGAGTCATCCATCTGGCTGGAACCGAGTTAAAGTTTCAAAACAAAATCTGCTCCGTTGTCTATATTTGTGCAAAATTAAAATAAAAGGACTTATAATGACTGTTAGGTTGCAGGTCTGATGAATCAGGATGTATGACACTTTCCCGCGTAGGACGGTGCAAAGCCTGTCTGCGTTCTCTGATGGTGTCTACTTCACTCCAGTGGGAGACAGTAATGAGCCCAACAGCCTGAAGGCTTGTCAAAGAATTGTCAAACATCTTTTTGTTGTAGCATTTCCACATCGAATTTGTTCCTTTTTTAAATCCTGTAATACAGTTTACAGACGCTAAGTCTTTCTGGTTGCGCTTATACCCGTCTGTATGCAGCTCATATGAACAATGCAACAGCTACATGAGAAATTTTGTTCTTTTTGACATTTCACTGTATTTTGCACCAGAAGGTGTTGTTAAAATGGGCTTTATGTTGAGATTGTAGTCTTTTTTTCCAGTGAGAATTGTTTGGTCTTACACCGCATACTCTGCAACCACGACAATGAAAATCTTTAAAGCTTAAATTTCAAGGTTATTATGGCACTTTTTTACATCTGCGGCCTGATCTAGATGAAATCGGACTATTTTTGATCCCTGAACTAAGATATTTTTTTAAAACCTTGAGTTAAAGGCCATCAAAAGAAGACATCTGCTGAAACTTCATGAACCAAGGTCCAGCTGAGGCGTAGGGTCACTTTCAGTTGTTAGAAAGGTGCAGCAAGAACAAACTCTGAAGCTGGGCTCTGCCTTAACGTCTGCATGATCAGTTAATGCATTTTGTTGTTGTACTGACAATTAAGATAATTGTTAATGCCAATAACATGCATGGGGTTTACATTTTCTTAGGACAATATGACACTTTTATTGTCTAATGATTGTTTAACCTGTACCAAACAGCAATCAGGAACTATTCACATTATTTTACCTGCATGGCACCAGAGTTATTTTGTGATGAATAGCAGTACTGTAATTTGCTGTGTGCATTTCATGAAAAAAAAAAAAAAACCCTCTGGCTGAAAAAAAAATACATTCGTGGGGTTTCTTCTGGTTGATAAACTAACAAAAAAAAAAAAGCTAAAAAAAAAAAATGGGCAAGTTGAGGCATCATACTGAGCGCTGTTGTGAGGAATTCCTCCAGAGCCAAACACTCAACTGGGTTCTGGGTTGTTTGAGTGGTTTTTCAGTCCTGTAATAAGTCAGATCAATCCTTCCACATTGTCTGCAGGCTGGACCTCAGCTGAAATTAGCCAAACCAAACGGCTCGAGGGGAACAGAACTGAGCGGGACCCCCAAGAGACACAGAACCCACCAACTGCTACATGATTACTGACTGTAGCAAGAATTTCCCAAGACGAGTGTTTGACTTGCATCCTCAGAGCATTCCATCAGTTTTCCTTCTTTTGCTCTTTTTTTTTTTGCCTTCCTTCCTCTCTCTCTACACCCAGCCAAACCCTGCTGTCATCGCCCAGTAATTTCTGTCTTCCATTCTTCTTTGTGTCCCTCTCTTTTATCACCGCGTCGTGTTTCTCCCTCTTGTTGAGTTACGTCTGCCCGCGTTGTGACCTTTTGTGTTTCGCCGGAGTCCTCCAACAATAGCATGACAAATAGCTGATATGAAGGTAGATATTCTCCCTCACTCAGGGGTTCGGACCTGGTTAAAATTACTTTCATGTGAAATTACGCCCGCCATCTATCCAAATCCGTTCTCCGTGAGTGCAAATAGACCCGTATATATGCGGATCGCGTTTCCTCAACGCCTCATTAGGTTGCACAATAAAGATGAGGAGAGAGAAGGGGAAAAATGGAAAATGGAGTGTGTTCGTGTGTGTGTGTGTAAGTTTTTCTGTTTTTGTTTCATCCCCATCTCGCCAGCTGTTTAATCCAAAGTTAACAAACACTATATACAGGACTATTTGATAATAGACTGATTCAATTAATAAAGTTTAACTTGTTTATTGCCATGTACAGGTGCATGTGATGAACTTCAAATATAAGTTTTGACACCAAATTTAAATATGATTTGAATTTTATTCCCGAATGAGGAATAATAAAAATACAAATAGTCAAATAGCAATGATTCCACATTCATGTTGCGTAACAGAATTTGCGACTGTTGTCATTCATGCTTTTCTAGTTTAAAAAAAAAAAAAAAAACGCAAATAAACTTATCAGCCGTGATAGTCAAGATGTTTTTCTTCAACATCTTCGTAGTTTTTACCAATCCATTTGTACATCCTGAAAACGTATACGTTTTCAAGTCCATTAATGGCAGAGGAGTGCCATGTAGCAAATTTTCCTCCAGCAGAGCCGGTGAAGGGATGATCTGCTGAAGTATTATTTACATGGCAGATTCTGAGGGTTCAGCACGATGAAACGATTTTGACTTTCATCACACGAAAACAAGCTTCGTTCATCAGTTCACATACGGCACTCGCTGTTCTACAGCTATGGGTAAACGTGTTCAAGTAATTGATGCATTCATGGAGTGATGCATTTAAAACCGTTGGCTTGTTGCCGTGGTCAATAACACGGCAGGATAATATCTGCTCAAGGTTGGGGTGCAGAGAGAAAGCTTTCTTTCATCAGATGGGCAGAAGGAGAGATCTTGACATTATCACCTGAAAAATACATAACTGAGGACGACATGACCTGGATGTGACTATAGATACAGGCCTGGAACACAGTGAAGAAAGGGAGGGGAAAAAAATACGCTGCTTTGTAAACACTAACACTGAATTGCAGAGAAAACATCAATTTAACATTCTTGAAATGTCGAAAGAAAATAAGCAGCATTTGAGTCGAATGGATTGCAACAGTCATGGTTCTTAGTCTCATAACCTTTCTCATAAACCCACAATACCCACAATACCCATTAGTTCATGAATAAATGAGAGAATATATGGAAATATTTTCACTGTATGGAACTCAAGGTTAAAGAAAGCATATAAAATCTTTGAATCGTCTGTCCAGCTATCTAAGACGACCTGATTTAGCTTCTGAAATGCTCAGGCCAACTGCTAAGATTATGCCTTTTGCATGTCATTTGACACCAGCCTCACTGCATTTCATGCCTACGCCGTATCTTAAACTGATGATCTTTTTAAGGGAGTTTTGTTAAGTTAAAAACATAATAATAATAATAATAATAATAATAATAAAAGGTGATTAAAGTTGGATTCTTGAAAGTTAAGTAAAGTTGTAGAAAGTCACACTTCTTGTGAGATTTTAATGGGATGTGGGCCAGAAAAGCACGAGGCGTCCATGTGTCTCACTGAGCTCTGGCCTTTCGACATTAAACATGTCAAACGCCGTTCTCAAGCGCTGCGCATGACAAGCGCGCGCGGCCGTGATTATCCATGTAAATCATGCTTGTTTGCAGACGGAGTTCATAAACAACCAACGTAAACAGTGGAGCATTAGCTATTCCAGAGGCTGTTTACATGGAGGAGTACAGTGAGGCGTGCTGATCTCAAACACACCGCGAAATAAATTCAAAGATTATGTTGACAAGTGTTTGGCAGTGATCGACTTGAGCTGTAAAGAGGAAGAGAAGGCTGTGTGTGTGTGTGTGTGTGTGTGTGTGTGTGTGTGCGCGCGTGCGCGTGTGTTTGACGGGATGTGTACACATGTGCGTGTCAGTGGTATTAATGACTGTGTTCAAAAAGATGGATTTAAATCGGGCAGACAAAAGAGCTCACCAGCTTGTCAGAAGCGTCCATGAGCAGAGAGCAGCGGCGTCACTCAGCGTTCCCCTTGTCAAACCTTCCACTCCACCCGTCATGAAACAACAATTAGGTGGTTGAACTGGCGTGGCGGGAAGCGCCGCGAGCGAGGGCTCATCCGACGCTACTTAATTAATCTTTGGAAATCAAATCGATGGTAATTTTGTTCTCGTCGTCGTCACGTTCGGGGCGCGTGCTGTGAAACAATATCCAGCTTGAGAGCTGAAAGGGCTTGTTTTTCACGGCAATCAAGCAAGCTCATCCATATGTTCGTAGAGCGCCTGCGAGGAGGGGGGGTGCAGAGGAGGAGAAAAATGAGTCTTCTTCTTTTGTTTTTTGTTTTTTTTCCCCCTAAAGACTATCCTTGAGGAACAGTTAAACTATAGATGAGCACTGAAAATCTAAATCATCCCCCTAAATAATAATAATCATAAAAAGTCACTGCTGCACATAAGTATTCTTCAGTAAAGGCATCTCTAAGGCATAACGCTGAAGTGAAAACACATTGTATGAAAAAGTTTTTGTGTTTACTCAACATTTTGAAAATGATACCCGTTTAGACAGAAAGGCTGAAAAGTGTGTTTTCTTGTCGGGCCACAAGTGAGTGTTTGTTTTTATAATGATACCACACACACACACACACACACACACACACATACGCAAGAGAACAATAAGCTATAAACATTTAAAATAGCGGGTATACAGACATTTATATGGACGGATGACAGAGTTGGATTATTCAACTATTTACGACTATAGTTAAAAGAAATGATTACTATAATTACTCTGAGTAAAGAAAAGCATGATAAAATCATTTTATTTAATTCGTCATTGTACTTCTCTCTCACAAAGACATTTAAGTCAATTAAGCGCCATTAAAATGTCTCAACAAACAAACACAGTTGAAAAACAGAATCGCAGAGAAAAAAACAAAGAATTATGAAAGAACACAAAACTGTGCAGAACATGAGGGAAAACCGAAAGGCTGATAACTCAGAAACCGTATTGTAAATGTCAACCTGATTGTTAAATAGTGAGAGGGCTGCATTACACACACACCTACACAAAGGAAAAAACTCAGAAATGCAACAATAATTAAAAATCATTGACAAAATAGTAGTGTTGGGGCAATCTTTTTGATGATGCTTAATTACTCTTTAAAAACATCAATAAAATTATTCTAAAGCTTGAAAACATTGCAACCATGTCAACACTACCTCCACACTTTTCAATCCAGTTTTTTATTCTAATTTTTTTTAATCAATTGATGTATTTGATTGCTTTCATTCCTGTACTTTCTGCACAAAATCTGTGACAAATTTCTCACTCAGCGTTAAAGCTGAGTGAGAAATCACCTTCACTTCATATGAAAGAGAGCAGAAACATTTAAACCAGCAGGAGAGAGAGAAGCGATAATATGCTGCATATGACCTCTGAACTCACATTTGTCTTCTACTACTGTCTTTTCAGCAAAGTACAATCTACAGCATATCATTCTGACATCCCCGGATGTGGAAATTGATTGAAACATAAAAAAAAAAAAAAAATGTCAGCATAACTGATTAGAATAGTTTTAATTATAACTCCTATAAAAAGACTTTGCACCTTTAAGATTCAAGCTGTGTTCCACATGTATAGATTCACTCTTGAAACATGACTATGAAGCTTTAACTGCCATTTTTGGGACACTGTGCTGTCTCACCAACTCATCCCTTACTAAAATATGCTAATGGAGCATATCCATTTTAAGCCACACCTGTGCTTTTCCTGACACGTTTAATCAAAATTCTCACAGTGGGACACATCTATTTTTCACCATGCCCTGATTCGAGGCCCGGATCCTCTAAACTTTCCCCATCTGGACCGAATGTGTCGAAACTTGTGAATGAGGCTATTCTCAGAATGCAATTTTCATTCGGCCCATCACACAGAAACACATCTGGCCCGCAGCACATATCCTGCGACCGACATATTCTCACCCCGAGCTGGTACAATGAGACATCTGAGACTCGACTCTCAAACACACACGAGAGCGTAATAACCTCAATGGAGCCAACACGTCCTCACACCTGAGGAGAATCGCATGTAATCTGAAGGCGGCAGAGGCAGACGACACAGCTTCATGAGCTGAGAGTTTCTCTGGAAGGCCCCGCTCACACACACATTTGTATGTACGGAAAACAAAGTTGGATTGCTATTACGGGTGACTCTCAACCATAAATCTACCAAGTCTCAGGAGATTGTGGACTGGGGAGTCATACCGCTGTGGAGGCCGGCACTGCTGTTCTCCCTGATTTACTTGCACACACGTGTGCTACAGTCGTGGCTCGCATGCACTGTAGCGGCATGACAAAAATGTGCATTTTCAGTGGCTCTATACCTTTGTACTGAAAATGGACAACCGAAATGTAACTTTTCTGTTTCTGCTTGAAGAGGTTGTCGTGTAAATGGGGCCTAATAGTGTGTCTGTTCTCTATATGCCTGAGTGGATTGTCTTCAGCGACTCCAGCTTCCATAATGGCTCTGGTAGACAATACTGGATTCATTAAAGGTGCTGTAGGCAGGATTTTGCTAGTTAATGGTAATTTTTCTGTGTTTTCTTTGGATTAAATGCTAGAGTATCCATTGATAATCCTTTAGGAGTGTAGCATAATTGCACTACCGCGAGGGCGCAGCGTTTCCATCTGTCTCTGTTCTGAGCTGAAAAGGAATCTCCACAGCTCCCGGTATCTTTGACCAATCAGAAGAGCCCCTGAGGCTCTAACCGTGATTGGTCGAGGGGCGTTTGTCGCACGTTCTTGTGGGAGGGGCTTAACTTGCGTAAGGGCGTGATGTCAGAGAAAACAGGACAGGATTGGCTGTGCTGGGTTTCAAATCGCCATCTTACTTAGGTAACCCTAAGCAAGATGGCGGAGATGCAGAATCCTGCCTACAGCACCTTTAACTTGAAAATAATTACAAACTTTTGTTGCTCTTTCTTGGACCACATGCAGGTTTTGTTGTTTCATTTCAGATTGAACCTTCCTCCTCCATTATTATTGTGAATGTGTATGTGATTGTGTGTATCTCTATGTTTGCCCTGTGTTGGGCGATTGACCTCTCAACGTTGTAAATAGTTAAAGGAGCACCATGGACTTTATGGAAAAATGGACTTTAATAGGCTTTTAGCATTGTTACTGTGTGAATACCTCATAAAAACTGAAGTCAGTATATCTCTTCATTTGAGTAATCTTCAAGAACTTTCAGTCCAAGCTCTATCTCCCCCCTCAAACGACTGACTTACCACGGATCTACATAGACTGCTGGAACCAATCACGAAGCACCAAATACACACGCGCAGTATGGTGGTACGTGAAGTTGAGTTATTTGGAATTCCATGTTGAAAACACAACATACAGAATTACTAATATTTCGTAATGCTAAAGTACTGCATCGTGCTAGGGGTGTTGAAATAGATTGACTGTAGATGACTCCTTCAATTGCGTTTTGTCAATATTAAGGTATCGTATGGCTTCAGCATGATCATGGATCGAGGTTCGACATCTTTCCCAAGAAGGCTTTGTCATGATGACAGGACAAGTTTTAGACTGAGCCACTAACTTTAGGATTTAAAGATGACTTTCTCTACCAGCACTGCCGATGCTCTCCCACTTAGATGAGCTCCAGCAGCTACCGGAGATGGATAATTGAATTTGATGTCAAGTTTTATGGACATTTCATTTCAGATGATAGTTATTCAGAGGAAGAATATCATTTAACACAGCCATAGTTACTTTGTGTATTCTTTGGGATCACCACGTACTGGGCGAGAGTTAACATGCTAAAACCTGTCCAGCCTCTTTCTGAAGCAAACATTTCTCGTCTTATTCATACCGGAGAAGCAGCATTACTTACGTCATTAACAACACTCGTGTTCTAATTAACTGTCCAAGTAAGCCGCAGCAAAATGACATTGAGCCTACATGAAGACTTTTGAACCCACGAGCTAATTCTCCTCCAGCTACTGTTACCTTCATCATATACCGCTGCACAGCGGTGCTTTCACAACAGAGGCGTGTGGGAACCGTCTTTTCAACAGGGCCTATTGTGTTGGGACCGTCCTTTCATCCTGTGTACTCTATATACCCTGGCAGAAAGCTCATGGGAGCAGTTAATGTGGATGCTCTGAAGACAAATCACCAATGGTTTCGGTCTCCTTCTGTTATTGGCAACATACAGCTTTATGGACGCCGCACGTGTGGCCTCGGGTTATAGGAATAGTTCATCATTTTTATGTGAACTTGCTGTATACTTCAGATATTCGTACTGATGAGATATTTACTGTAAATATCAAGATGACTGCCTGTGCACACTAACCATAAATGTCTAAAGCGACTGTTTTGTTTTTTTTTTCTTTCCTCCACATCCTTGCATTCAATAATCATAATATTGATTGAGAACATTCAGTTTGGCGTAGTGTCAGGCATCTGGTTCTGTTCAGCTTGCATTAATTCTTTCACACTCAATGACAGCTTGCAGGTAAGAAGAGGGCTTGAAGAAAGGATGTGTTGGAGTTATACGTATATAGAACAAGAGTTTGTATGGAACAGGGCAAAGGTCATACTCATACAAAGCTCTTACTTTATTCACTAAAAACCCATGAGGTCTGAATCAGCCAATAGGTGCACCTGACGCGTTGACCTTTGAACTTGCCGCTCCCTGTTAATGCGAGTCCTTTTTTTTCCGGTGAGCTTAACTTCTTTGGAGTAATAAAACACAGAGCACTTTTTGCTAAAATGTCTGCACTTTGGAAGCAAGAGGAAAAAGGAAAAGGACATAACCCTAACTTTGCCTTTTCTTCTCATTGCAACAACCGATTTGTCGTTTTGACACATAATGGCAAGTTACTGTAATGATTATTTCCTGTTTGGTGGTTGAGGTCCAAACTCCCTCTGCATAACTCGATCTGATGTTTGTTGATATGTCATCAGAGCTATTGAACCAAGTATTGGTCTTTAAGTGGAGGTTTTAGCGACGAGCAGCATGAGTTTGTGGTCTCAGTGTATGAAGTGTATTTCGTGAAATGTAAACCTGCTGTGTTTTTTACTTGTGACCGATTTGTTTTTCCCTGTCAAAGAAAATATTGTGTTCAAGTTTACATTCAGCGTTGTGTTCAAGTGGCAGACTTCTTTCGTCTAGAAATTTAGTAAAAGGTAATGTATAGATCCTAAATTCTCAAACACTGTGACTAAAAGATGGAGCTCCCCCTCAGCACCTGCAAAAACCAAAACCTCTGGCACCCCCACTGCTTCTCTGAGCTTTGCAACGGGAAGAAGTGCATGCTAAAATGTGGAGAGAAGAAAGAAGAGGTAGAAAAAAAAAAGGTGAATGCAAAGCACTCTAAAGCAGAGTACTGACCTTGTCCACATGATAACTAAAATTTAGAAAAGGACCGAAGGACAGGTTGATTTTCTCTTCTGTCATTGTGCACTCTGAAGGTGGAGAACTGGGTAGATGACAGAAAGCACTAAAACCTGGAGTAACGACTGTCTCTTGACATGAAGAAAAGCTTTTACTGCAGATTCTCTTTGCGAATTTGCACATGCACAGTATTTTCCAACAGCTGCAGGCATGCACGCCCAAAGTGGAGATTTACGGTTTCACAATGTCACTGAGGCAGAGTGTCTGACAGAGAGCAGGATACGAAATATAATCCACATGTCCAAATCATGGCAGTGTTTTTAATTCAATCTCGTGTGTGTGTGTGTGTGTGTGTGTGTGTGTGTGTGTGTTCTCGTATTTCTATCCTTGTTGGGGCCAAATGTCCCCACAAGGATAGCAAAACGTGAAACGACGTGCCTTGTGGGGACCTTTTTCCGGTCCTAAGTAGGAGAAACAGTGTTTTCTTGACCATGTTGTTGTTACTGAAAAAAGTAAAAGTGCAAAAACATTTCTTTAGGGTTAGGCTTTATTGTGGTGTGGGTTAGGGTTAGGGTAAGGGTCAGGGTTAGGGGCTAGACATGAATGGGAGTCAATGGACGGTCCCCACAAGGATAGAAATACAAGACTGTGTGTGTGTGTGTGTGTGTGTGTGTGTGTGTGTTTGTCCCACTGAAATTAAAATGTCACCAAGTGTTTTTAATCGGGAGCTTAGTTGGAGTACTGTTCAGGCTGTCAGTGACACAACTAAAGCCATTTTTTTCCCCCTATGCTGAGTTTTAATAAATCCAAGAAGCTGAATTAGTGATTGTGAAGAACATTGTGAAGGAAACAAATTTTTTGGCCACATGAGATTAGTTTTCGGTAGTCAATATACGATATATCTTCTCAACACCTCTTCTGAACAACATGGCTTTCTTTTCATGCATTTCAAAATAAATGCCCAATTTTGTGTAACTCGGCAACATTTAAACTTTTCATTTTGTTGGATTATCATGAGTTGAAGAGACTCAACAAGGGATATGTCATCAGCAAATCAAAACAAGTCAAAATCACACCGAGCAAGATGTTTCAGGTGAATATGTGTCTTTCATTGGAAGAGGTGAAGTATCAAGGGTAGCGCCAAAACAGATACTGAAAATCCCAAATTATTCAGCTTTTATACGCTTGGTGCAAATTCTTTACTCAGCCATCAGTTGACTTCAGTTCACTATAATAATTTTTTCAGTAAAAGGCACTTTCTTGCATGTGTTTTTGATCAGCTTCAAAATGTCAGTGTGTTTTGTGGAATGTCGTTCATTCTCATTTGATACTTGAATGCAGTGATCTGCATCCCAACCAAAAAAAAAACAAAAAAAAAAAACAGAAGAGGAGAAGAAACACAGCATTACCTTTCACTTCAGTCAGTAAATACTGAGATGTCCACATGTTATTGAAAAGTCTGCAAAAGTATGCGTTGTTCTTGCATACTTTGGGGTATAATTGGTAAGTTTGCTTGCCAATGTTCCCACAAGAACGAGCTCATTTCCTGAATGACGGTTGTGTTTTAGGTGCTCTTGACTCAGACTCGTCTTGTCTTCTTGCGTCTAAAACATGCATTTGTGAAAGTGATGGCCTCAAGGTCAGAGAAATTCCTCAAGCTTCTTGACCTCGCTGCATCACCTCAGCCTGTTGTTCCTATGGAAACTATGAATAGGATGGATTAAATGCAAGGATTTTTTTTTTTTTTTTTTTTTCTCAAGGGAATCAAACCGGAATACTTTTTTCTTATTGTCCTCCTTTTAAAACGTCTTTATTTGTTGCCACTGCACAGTGCTGTCATGGTTAGCACACTTGACTCTTATTGAGAAAACAAGTACCATCCAGGCTTTTTTTCACGTAGAAGTGCAGCCAGCATGTAGAATGTCTGTCTGCTTTCTTCAGATATTTTATATCCAAGCCACATAAAATGCATGAGATCCCCTCTTACAAATGAGCTTTTCTCATTATTCCTAAAAATACAAAAGTACTAAGTTTTCTTCTAGTTATATTTTTTCTTTTTAAGAATCTGTTTATTATTGATGATATTCACATAAGCAAGACGAGCATGCATCTTTACACATATACACAAAATAAAAGCCGTGATACCTTTGGATCAATCACTTTTCCCTCTATTAGCTGCTTAATTAAACCTCTGACTTATAGCTTTCAGGTCAATAAAGGAATTGGTTGAAAAGACCATATCTCAATTAACAGGGGCAAGATCGATAGCAGTGAGCTCTGATGGCCGAATGATAAATAAAAGGAACATATGTTTGCGCGGGGGTGCAGGCGAGGTCATTTAACTCAGGCGATCGAAGGGCGTGCTTGAAGCAGCGGTGGGACGGCAGGCATGACGGGGTTGGGAATCATTGTGCGGGATGTGACTCAACAGCAGAGTTAACCTCACAGAGTAAAGGGTGCTAAGAGGCTTAGCTGCTAATGCAGCATGGACCCACAGCTCAAAACCAGTATCTGTGCTTTAACTTATACAAAACACACACATGCAGAAGATCCGACTTATTCTGAGAGTGAGCACGCACACGCACACACACACACATACACACTCGCATTATGCAGTCACTCTGCGTTTTCTCATTAAGACGTATGAAAGGCTTCTAAAGACTCATGGGAGAATTCCATTAGTGCTCTGTCAAGCCTAACTCTTTACTCATGCTCACACCAAATGCTAAGTGTGTTTGCAATGGTTGTCACAAGACTAAAACACATATTAACATGCACTGAGTAAAGCCAGAGGGACGGAGAGTCAGAGGAGGGCCTATTACAGTGGATCAATACTGTTATGTAAATGGAGACTATTAGTAAGTCATAGTAATGGAAAAAGGATCCAACTGGTCTGATAGAAGAGTGCACAAGGCACATGTTGCCACAGATGGCCTTTGAGTAATTACCACCGCATACACATTTGGTTCACCAATTACATTTTCACAGGAGTCTCGGATTTTGAAGATGGACTGTAAACAAAAGTGAGAGCGGTGTTTGGGACGGCACTTTGGTTCATCAGCTAAATTGTACATTCATTCTTCCAGAAGTCGCTTAACTCAGCCGGGTACTTGCGCTTGTATGATAAACATGTAGAAAAACCTTCTTGAAATTATTTCAGTCACATTGCTTTTAATTTAAAGGTTCATTAAGTCTTTTATTTTTTTTCTTTCTTAATGTATTCCTCAAAATGCATTCATTAGTACTATGTCAGCACATTAAGATGGCACATTATAAAATAGATTATAAATTTTGAGTATACATGCTCATAGGACCATCTGGGGCTTATTTCTTTTAATCTGTGAAGTCAAGACAATATGGGACCCTGTATGAAAAACAATTTATGTTAATGTCTGTTAGCTGGTTTAGCTACATGATTCATGGATAATATATAACTTGATGATTTGTCTTATGCCAGTTCCAAATTTGATATGGCAAATAAGAACATCGCTAAAATCAAATCTTTATCTAAACAGCTTGAAACTCTGAGATAGTATTTGTATGTTTTCATAAGCCCTGAAATTCACCATGAAATGATTTTGAATAGATTAAGGACAACCTCTACTGAAGACTAAAGTGAGTTCTAGTGGCTTTACGTTCAGCTTTATCCCTAAACTGAAAGAACAACAGCGATAAGAACGATATTAAAGTGAGCCGGCTTGGCCGCGACCCCGATGGACCTGCCCTGTCTGCTCTTTCCACACTGGTGATATGAGGGCACCACGTTTGGCGAGTGAGGATTTGGAGGATGAGACCGAGCCGAGCCGTCCCGTCCATCTGCTTTCAGCCAGTACGGAACACATGCCCACATGTTCAACAATGCACGTGAATCCGTGTTGCGCTGAGTCTGAACAAGTGATCGGTTGTACTTGTCAGAGTGCAGATGTTTTGTTGGGATTGGAGCCGGAGGTGTCAGAGGTCAAAGCAGCACAGACAGCCTACATTTTGTTCCCAGACTGCTGGATTTCTAATCATAAACTGTTCACCTGGTCCTCTTTGCTCTAACAAATGTGGGAACAGAACAAAGAAGGGAGCAAGACGAGGGACATGAGGAGGGGACTCTGATTTTCTCCATGTGCAGATGGCAGAACAAAAAAGAGGAGCAGGCGAGCGAAGAGGCTCAGGCTGGGAGATAGGACAAAAGAGTCAATTAATAAGGGACTGTAGGCAGTGCCAAAAGACAAATGAGCAGGCACGTCTAAAAAAAATGGAAGAATAAACATAATGCATTTCACTGAAGTCCCAGATATGACAGTTCAAAGAGCAGCGCTGAGCTAAAAACAATGGCACCATCACTGAAGAACAATTGTGTGCCCAACTTTGGGGAAAGGTGCTAATATGCTTTGCTTTTCATTATGCCAGGAAACAGAAATCTGAAGAGATTTGGGCTCATTTAGCTCCACTGAGAGGTGGATGAAAAATTCAACCTTTTTTTCATTAGTAAGCTCAAGCGTTGAGTATTTTCATTACTGTAAGTAAGAAATTAATGCGGGCTGAGAAGGCTGTTCTGCATCTGAAAATGAAATGGGTGTAAAGTCGCCTGTCGTTGGGTTGCAGACGCTGGTCGGTATCAAACATAGTTATTCATCTGAAATTCATGCATTAATTACTGAGCGATTAAAGGTTCTCATCTCATTTTTTTGAACCAGATGGAATATGAATGCTGCACCACCAATATTAATTAGACTAAGTTTGGGGCCGACAAGAAAGACTTATGCTTTCACATCCCTGAAGTTCAACTCGGCTTCAAGGGATTTGATTAAATACTTGTGCAAATACAGTTTCTGGATAAAACTTGTACTTTCAGTATCTATCAAATAAATCACATTTTTCATTAGGATTGCTTTTGACTTCTTTTGCCATCTGCTCGCTCCGTGTGCTTTTTTGACTTTTTTTTAACGAGTCTTAATTTTTTTTCCCTATAGTTTCAATTTTTTCACCTACATTTTACTGTCGACTGAAGTTTCTTCACACTTACAAGGAAGAAAAATATCCAGTGACTGGACATTGGGGTTTGTGTTGGACAATAAGGACACTGTAATCGTTATGTTGTCTTTCAATGGAACACTCCAGTTATTTAACCATCTTGAAAATTTGGTTTAAAACTTTCGAAGACTCCCTACAACAGGGCTCAGGTTGCTATAAGGTTGATGCATTCGACGCACATAAACCCTTACGCACATAAACCCTTTCATAAAGAGCAATGTGACATTCCTGTGCTCCAGCGATCTTTACACGTCCCACACCGTCTCTTATTCACCGGGCGGGATGTTGGCTTGGTGTCTGCTTGCCCGGACGGACATCGGGCTCTGAGGAGCAGTCCATAGCGCCGACCTCTCCGTGAACTCTGCGCAGTGCCAGCTCATAAAAACACAGCTTCCAGCTTACATAACAACATGTGCCCACAGCCGAGGAACATTCTCCTCCGTCCATTTCACCAGGCTACGCTCCGGATCGTAACGTCTCCGCTCAGACCGTTTAGGATGTGCGAGGTCGCCAGGCGTCGGTCAAGTTGTGGCAACAGAATTTCCGAGGAAGTTTTATAATAATTCGCCGCGAACTTGCTGAGAGGAATGATTGATCAAGCGTTTTCCTTTGTTTTCAGCTTAATAACCTACTAAGGAACTGCTGAATTTGGAAATACAGTAAAAGGGATGACTGTGCAGCAGCGGCCTTGTGAACAATTGCCGGAAACAAGCGTACCCTGTGGCCTCAGCAGAAAGCACTAACTTTAAAAAAAGAAAAAACACACATCTTGTCTTTTTAGGAAAGCAATTTACTAACTCTTGACAGACTACTGATGAAGAATAAAATTTCCTTTTAAGCGTGAACTCCTAATGAATGGCTTTTTACAGCCAGACAGAGCTAGTTTTTAAACAGTTTGCCATGCTTATTATTGCGAGCATCTATTATTCAATGTATTTCATAATAGCATTTCCCTGCCGTTTGCATTATTACCTATGTGGGCCCATTACCCTGAAAGGGACTGGAGAGCATCAGCAACAGAAACGCAAACAAGAAAAAGTGAAGGTCCGTGAAAGCAAATTAATCCTCATGAAAGACTTTGTTTGGTTCACTAACACTTTATTTAACTTACGTCTGCGGCCATCTGCATTAACCGAAATGAAATATATCCCATTCAGAACGTATGAAATATTAAAGATACCTGCTGAGAATAGGTATTGTCTAAATGGAGTTCGGTTCGGGTTTCTGCGTTGACGCAGATCGCCCATCGACAATGTTTTGAAAGGAGTGAATTCAAACTGATTTTTACAGAACACTGTTTATTCTTCGGTAAACAAGAGCGGATATCACGGTGTGCTTCCACTCACACAACACAAAAGTAAAAAGAAGGGAGGAAAATGCAAATGAGCTGCCGATTATGCACGAGTACCTCAAAGTAATTAAGTGATAAATGGATAAATTACATGGTATTGTATTTTAGAAAATTAGGTTTCCACAATCACGTTATGTTTTTTTTTTTTTTTTTTTTTTTTCATCCAATCCTAAGGCTTCATTTTAGAAAGATATTAACTTGATATTTTTGAGCTCCTAAACTTTTCAGTGAACTTTTATTTTTATTTGGTCTTTCTGCTTTGAGATAATCAATATTTTTGATGGAAGTTTTGACATGTTTGAAAGACTTTAAAAAGCTGATAACACATATCCGAAACCATCAAACTCAACTTTCACCACTTGAAAATATGAGAATGTGTAGAGCAGCAGAGCTGCTTTAGCGTGAGCCGAAACTGTCCCCCAATGCTTCACCTCTATTTTTTTCAATATTCAGTCCAACCCAGTTCTAAGTGTTATCAACACAAAACTGTATCAGTTGTATCTGTGAAACAGTTTTGACCCTAAACAAACATGAGCTGACCTGCGTAAGTCCTGTAGGCATGTCTGGAATTCCTCCCAGCTTTCTTCTTTTCATTGCATCATAAAATCGAGTTTTTGAAAAACCAATGGAATTCTGACATGCAGAGAATTTTTCTCCCTCAAAATGATGAAACAGCTGAAGTCTTTGAGGTCGCAGACGTAATAGTTTAGGCCAGTGGGGGTCTGGTTTAGTCCGGGAGAGACGTTACAGCCCAATTTCATTTGGGGTGGCCGGATCGGTAAAATTTAGCCCCACAATAACCTTGAAATTTAAACATTCAGGTTTTTTTTTTTGTTTGTTTGTATTAATGATGTGCAAAATATAGTGAGATGTCCCCAAAACACCAAACAATACTTTTGCTTTGATAAAGTAATATAACTGTATAATGTTCTCGATACCTGACACGAAGTCCTAATTAATGCCTGCAATCGACTCCCACAGTATCAAACTACTGAAATGGAAAAACATTAAATTTGAAATGAATATGTGTACCAGGGTGTTCGTGTTTTCCTTGTGAAATTCTCATTAAAAAAAAAAAAAAAAATGCTTACATCTCGAGCATTGGCACATTTCACTCCGGGCAGAGACATTCATTTATATGCATTCAGATATTAATCATGCCAGAAATTGTCATAAGGGGTCACATATACTTGATAGCCTGTGAAATGACTGATAAATACATTAATCACAGAACCATATGAGACCGACTGCATGTAGCTTTTTAGTTAATTATATCTTCTAATTTCAGATTGGTAAACTGTGCATGGGGTTTATCAAACTACTCGCAAATATAGCAACTGTGGACACTCTTCATCAAATATTCAAAATAGATCATTTGAAATCAGCATATTTGAAGCCTATTTTCTGTGATATGGAATTACCACACTCTTACTTCTCCGGGTAAGCCTGAAAAACAAATTATATTATGCTCTTTAGAGAGTGTTGTAGATTTTGTATAATTAAGTGTGAAGCCATATCTGTGACAGTGTTACGACCAGCTCGTTTGGGAGATGGGTCAAGGCAGTAACATAAAGACCACAGATTGAATGTGGAAATTAAAGTTATTTATTTAACAAAAGTAAGACCAAACGGTAACAAAAAGAGACTCTAACCTAGAGTTGTAAAACCAAAACACAAATCCAAAAGGTAACTAAAAACAGATAATATAGAAAAACTCAAAGGATTCCTGAAGCCAAACACAAACCAAAAGGATAATTCAAAACACAGAACCAAGACCACAAACAGAAACAAGTGCCTCAATACTTAACAGCATTTACAACACTAACACAGAGCGCAAGAGGCACGCGAGCGTGGCGAGCTACAGCCAGCTCCAGTCTGTGTCCTGCTGGCCGCTTTTATCCCCTCAGCTGCTCCGCAGGGTTGGTTGACGAGGTGCTCTCGGGCCAGGCTCCCCAGGTGCAGGCAATGGAGATGATTCCTGCAGCAGCAGCAGCCTGGGATCACGCACTCTGACACAGACACACACTCACATGGGGGGGGGAGAACCGAGAATACGGCAACAGCCGTAACACCCCTCCCCTTAAGCTGCAAGCCAGAGCATGGCTTGCAACAATAAAAAAACAGTTTCAAAACACAAATCAGTCCCAAATTCTGGACAGCGCATCGGCGACCACATTCTCTGACCCCTTTTTATGTCGGATTTCCAGGTTGTAGTCTTGCATGACCAGTGCCCACCGCATGAGTCTCTGATTATGGTTATACATGCGTTTGAGAAAAACTAGTGGGTTGTGGTCAGTGAAGGCCACCACCGGCTGAGGACTAGAACCGATGTAAACTTCGAAGTGCTGGAGCGCCCACAACAAAGCAAGAGTTTCCTTTTCTATGGTGGAGTAGTTCACCTGGTGTTTATCAAACTTCCTTGAGAAGTAGCAGACTGGATGGTCAACTCCATCACCATCTTCCTGCAGGAGAACAGCTCCGGCACCAACCGCCGAGGCATCTACCTCCAGTTTAAAGGGTCGCAAGAAGTCGGGCGCAGTGAGGACGGGCGCATGGCTGAGGAGGGACTTAGCACTGTCAAAAGCATGCTGACAAGAAGGGGACCAAACAAAGTCAACTTTTGGACTAAGCAGCGCAGTTAGAGGCTGAACGACGGAGGAGAAATTACGGCAGAAGCCCCTGTAATATCCTGCCATTCCCAGGAAACGGCGTAGAGCTTTCCGGGTGCTCGGAACTGGGAATTCTGTTATAGCGGATATCTTAGCTGCGAGAGGTTTGACTTGGCCTTGGCCCACTTGCTTCCCCAGGTATGTAACGGTTGCTTTGCCAAACTCGCACTTCGCAAGATTTAAGGTCAACGTGGCACGTGCCAACCGAGTAAATACCTGTTCAAGGATGTGGAGGTGCTCCTCCCACGTCTCTGTATATACAATTAAGTCGTCCAAATAGGCATTACAATTGGGTAGCCCGGACAAAACAGTGTTGACCAAACGCTGAAAGGTGGCCGGGGCATTACACATTCCGAAAGCCATTACGGTATACTGCAGAAAACAGTCGGGCGTTACAAAGGCGGAAATTTCGGATGCACGTTCGGTTAATGGGACCTGCCAGTATCCCTTTAACAAGTCTAATTTGCTGACGAATTTCGCAGTCCCAATAGTGTCAACACAATCTTCCATACGAGGAAGGGGATACGAGTCGAGACTAGTGACAGAGTTCACACGGCGATAGTCGGTAATAAAACGCGGTGAACCATCTGGTTTCGTCTCCAACAAACACGGGGAACTCCACGAACTGGAACTGGGAATAGCTAGGCTGTTTTCTAGCAGATAATCAGTCTCGTTCTTCATTACAGAGCGTTTAGCTGGATTTACTCGATACGGCGGCTGTCGGATGGGCTTGGCATCTCCGACGTCAATATCGTGCTGTAGAACGGTGGTACGGGTTGGAACATCATTAAGAAGACACTTAAACTGACCTAACAACTCAGTTATGTCACTCTGTTGCGCGCAGGTTAAGTGACCTAACTGGGCTGGCAGTGCTTTTAGCATCTCAGAGTTCGGTAGGCGAGCAGTCTGCTGATGGAAGTGATGTGGTGTTAAACCGTCGACGGTAGCAGAGGGCTCAGTAACTACCATTGCATTCACAGCTACGGTATTAGACTTTGACGAAGTCACCAGCGGTACAGCAGCAGGGTTCGGCTCACAGGTAAAATACGGCTTAAGCATGTTTATGTGACAGACGCGCGTTTTACGTCTTCTCTCGGGTGTTGCAATAACATAATCAGTGTCACTGAGACAGCTACGGACCTCATAAGGACCGGCGAACTTAGCGGAGAGAGAAGTGCCCGGAATAGGTAATAAAGCTAGGACTTTGTCACCTACGTGGAAACGTCGAGGGACAGCGGAACGGTCATAACGACGCTTCATCGCCTTTTGGGAGGACTGAAGACACTTCTTAGCGAAGGAGTTTGCACAATGCAGCCGTTCTCGGAATTTGCTCACGAAAGTGAGCACGTTTTCCTCTCTGGAGACTTCAGAGGAAAGGAGTTTTTCTTTCAAGGACTTAAGCGGACTACGCGGGATATGGCCGAAAACGAGCTCTGCTGGACTGAATCCTAAGGACTCCTGGACAGCATCGCGAGCAGCAAACAGAACAAACGGAACTCCCTCGTCCCAACTCTTTCCTGACTCTAAGCAGTATTTGCGGAGCATCGACTTTAGCGTCTGATGCCAGCGTTCTAAAGCTCCTTGGGACTCAGGATGATATGGACTAGAGACTGAATGTTTAACTTCTAATGTTTTGAGGACTTGTTTGAAAAGCCGTGACTGAAAATTTGTGCCTTGGTCGGTTTGGACCACTCGGGGAAGGCCAAACGTTGAGAAGAACTTAGTCAAGGCTTTGACTACGGAGCTTGAGGTGATTTTACGCAGCGGGACAGCCTCAGGGTAACGGGTGGCGGTGCACATAATGGTAAGCAAGTACTGGTTTCCTGAACTAGTGCGGGGCAGTGGACCCACACAGTCTATTATCACACGCTCGAAGGGTTCACCTATGGCAGGGATGGGATGGAGTGGAGCAGGAGGAATTTTCTGGTTTGGTTTGCCCGCTAACTGGCACACATGACAGCAGCGACAAAACTTGGCTACATCAGATTTTAATCCAGGCCAAAAGAAATGTCTGAGGATGAGATTATACGTTTTGTTAACCCCCAAATGACCTGACCATTTACTCTCATGTGCAATAGACAGCACCTGCTGCCGATACACAGAGGGAACAACAATCTGACAAACGCTATGTTCAGGACCAGACACAGGAGTCCACCTCCTCACCAGTATCTCTTTATTCAGGAGATAAGCTACTGCTCCAGGACCTGCTTTGTCAGCGCTCACCACACTCTCGAAGCAACGTTTCAAAGTAGGATCAGCCCTCTGCGCGGTGGCGAGACGTTCACTGTTCACTGGCAGTGTCGGGCCGTCCGACAGGGATGAACCAGGATGAGTAGACTCGGCGCCCCCAGGAGGTGAAGATGGACGAGCACTCTCTGACACAGCGCCCACATCCCCCTCACCTGAGAAAGCAGACATGAGCACAGTATCCGACAGAGAGAATTCGTCCCTTTTGCGAGCTTGTGCTCGTGTTACCACACAAGATGGGAACAGCTTTGAGTCAGCCTCAGGTTTATCCGTCTCGGCATGCTTTGGAGAGTCCAACACTTCCAGCACAGGAATTACCTTACCACCAGCTATGTCGTTACCCATTAACAAAACGACACCCTCTATGGGCAGAGCAGGGCAAACAGCCACTGGGAAAATCCCACTCATTAACTTACTATTGATGTACACCTTATGTACAGGCCTCGGGGTGTAACCCATTTCAATACCCCTCAAAGGAACGCTGTAACCACAATAGGACTCTTCGGAAAATGGCAATGCACTTGCCAGGATGACAGACTGAGAGCAACCAGTGTCTCTCAAAATGCGTATGGGACACTGATCAGCGGACTCACCTGTCAGCGACACAAACCCGTCAAAGAGAAACGGTTCAAAACATGGATCTGGATACACAGGAGATACTGGATTGGAATCGGAACAAGTTTCAGTTTTAATGAACCCAAGGCCTTTAGGAGGCGACCCAGAACCACTTTGTTTTCTTTTTAAGGTGGGGCAGTTTGCGATGAGGTGTCCAGAACGGTGACAGTAAAAACAGTCTCTCTCATCCCTTTTATTAACGACCCTAGTCGATACACTGGGTACTGCTGGAGTACCGGATTTTTCTGAGCCAGGCTGAAACACAGTCTTGTGTGTAAGCACATACTCATCGGCTAGCACGGAAGCTGAGGACAGAGATGAGACTTTCTGTTCATTTAGGTACACCACGATGCGCTCAGGAAGACATGCTTTGAATTCCTCCAGCAAAATTAACTCACGCACTGAACCAAAGTTATCCACTTTACAAGCATTGCACCATTTATCGAAGAGGATTCCCTTTTCCCGTGCGAACTCGACGTAGGTCTGAGCTGGGGCTTTTCTGTGCTTTCTGAATTTTTGCCTATATGCTTCAGGTACCAGTTCGTAAACGCGTAAAATGGACATCTTTACACTTTCATAATTTAGGCTCTCCTCTAGGGGAAGAGCTGCAACAGCTTCTTGGGCTTTCCCATGAATTTTACACTGCAGCAGAAGTGGCCACACATCTTTGGGCCAACGTAGTGCACAAGCAATTCGTTCAAATGCAGCAAAATAACTGTCAACTTCTGTCTCTCTGAATGATGGCACAAGTGGTATGTTCTTACCAAGATCAAACGAGTCATGGGTAGAGCTGGTGAAAAGGTGGGATCTGTCTGCATCTGCAGACGCGCTCGGTGCAGGAGTTGCTCTGGGCTGAGCTTCTAGCTCCAGCCGACGCAGGCGGACCTCTTTGTCAGCCTCGATCTCCATCCTCCTGATCTCCAGTGTTAACTGGGCCTGCCGACTCTCAGCCCGCTCCTGGGCTTCCATCTGGAGTCGTGCCAGTCTGACCTTCACTCTGGCTTCATCCAGAGAGCTTGCACTCGGTGGGGAGCGAGGATCAAAGTGAGGCACGGTGAATGGAGTCTTGGGCTCCTCAGCCACCTCACTGATCTCCCCAGGTGCAGCATGATCAGCGGCATGTCTTGCAGCTGCAGGTCTGTGGCTGCCAGCCACCCCAGTCTCAGGTGCCCACACAGGAGAATCAGGGAGCACCGGCAAAACAATCAACCCCAATTCAACCCCAATGGAGATGATTCCTGCAGCAGCAGCAGCCTGGGATCACGCACTCTGACACAGACACACACTCACATGGGGGGGGGAGAACCGAGAATACGGCAACAGCCGTAACAGACAGTGTTTACTCTTCCCTCTCTGTCTGGGAGGTCCATATATGTAGACAAAAAGACACACAATCACAAGTCCCATGTAGTTACATAATCCTCCTCTTGTCAAAAGATTGGATAAACAAATCTATCATAGCACTGACTGATTTGGTTAGTCAGCCCAGACTGACAGGCATTACACAACGAGCTCCGGGCTCTCTACCCAACAACACTTTTCATTATTTACCACCACCGTGGAACTGAGCAGCCTAAAATTAAACTTCACCGACAATGCAATGTATCAATTTGAAATGACAGCATAAAATAATTAAGACTCTGTTTTCGCGTGGGAAAGAAACAGGTAGAAAAATACATGCGTGCGTTGGTGTTTATGCCTTTGGGATTTTAGTAAGAGATACAATAAACTGACTGCTGTTTGTGCTCCTCAGTTTATTCCATGCATGGGTAAAGGCAGTGGCATTCAAAGTCTGTGTACAGCGCTAAAAAAAGTCTCTGCTCAGACTTGCTCACTGACAAAAAATAAATAAAGCCATTATGAACCACCTAACCTATAACATATGATTTAAAAGAGAGGCAGCTGTTTGCATGTACATTGAAGAGTGAAACTGAAACTTCATTTTAAGCCATTTCCACTTGGTATTAAAATTTGTCTCAGGTGATCCGAGCGCAAGTGACAAGCCCTGAAGACAAGTGGGAACAGGCACCAATGTGTATTCACTCAAACCACTTCCCGAGGTGATCTGGCGTTCATACGACCACATATGTTCGGTCTTGGAAACAACAGTTGTCCTGAATGCAGTCAGGGACTACGCAATTTTTAGGTGGGGCACGCCATCATTCTTCAATTTCAGTGAGAAATCTCACAGGACACACTGCGCGACTGCTTCGGAAGCCCACGCGTTGTTTTTTTTTCCTTCTCTGTGGCACCACGCCTCCCCTGAAACCCTCTGGCGCCCCCCAGGGGAGGCGCGCCTCACACTTTGAAAACCGCTGTTCTAGTTTATTTTTAATTATTTTGTTTGAGTCGCGGGGGGAACAGTGCCGAACGCCATCAGTCGAACTGCGTGCCGGAGCAGTGAGCGAAGCGACGTTACGGGGTTACTGGATTCTGATCTGAAGCAGCTAGTTTGGTATACGTGTTACGGACAAGTGGAAACACTATTGCGTCTGGCAGCGCCACATGTGCTCAGATCACCTGTGACACATTTTAATGTAAGGTGGAGCCAGACACGTCCGTCCATCCAGATGCTTCACCCTGTGCAGGGTCGCAGAGCGCTGCAGTCACTGCCAACCAACTATGGGTGACGGCAGTTTTACAGCCCGATGAAAGAAACTTGAAGTTAAGAAGAAAAAATTGTGAAAAAGAGGGCCAAACATGTTACGTTGTTAATATGCTGGGTACAGCTTCTTTGAAAGTTCTCACAGTGTTTCCACCTGATGCTGCCAGTCGCTGCCCTGCCCAGTATTATTTTTTTTTCTCCTGAAGCATTTGCAGCTAATTTCAGAGGCAGCCCGCACAGTTTTTCAGAAATTGTATTTACTGAACTTCTTTTCTGCTTGAAATTGCTGCCCAACAGGTTTCCAATTTCTGTCCATCTCTCTCCTTCACTCCTATTATCCTGTTTTTACAGTTTATTTGCGCACCGCTGTGTCTCGCGGCTCCCAGTGTGGATCACCATACTTTTGGCAGTGGCGAGCTATTAACACCTGTCTGTGCCACACATACTGTAGATATAGCAGCCATCTGCCCATCATCCCTCATTAACAAAAGGGGAGAGAGCCAGGGAACGACAGGCCCATAACAAATCCCAAATCGTGTTGGAGCGCTATTACATCCCGTAATTACCATTTGCTACGTAGGGGGTGTAGAAGTACAACTCGAGAGGTAACATTCATCCGTTGCTGTAAAGTGTCCCGTCACCACGAGGGACCCCTCAGAGAAATTGCATCTCTCTGCACCAAGATGTAAATGGTTTTATTCACTCGTATATTCACCTTACAATGAAGCGTTTCCTGCAAAAGCACATGGCTCTGAAATCCGGCCATGCCTCATCACATTATCCATGGAGATTGAAACCCCATCTCATTCTGCTTGGGATAAATTCCGTATCATTGCCTTCTCTGTTACCTTGGCTCTGCAGTCCACACTGATAATGACCGAATGTAAACAAAGACTTGCTATTGGTTTTTTTTGTTTTTTTTGTTTTTTTTGCTGGATTATTTTTCTTTCATGGATGGGCTATTTCATCAAAAACATGTTAAGAGACTACAGTCCACACACACATACACACACAACAAGGCAGGTCATAAGGTTAGGGTTATTAGGTTTATCTATATAAAATAATCCTGTCGAACACAGGTGTTGTGTGTGCTGCGTCGTATGTTTTTCTTCGTAAAAACTGTAAGGTGAGTTGACTAACCTGACTAGCTGGAAATATAAGACCCCACATCAGTTTATATGTGAGGGTTAAGCTGTTGAATTAATATCTGAGGCTGACAGCAGGGGTGGATGTGACAAATTAAAAATACTCACGTTGCTATAGTTAAGTAGATTTTTTTGGTTACTTGTACTTCAAGTGTGTTTTTTTTTTCAATTTACTCATATTCTATGACAATTTACTCCACTACTTTTAAAATCAAAAGTCACTACTGAGTATGCCCTCAATTTGAATTTACATCCAATCTTTTCATTTGCATCTTTGCAGCCAATGAAGCCGCCCAATCGCTGCCGTGCTGATTCACATTTCTCGAAGTAACATACCTATACAGCGGAATAAAAAGTCATCTATGGATTAAGATTTGGAGAGAAATAAGCTAAAATGAACACAGAAGAGAACACTGTCAACAGTGAAAATGAAGAAGAAAAGACAGAGGACGAGTGTCGGACAACCTGGAGGAATGTTTCATGTACCAATAGAGAAAAGGAGACGTTGCTTTCTTATTTTTCTTGTGTGTTAATTTTATTCATTTGGCTGAGATAAGTTTGCAAAGATATTGTCTCTATCATTGGTCAACCTGACATTAAAATAAGACAGAGTTGGTAACATATCGCCACATATATTGTGTGCCAGAGTGACGTTACGTTACATGAAACTGCAACACAAATTGCATCCATTGATAATGAACCATGTCATGCTCGCTTGTCAGGGAGGACGCAAAATCGTGCTACAAATTTAGACAAACATTTAAACTGGAAAACTGTTGACGCAATAAAATATCCATTGGTTAAAAAGTAATTAATATTCGGAGTAAGTTTTGAACTGTATCTTTTAACGCCAGTACGATTTAAGCAGTGTAACAGTATCTGTACTTGAATAGAAATTTTCAGTCGTCTTTCCACCTGTTTGAGAGTCACCTGTCTGTCCAGACGAATGTCCGTGCACTCTTTGTTGTTGTTTATAGTGTATCATTCTCTGCATGCACATCTGTGGTTTTCATTACAGAAGGAAGTAATAACGCTCAGCATGGCTGAGCAGTTGAAACTGGGTAGCACACGCTGCTTTATTTTTTAGTCTCCCCAGAAACTGAAATTAATTAAAAAAAAAAAAAAAAACATTCCGAGGAGGACGATATACTGTTATTATACATGATTTTCATTTTATTATTTTAATGTTTGCCTTACCGTGCAACATACAGTTTATTAAAAAGTATGATTTCAAAACACCATCCGGTATCACTGGGTAGCACTGTATGACCAAGGCTGCAGTGTTACGGTCAAAATTCCCACTTCTGACAATGAAAGTAAAATTTCACCCAAAATAATAAAGCTACACAGCAAAATTAAGATGGAACATGGAAACAGCAAAAAGTATTGTGAGTATCTGACTAACGTGACGGACTGACAAAAGGCAGATGAGGAAAACTAGGAAGGATAACCGTGGGCTAAAACACAAGCGGCTACAGTGGAGTTACATCTGGGCACAGAAGAGAAACAAATGCATTTTAACCCATGTGACTTTCTCTCTCTTTCTCTTTCTCTTTCTCTTTCTCTTTCTCTTTCTCTTTCTCTTTCTCTCTCTCTCTCTCTCTCTCTCTCTCTAAGATGTTCCATTTTTTGGACCGTCCTGGAAAATCGGTGATTTTGTACCAAAGTAACACTTCCACACCTCATTCTATTCACACATGACTGATTCACACATGATTTCTCAACTTGAGAAAGGTCAGAGTGAGTCTTGAAAGGGCAACTTTCAGCAGGGGAGCCTTAGGTTGCCCTCCTTATGCATTAGAGGTTATTGAATGGCCACTGAGAACATCAGGACTAAAACCTTTCTTTGTCCGAACATGCACTGTTATCTTGTGTCCCTCTCACACGTGGAAAATAAAAGCTTGTTTACAGTTCAGCTATAAACCCTTCTTTACCCTTTGTTCAACTCTCTGTTGCAGGAAAACAGTTACAGCGGGCTCTATTGACAATCCTGGTGATTTAAGCCTTTTTTCTGTAAGATTCTATGAATGCAGCGATTCACCGGCATGTGAATTTGTGGATGCGTCATGCCAATCAATTGTCCTTTTTGACTTAGAACGTAATTTCGTACAAGCAACCACATGTTTAATTCATCTCTGTTAGGTGGCTGTGTGTGTATTTTCCATTCTTATGGCAGTGTTGAGACTTGTGTGTTTGTTCCCCAGGGGCCCTCCACAGGCTGTAATTGCAGTAGCGTGCTCCTCACTGTGGTTGCCATCGCTCGCAATCTGTCAGAGTCCTTGTTTGCATTGTTTTACGTTGGCATCAAACCCACATATGCTCTGTGGCGAGTTGAAGTGTAGCTTATCTGATTCGACAGCGATTCACCGCCGCTGAGGCGCTCTCGCTAAAGACCCGACGCGCGCTCATTTGCTGTGTTTACTCTGTTTTCACCTGTACGCTATGAGGCCTTCACAATATTCTCACTCCGCAGAGAATGTACCTCGATCAATATGACATTATAACGATGGTGAACCTTGGAGTTTGCTGAACTCCCCTGCTCGGCGGCACAGAGATACACTCATGCAGATACATTAGCACGCTCACAGTGTATGTCCTTGACAATACAGGATACCTACTGAGGGATCGGTTCATTATGCAATATTTCTCTCTAAGGGATGCTTCTGGTTCGACGCCTTAACTTAAACAGCAGCATGCAGCGCTGCCACCCTGCTGTCTGCCCCGAATGATCAAAGATGAGCATGGGGTTCAGATATTTCTACATCTGTATTTTCAAAGCCATATCAGCTATGCAAATGGGTGCATTAGAGAAGTGTCTTATCTCTCTCTCTCTCTCTCTCTCTCTCTCTCTCTCTCTCTCTCTCTCTCTCTCTCTCTCTCTCTCTCTCTCTCTCTCTAATGCAGCCATTTGGACTGAAAGCACTGTTTCTTTTTTTCTGGCTGTTTAAAAAAAAAAGTGTGTGCTGACCACACCCACAAGTGGCATCAAGTATATACAGGTATATCCATCAGGACACAGCAGCAGCTGAGTTTTCCATGCATTTTTCATAATTATGACTACTGAAACTGACATTTGAATTGTAAAAAGTTTCATACAGGGATTTTGAATGTAATATGAATGTTAGAGAGAGAACATTTCTGGAGCATTGTTGTTTTGCAGAAATCAAAATACATCTTTATGAAACCCACAGTTTGCTTTTTTTTTTTCTGTACATTACAGTGTACCTTATTTTAACAGTGCCATTGCCAGATTTGACTTTTCTTCTGTTTCTCATGTAAAATCAAGTAGAACAAACATTAATCCAGAATGTTGAATGAGTATTTGGTTTTTCGAGTGAATTTTTTATCACACTGAATAAGAAGTTGGCCGATTTGAAAGACAGCTACAAACTCTTTGAATGACCAAAGTAACTATCTGGTACATTCTTGAGCCCATGAGAGCTGGACTTCAAACATCAAAAATCATCTGTGAAGAATTTTCTTTCAAGTGCCGAAAACACGTCGCATATTTTTAATTATGCTTTTTTTTTGTCCAGTGCCTTTCAAGCAAGTCGAAATGAAAAAATGACCGCGATGTTATGAAATGTAAACTGCTCAATCACGGTGATGATTGCCTCATTTGAGAATCATTGTGGTTCCGTAGAAAGCCAGCATCACAAGGGATTGTAATCATTAATCATTTCTTCTTTAAAATTATCGAGTGTGCATGAGGGCCATGAAATAAAGTGCCGTGCAGTATTCACTGGAGCCAGGCTTGGTGTCTGCTCAATCGACTGTACATTTTGGATGGAAACTATTTATACAATGGTGTGTGTGTGTGTGTGTGTGTGTGTGTGTGTGTGTGTGTGTGTGTGTGTGTGTGTGTGTGTGTGTGTGTGTGTGTGTGTGTGTGTGTGTGTGTGTGTGTGTGTGTGTGTGTGTGTGTGTGTGTGTGTGTGTAGCACTTCACTCGCTCGCCACCACGCTCAAGGTTAATGTATACAGAGATAATGGAGATGATGTTCTGGAAAGCGTCCTCACTTCTGTCAGTGAATCGCAACTACACTGCATTACAGAGCTCATCAGCATGATGGAACAAGCTCCTTAACATCTCTTTACATGATGTATACACACACACACACACGCGCGCGCACACACACATTGTGTTTTAACAGGTTGACAGCACTGGGCTTACACACTCATATGCTTTTACTCTCTGCACTCCACCACCCGCATTACCCACAACCCCACAGGTTCAATCCTATGAAGTGCAGTTAACCTCCAGCCTTGGGCACCTCAAGTCCTGTATGGAATATGCGGGAGCGACTGTCTCCCCATGGCCTGTTTTATCTTTCAAGGTTGCTGAAAATACTCTCTGTAAGTGCAGTGAGCATCGTTATGGACATGGGATGGAGGGTCCTGGCGAATGTATGTTTTAAATGGCACATTTTACAATTTAGATTATTTAAATGAATACTCATACACAACATGCAACATTAATGATCATGTAAATCTGCCGGTTGCATTGAACTGTAGTTTTTTTTCCCCCCCATAATCCCCATGCAACACTCGACAAAGGTCTTATCCCCTGGATGATGCTTTCTAATTTTTCGTAGTGAAGGACGTGTGGCCATTCTCTACCATGGGCATGCCTTGGGCAGCATAATGGGTATGCCAGTGGGCATCATTGCCCCCAGCTGCCCCCAAGGTTCTGCCTACCCCAGGGACACACTGCATCAAATGGGTCCGTATGAACAGATGGAGAATATACGAAAAGGGAATGGGCGAGCACAGATTGCTTGCACTGCAAATTCATAAGCACATAGCCTGTGTTCCGGGAGGAAATTGCAAAGAACGAGTGAAAGGAACAGAGAAGAGATAGCCGAAAAATGAGATACCGCGAGAGAGTCGGGAGAATATAGGTAGTGGTCCTGTGCGTCGTCTCTTCTCATATTTTTTAGCTGGCCGCATGTATGAAGGCGTGGGCACTGATCGTGACTGGATGGCCGCTCAAATGGAGCATCATTTCCCTGGATGAGGAGTCCTCTTTTCGCTCTCCTCCCCTCCCCTTGCTTTCCCATCCATGATGAATCTGAATTGTCTCCTAACCAAAAAGCATGCAGCTCATTTTTCAACGCCGATGTCCCTTTACAGCAAAGTTTCAAGGGAACCCTCTCATGCTTGTTCCGTTTTAGTTGACATTCCTAATCCAATTTAGTCGGAAGTACATTCCTTTACTTTTCCACATCCCCTTCTGTTAATAGTGTGTGTAATAGCCCTCAGTGTGCATGCGGGACAGTGTTTGCATGTGCAAATTTGTGTGGGCGCGGACGGTTGTGTGGGTGTGTGTCATGTCTTTTCAGTGATTAGCTTTAGCTGCCGGGTCTCTCAGGACTTGTGCTACACTGTGTGTTCTGCTTGCCAAGCACGGTTAAGACTACGCTCAAACTCCCAGCAGTGTACCGTGGTGAGAAAAAAAAATGAGTTTTTCTCTGCTGATTTGCTGTGAAAGGGGAGCAAACACACATTGGTGCAATTCTACGGATGCAATAAAGGTGGATTGCCTTCGGATGTTCCTCACTGCAGGGCAAATTCAAACTTTTACCCAAGGTCAGTTTTGGATCAGTTACTGAAAGTAGATGAGATCAAGTTTGGGAAGAAAGTGTTTCTTAATTATGTAACATTTGGCTAAAATATACTGAGTTTCATAAACTTTCCCTCTCCTAGCCTTGAATGAATCGGTTAATCGCCACTTGATTTTTGCCTTTTGGGGTATTGTGGGGCTGAGTTTATTGTCACTATGGAGACATCCACTCTTTTGTGGGGCTCAGTGTGAGTTTTGGACACACCTGCTCCTGCTGTGCTGTGTTGGTAAGGCAATGCTTGACAATCAACCAGGCCTTGTCACATGCTGTGCCTGGTGCGTTCTTCCCATGTGGGCATTTTTACTGCATTCAGCCAATCTGGTCGAAGACGCCTGAGCAGCCAAAGACTGGGTAGGTGAGCAGCCAGTCTTTGCTTCGGGTGTAGGTGCTGCTGTTGGGTGATAGGTTGTCTTTTTTAATCTTATCAGCTTAATGTGTGACTTCATGGTGACCGCTGTTGGTTTCTGATGCCTTTCGGACGTGGGTTTGGCTGAGTCCAGGTGTCCGTTTGAACGTCTAGCACTCACATGCATGCAGCACCTGACAAAACACATTTTCACAGGACATATTTTAAGAACATAGCAACTTCCACTACAATCTACAATAGACGGTTTGCGCGTTACTCTCTTCATTTTGTTTGGAAAAAGAAGGACTCGCTCGTGTTTTCTATGTTTGTTTGTTTTGTGTAGTTTATGAATTGTTTCTTGAACCCCTACTGTTAATAGTTCCATCTTCTCTCCTGGTCCTGTTAGAAATAACAGAAATACGAAAACAAGGGAACCAAAACACTAAAACAAAGATTACTAATCTAGAATCTGTCTCAGCATGAACTCAATTAAGCCTGACCTTTTTTTCTTTTTTTTTTTTTTGTGATTAAAGGAACGACGGCTTCGACAAGCATTGTGTCCTTGTATGAATCATTTATAGGGAGGCACTGAGGTTGCCTGCTTGTTTTGATTACAGTCTCCTTGTTCTCACCATGCTCGAGGGCCATTCAGCTTTTCAAGAGCTTCTCCTTTGTCACCCAGGGGAATTAGGCAAAAAGAAGTACAACAAAGTGCAACACGGTGCTATCTGATTGCAATTTATTATTTTGCCTAGTGAATATTGCAAATCCGCTGGACCACTTTGGCTTAAATTGTAGCGTGCTGCTTGGACATGCATTAATCAGGCTCAGTGAAAGAGAAGCTTTTAGAAGTAGGAGGACTTAAAAAGTGGATAAAATAAGAGGAAAATAAAAGGATTGCTCATTTTACAGAGCTTCACTCTTAGAGGTTTGTCTATAGGGGAAATGAGGAGGATATTGCTTGTGAATGTTACACCCTGACTAAATTGATTTTGGTTTGGGTTGAAGGTTTTATCAAAGCTTCTAATCCTCAGAGGAAAGGATAAGTCTAATCAGAATGTTTTTCTGTTGGGATTAGTGGCTGCCAGCCTCTCCCTCTCCCTCCCCCCCGCCTGTTCTTTTATACTAGCTGTTTCATGTACAGTTTTTCTCACTCTTATTCACTCTCCTCCTTCTTAAACCCCATTTTGCATTTCTCTTGCTTTTTTTTGTCCCTAAATTTCTATGCAGAGGACACTGGAAGGTGTTGTTCCACCGTGCGGTGTGCTGGCTGTGTTTTTGGCTTTAATCTCAGATTTTCGCTGAGCTCTTCCATTTTTGAATCGCCGCAGCATTTTCTCCCGCTCTCGCATCCCACCCTCGGTCTCTATCAACTTCACCACACACTTTGTTGGTCCGAGTAGAGATAATGCATCCATTATCCTGTTTGGTATTTCCATTTCTCCATTACGCCACTCTTATGTATTTTGTTATGTGGCCTCTCTTTCCTCTTTGTGGGCAACTGTCTCCAGAAAGAGGTTGTGTAGCCTGTATAGGCAATGATCATTTCGAAGTAATGTCTTTCTAACAAGCTGAGAATAAGCTCCTTATGGACTTGGGTAATAAGATCACGGTGCCCAAATCACACAGGGAAGCCCGTGTTTAGTCATTTTGAAAGGCTAGTTGCTATGGATGCTAGTGTGGCTTTGTCTGTCTGCAATAAGAAAGCTCATAAAGAACTGTGTGAAATGGTTCGATAAACTGTTTAGAAATCCATTTCAAAAATATAGCATGTAACTGTGAGCCATCCTTGATGATTGCATATATTTGCTCTGATAAAATAGTTTTCACGGTGGAAAAAAAAGTCCTGCACCTGCTTTCGTAATCTTTTTAGGTCTGTGTGTGTGGTGCAGTGCTTCTCGCCCACTAAGACTGATTTGAATAATACTGCATTCAGGAAATGCTGCTGTACCGTATCTTCAAGCAGTCATCATCGACTGATTGTGCCCTGATGTGACTCTGCCATTGTTAGGCAGAGCATTTCTTTTCAGTTTTATGTTTGGCTCCATATTTATTGCCCTTGTTATTTTTGACTTTGTTTTTGGTAAGACTTATGGGAGTTTATGGTGCCAGCCATGCCGAATGTACTACGTTAAATTAATAGTATTTCTTTAATTGTGTCAGTTTCAGTTACACAATCACAGTTCAGTCAGGTTCCGACACTAAATCTGTTATTGCCAGTACTGACATTCAGCTGCATAAGATGAAGTCACTTTATGGCAAATTCTACTCATAGTAAATCCTCCAGAAGTTTACTTAAAGAAACGCATCAATTTATCGAATTTTGCCACTTCAGTCATATTAACATGCTTTATATAATATGCCATATTTACACACACTAATAGAATTGTAGGCAGACTACACTGATGACCTTTTTACACTGCTGGAGCAGAGCCCAGCATGCTTTGCAGTGTTAATCACATTCACCCATTCACACACACCTGGAGGTGTCTGCTACGCGAGGCGCTCAGTCCATCCACTGGGATGTGGTTTGGGGTTCAATGTTTGGCTCAAGGGCGTTTTAACATATGGAGAGAGAGATGGGGAACCAAACCAACGACCTTCCATTTGTGAGATGACCTTATGAACTGAGCCACAGTTGCCCCAATAGAAACTACTGCCATGCAAATTGCTCACACTTCAATGAGAGCAACCTGGGATTCAGTGTGTTGCCCCTGCACATCAGACTAATATAATATAATTTATATTTTGTTATAATTTCGTTGGCTCTACTTGCAAAACAATCCCAAAAATGATACACACTGTCATATTGGTATCCATATCCAAGACAGCCTCTCCAGTTACAGGGCTCATATTAGTTGACTATAAACTAAAGTGCAATACAAGCTGAAATAAACAACAGAACTGACCTTCAGGAACAGAAAAAGACTGCCGTAAACAGCAATGCCTGATGTGTAAATATTTGAAGATAAAATGAACAAGTCAGACTCACACAACTTTAAGTAGTAAACCAAATTTAGCATTGAGTAACTTTTCATATTGTTTATTCTATATATAAAATGTTTTACGCTGCATGATTCAGATTACCATCATGCAAACTGAATCTGACATGGACCCTACATATGACAGCCAGCGATGACTCAGATCTCCCATAATGCAGCTGTCAGCACGAAGCAGACAGCTGTGCCAGCCTGGCTGTCTTCAAAAGTTCCTTACAAAGCAATGGGGTCATCAGTTTCCCACCAAACACCTCAAGGTGTGCCATACTTATCTGCACTTGAAGTCAGAAACTGCTTTGTGACCTGTGTGATTCAGAGGGATGGGAGCATGAAATCTTTATATTATTTTCTCAGCTTTTGAGAAATGGAAACCCAGGCAGGAATTTATTACATCCACAACTTTGATTTTTTCAGGGAGACAAGAAGAGGATGCCACTTTTATCTTTATCGGAAATAAATTAACATTGGGTAAAATCATGTACAAACATAATGGAATTTTTTTTTCTTCTTTTCACCCCATTTTGATACTCATTACAAAGATTCCGATTACTAAGCCACAAAGAAAACAGTGTTGGACTGAGTAATGAAGTGCTGACATGTCGGCTCAGGTGAAGCATTGTGCAATTATAATCATCTAATCACAAACGATCACACAAATCATATTTATCTGGCAAGATTGCACCAACGCTTTCACATTGCTACCCTTCACCCTTTTACTACAGCGTAATCCAGAAAATCACTTGAGCGGATTATTATTCAATCCAATTATGGTTCATAGTCTGAGCCTAGAAAGAGTTCCTTTGCCTCTGTTGATGTCTGCCTGTGAGATGTTGTGCTCATCTAAGCTGCACAGCTGAGTTAGATGCATATGCTATTGTGAAACACCTGAGTGGGTGGTCGACGGATCAAAAAGCGTGTACATGGTTATTAAAAACACTTCAATCAAATGCACTATTCCCAGGCAATTACATACACACAGAGACCTGGTAAAGAAGTGTTTTTGAAGTAAAATTAAAGAAAAGGATGGATGCAAACTTGGTTTTCATGGTTTTCATTGAACTGAAACTGCATTGACTTGAAAGGAATACTGTCCTACCAAACGTCTTTAAAAATAGTGGATTTTTTTGAGCTTGGAATAAAGACCACGATGAAACAACCATAGCATGGATCACAGTTTACAGTACAGTAGGCTGTAGATCCAGTGCAGTGAGTCAACCGAGGGCAATTCGGAGCAATATACATTCATCTTTATTCTACACTACTTCATCCAACCTTGGAGGCTAATCCCAGCTGACTACATGCGAAGACAGGATCCACGTTCGAAAGGTCACCAGTCCATCATGGGTAAACACAAGAATAGACTCACAATCACTGCTAAGGTCAATTCACATTTATCAGTCAACCGCAGCCTTGACTGTGGGTGGAATGAATCTTTGGAACATGCAAACTACACAGAACGAATTGTCAGGAACAGACAAGCTGTGAGGCAAGCTGCTGACTGCTTTTATGCAAGCATGCACATACTGATGATGGCTGCCGTGCAAAGTGGCTTGACTTCCATTGGGAGCGAAAAAAGTTCACCTGTAGCAAAAGAGTAGTAAGAGGCTAAAATTCAGTGAATTCTTATATCGTGTTGTTTATGTTCATTCAGAGCAGAAAAGGGTTTTCCAGTCTGGCTTCAGTAGTGACTGTCTTTAGTTCCTGGTTCTATGAAACCTAAACAACACAAACCAAACAAAAGACCAACACTACAGGAAACGTGTGTGCATTTTATTTCCCTGAAGAAGTGTTTCAGCTGTGTAATATACTCCAGTAGGAAACTGTTAACCGATGACTCTCCCCGTGCTTCGCACTTGGTCGTCATGGAGACGTTGAGCCCTGTTGCTCTGACGTCGGCGCTTTGAGTTTTTTCTGGACACATAATATGTTCAAGGAAGGTAAAGGCAAATGTTCTGAACTTTTCATCCCCCCTGATAATCTACAATATAAACTGTAGTCTTGCACACCTAACATAAAAATAATTATAATAATTAAAATTAATTTACATTTTTGAAAAAGAATGAAAATGACAGGTGACCAATGTTAACAGTTTAAAAAAGTTTTGAATGTTGCCATGTAAGGTCTAAAAAAATGTACATCCCAGTGAATCGCTTGTGCTTTTTTATGTTTTTACCCCAAAAAATCAAGCAGACTGAGCAGTCGTGTTTAAGTGTGATAAATTGAATTATTAAATTGAACTTTGAAATTGTTTTGAGATGTTACAAATGTTATCTCAGCTCATGTCATTGATCTGTTTTGATAATCTGATCAATATGATGAGGTGCCAGCAACTCATACAGTGGGTTGTACAATCAATAAATAAATATTATCAGGTTTTCAATAGCATTTAATTGAGGAGGGCGGGGCCGTAGTAGAAAATAAACCCTGTGACGCTGAAGGAATCACTGCTGGATCCGTCTGTGATGACAGACCGGCTCTTGACTTTCTCTTGTTATGTCCTGTTTCTCTTTTTGACCATACTGAATAATTATTAAGGAGTGGAAATGCATGAACACGGCTCATTGGCATAATCAAGATGAAAACGTCATTCTACTGTGACTCGGTGGTTTTAGACGATTAAAAACCTTCTTATGGCCCTTCATGAGAAATAAGTGGAATAATTAGTTGGGATCATTATGCTACCAAAAATGATTAAATGCACTTCTTCTAAAATTCTAACAAAACCTTCACTCCACCGCTTGTCAGTCCTATGCTAATCTATATCATTTTCCATGATATGTCAAGCATTATTAAACAAACCAGCTTCTGTGTTCATCAGCAACAATTTCATCAACTGATGAAAATAGAGCTCCATCTTCTCAACTCTTTTTTAATGAGAGTAATGAAAAGTCTGGAACAGAAATCATCGCGTGTTCCTGCCGTAATGCAGCAAATAAATAAAAGCCAAAGAAATCGCATTCCAGTTTGATTATTATGCCCCCTTGGAAATAAGTACAAATTGAGATGTTTCATCCCTGATCTATGCCAGAGATGTAGAGTTTGAATCCTGTTTGATTTAAGCTGGAAAAATAATGAAAGATGAAGCTAAATATATACTGCCAACAACCACCAGCTCACACACACAAGTGTCTTCTTGTTGCACTTAAGACACCCCGAGCAGGCTGCCATTCTCAAAAGGCATCAAACAGCTTTGTCTCCATCAGAGAGACGACTTATCAAAGGCTGAAAACACCCCACTTCAAAACACACACTCAGACACGGTGGGAACGCGGGCAACCAATCAAACACACGTGTACATGCTTAGACATACATGTGCAGATGTTGCTTTTATCTTTTCTTTTTTTTTTTTTTTCCATTAGCGCTCAACAGTTTGTTCTTGCTTATTGCAGATTTATAGAACATGACTCAGTTTGGCGATTGCTGCAGCAAGCACTTTTATAGTTTGAGGATGAAAAACTCAACTTCACAGTGTTCTCAGAGGCTTTCTCGCAGAAGTATGATCTGGAAAACTTTTTTTTTTTTTTTTTTTTCTGGTGTACTATCTTAGGATTTAATTAGTTACAGAGATGTTGAAGTCTGTGCATCCACCACGGCAGCCAACACAGCCTGAAATCAGTGCTATAATGTTCGTGTACCCACTTGCTGGATAGATACTCCTTCGAGACCTCCAAGCCTTCGCTCCCCACTTGTCTGTGATGGATTCCCAGCTGAAAGATCTTTGCCTCCTCTTGTCTTTGTAACAGTTTTTTTTTTCAATCCTTTCCACACATTTGAACTGCAAAAGAAAAAAAAAAAAAGCTGTCATGAATCAGCGCAAAGGGATTTAGAAAACGAAAAAAACCTGTGTTGTCATGTTTGTGTGTGATTTCAAAAGGTGTCAGGTGATGTAAATCGATGCACAGACTTCAGTCTGGTGGTAATAAATGCAAAGTAAAGGCCGCGGCTGTGAAGAGGGGAGATCATTGTGAGTAAACCAAGCCGCCCACACACTTAAAGCACCCAGCACTTCCAATTAAATTGTTTTGAAGTTTAGGGCTTTATTTTTGTGTGCTTGTTGTTTGTATCTGGAGCTGTGACACCGAATATGGTATCATTAGCGCCGTCTGTGCTAGCGACTGCTCATCCCCCCTGTGTTTCTCTGCATCGCTCTTCGATTCTCTTGTCTTTTGCTCCATCACACAGTCTTTTTTGCTAAACTGTGCCTTCACTTTTATCTCAGATCACACGAACAGAGTCATAGTTTTCAACCTCATCTAACGCTTTCTTGACTCACTACCCCCCCAAAGGGATGAAAAAAAAAAAAAAACCAGAAAAGAAAAGAAAGTGTGTCGGTTAAGCTGGCTGTGTCAAGTCTGTTGCTTCTCCTCACTCCACTTCATTCTCATTTCTTTTCATCTCCTCATCATACATGTCCTCTCTGCTTCCCCCTGCCCTTACTTCTCCATTCACATTCTTCATGTACTCTGCCGGCACTTTGCGCCTTCCCTCCCCACCTCCTCTTGTGTCCCTTCATCTCGGGCTCCTCCGTGGCCTCCTCTCATATGTTCCCGTAATGAGGTCCTGCTCTCGGAGGACCAGGCTCATCTCCCTTGGTAGAGGTAAACAACCAATCACGCGCCGTGTCAGGCGTGACCCTCAACCTATCACGGACCAGATCAAAGCATGGAGGGGCTGTGGGACGCGGGGAGGGGGGGTCAGTGCAACACTCCACCAGAGATGGACCATCATTAAACGAACAGGATGAGGGATGTAGTGTGTGTGTGATTACCTGTGTGTTCCATGGTTTTTTTTGGGTTTTTTTTTTTTTTTTGTGCAGAGAGAAATAAAAAATAAGAAAAGAGTGAGGAGAAGTCTCGCAACGTAGTGTTTTGGGTTGAAGTGAGAGTTGAAGTCGCAGAGAGTGAGACGCGGGGAAATTAAGTGAAGTAGCAGACAGCTCCGCTAACACTTTCTGTCATGTGCCATTAGTTCTCAACAGGAAAGGAGGAAAAACAAGTTTCCAGTTTAATCATTTCCGAGCTAGTTTAGTGAGACTTGTCGCAACACCCTTTACGGCTGACGACAATCAAGGAAAAAGAAAAAAAAAAAAAAAAAACGGCTCATTCGTCAAAGCCACTTCTTTTTCTTGCTTTAAATAACAATGAGGTGACTGTGTTCGGTATTTTCAGCCAGAGTTTAACACTGAATTAGAAATTACATGCATGTGTCGTAACAAGTGTTACCGCAGCCGTGCGATCTGAGAGCGAGTGAGTTAGTCCTGTTTTTCTTTTTTTTTTTCTTCTTTTTGTTGGAAAACCCTCCGTGAAAGGTTTCCATGTATATTTCATACACAATGAGATGTGTCTCTGTATTATTGATAGCCACCCGCTCAGCTGTCTGTCCGCCGCGCTCGCCACCTCACCGGAGGAATTTAGGCTACAGAGGTTGACTCATGATTGAATCATAATGCCGCCGCCCCCGATGCAGGGAGATGTTTTAATGGGAACCGGCCCCCTGGAGCCACATGAAGGATGAAGACAGAGTGGATGAAAACAGGGTGGAAAACATGAGGCCATCGATTCAGTGCAGTCACGAAGCAGCATGCGATTGATAGAAACCATAGATTTCCTTGCTTTGTTTGTGTTATTGATTTAGTTTGGTACGTTTTAATGCACTCATTCAAAATATTATTGATTGCTCTTGCAAATGATGGACTCGTTCATTCATTCGTTTTAATTTTTATTCTCATTTGCGAAGGCATTGTGTTTATTCTTTCATTAATTTTATAATGCAGTTAACGTTTTTCTGCTTTGTTAGTGAAAATGAATCATGCAGTCAGTATTATCATGTAATGATAAAAAGAAATGAATAAAGGTGTGTCTGCATGTGTGATTCAATCTCAAATTACTTGTGGACTTGCCATTTTTCTGAAGACAAAATTTAAATTTCCCAGATGGAAATCATTCAGTTTTCAGGTGAGGACATTTTTTTTTTTTTTTTTAATAATAGCAAAGGGAATAGAATTAGTCATCATTTGATCAAAACATAAAGACTTGCAGCAAATTGAATATTAATTAAACCATGTATATTATAATTGAATGCTGAAACATAATAAACAGGTGTGACTGTTACAGAGAACCTTTAATGACCCAATTGTCATAAAGAGCATGAAGCTTTATCTGCCCCTCAGCAAATTGAATTTATTGCTGTCAAGAACAATAACAAATCTGCCAATAACAATACATTTTGTGTGTGCTGTGACTGTTAAGGTTTTAATTTCACATTTTCACCATCTGGTGACAAAAAAAACTCCAGGGGAATGGGGATACATCGGCCCCGTTCTCCACATCAAATCACACGTTTAGTTTTGTATTTCTACAAGAACAAACTACTGAAATTAATGCAATAAAGTGTTCAACTTCAAAATGAAAGCATAGAATATGGCATGTTCACAAGTTTTTATTTACATCAAATTTCTTCACTGGGACTAGTTTAGATTGAGTTCTATGTAAACTCGAGAACTGGAAAGCTGAGTTGAGAGTGAGTCTTCGGCAAATTGAAGAATGTTAGTACAACACCGTGACCTGACAGTGCAAGGATGTGTCAACACCAAGAGCCCCACTGAGTGTAGTCCTGAACAAAGCACACTAAGTTTCATGCTCACACAAATCGATTTTGTTTGAGATTTACTGAGAAAATCTAGTGGAATCCATCAAAGAGACAGAAAAAATTGAATGCCTTCAGAAAGGGTACACCATAGACAATATCTTATGATAAAATCAGCAAATCAAAGTCATGGGGAGCCATCTGAGAAGCCAGCTCAACACAATGAGAACTGAGGAGACACCATCTTTTTAAAATGAAGAAAAAAACCCATTAATCCAAATCTGTGTTTTTCAGCATGTCTGTCCAACCCTGACAATCCCATTTATGAAAAAAAAAAAAAAAAAAAAACCTCTCTGCACAATACCAGGTTTATACCTGTTTTTATACACAGACGTTTCAGTCCATCCCACTGGGCACATGCAGTCTAATAAGATCTGAGTGTCGGACAATTCGTCTCCATTGTAATTCGTTTACCTTTTTAATAAAATTAAAATCATGGCTGCAAATGGGGAAAACCAATGACATTGCATTCCAATCTTATAGTTCACTGATGTGACAGTATATTAAAAGACCACGCAAAAGCAAAAGTAATTTATTAGAATTTTGATGAGGTAATAATTTATTTCCAGCAGATTGTCGTGTGTTTTCACACATTTAGGAAGTAAGTTTCTAAAAGAAATTACATAATGTTTGAAGCCGCCATACAATAACATTTACAAACTGTATCGGCGACTCCAAGCCAACCTTGTCGCCCTGAGAGGAAAGGTGAGGGTTCCTGTTTGTCCGACGCGCTGCCGCGTCGTCCAGACAGCACACGATGACGTAAGTGCAGTTCAAATCGTTTAATTCACATCCGTCAGCACAAACTGTCGGCTGCACCTCCAATGACCTCTTTCTGTGTGCATGCATCAACGTAAACGGGCCAAAACATGGCAAACAGTCAACAAAAATTATGGCGACCCCGCTCTCCTCTCTCCATCTGCCTGCAGGTGAACACACCTTTTAATAACTACCTGACAGTGACCGCCCACCACCGCATGCGTCACGTGACCAAGCACCCGTGCATCACCATGGAAACCTTAAACACCCAGTGACACATACACACCCTATATTATGGCTCCTAAACAAACATTTACTATATAATAAAATATACGGATATTAGAACATAGATAGAAATAGATAATCACTCATCAATTCCAAAAAATTACCACATCATCAGAAAAGCAAAACTCACAACCAGAAAATGTAACTTTATACCTTTTCTCAATGAAAGGATTTAAAGTAAACAAAGTTTAACTTATTTATAACCACAAGTCTTTCTTTCTTTCCTTTTTTTTTTTTTTGTTGTGTGTGTTCGCGCGTTCAAGAAGAATGAAATAACGAGAATTTAGTGACTAATATTTCACATGTGTGTGCAAGTAGGATGTCAATAGAAGGTCTCATGTGCTCACAGTTGGATCATAAATCGATACGTTCCGCCCAGCATGCAGAGTCGTAGCTGTACTCTCTCACACCATTGATTTTGTGTATGATAGTGACTCCATTGGAAACGAGAGCGAAGAGGCCGTGCCAGGCAGTCGTTGCTCACCGACAGAACGTACAAGATGCTGTCTGTGGGATTAATTGTCCTCATTTTCTTGCTTACCTCTGGATTATGATGTAAGGAATGTGTAAGATTCAGGCTGACGCAACCCGAGCCGTGGCAGTCCGAGAGTCTCCGGGTTTAAAGCGTCCTCATGCGGCGCATGCCATTTGTTTATCTGCGAGCGCTCGGTCGTGAGAGCAGCAGCGAAGACACTGCGAGAAGGGAACCGGAGGCCGACTGCCGGGATTCGTCTGCGCTTACGCTGAGAGGATAACATGAGAGTTGAGGCAGTATTTCATTTCCTTTCGCAGATGTTTTCAGCTCTATTTCAGAATTCCTGGCCTGCTGTCATGGTTCGTGTTTATATTCATGAATTCGATGTGAATGTTTTTGAGTTTCTGTCAAAACAGAGGTGAGGCCCAGACGCCGGATACCAGCCTTCCAAATGGAAACGCTGGCCTATTTATTTATTGAGCTCAAGGGTTTACTTGTCAATTGAGAAATCTGGCACAATTACACGAGTGCTCACCATGTAGTGGGTGTCAGAGACATTTCAGAAGGGCGCCATCTTTTTATATTTGACATCACGTTATTTATGTGAGGCGTATGTACAGTCAGGTTTGAAAACGAAATGAATGCACCAAGATGGGCTTTAAGTGAAGCCTTCCAGCTTCTGTTGGAGGATATTAGCATCCAGATCAGATGAACAACACATTGTTGATGTACGCAGCACATTTCCATCAGCCACAGTAATAAGACAAACTGTCAGGATCAATCCATCCATCATCAGGAGATTGCAAAGGGCCGAATCCCAGCGACGATACACAAGTCCAGGGTCAATCTCAAACACATTCACACTGACAGAAGATTTTGAGACATTAGTTGAGCTCAAATACATTTGTTTGTTTTTTCATTTCATAACTTTGTGGAAGAAGCAGTATTTAGAGAAAGCCCGAAAGCATTCACACAACTTGCAATCTACAGTACATATAGAAAGGGCCCCAAGCCAGATCCAGAAATCATCTTCTGTGACATGAACGTGTCAGCCAAAAACACTGTTGAACATTCTTTTACAAATGAAAGACGAGCTGAAGAAAAATCCATTAGTTTCTCTGAACTCAGACAGCCAATAGCATGGTCACATTGTGATACTGTTCATGTCAATAATGGTGTTGACTTGTAATGGGCCACTGTTACCGGATTGTTTTTTTCCCGGTGTACGGACAATCATTTTTATGTAACAAAAGCTTATAGATCCAGGTGCCGCAGGTAGAAATGTATGTAAAGATACAAAGATTACAAGATTACTGGGACAGAAGTTAAATGTAATTATTACTTTTTCATTTTATAGCTGTAGTAAAAAAGCCTTAAGAACAATGGGATTATTCCAAAAACAAAAAAGAAAAGAAAAACACTTGCCACAACGCATCGTCATTCAAAATCAAGATCGGTCAGTCTTGTCCCGTGCCGAAGTGCCATTGGGTTGTGAATAGAGAACAAAATCCTTGCATAGAAGCACTCTTCATTAGTTTGTGTGCATGTGCTTTAATGAGTAAATACCAATAAAGTATAAAACACTTTGAGACTTCTTAAGTTGTGAAATCTCTTGAAATAAGTTTATTTAAAGTTTGAAGAAATAGTTGTTTATTTTAGCTCCTCTCCACGTTCTGTTCATTTTAAATAATTGAACATTTGTCTGAAAGCATTTGTTCTATTTAACCGTGCAGTTATTTTTATTTATTTAGCTACATTATGCTGCAGACCTAAGAAGAAAGTTAAGGGGATAAGTGTACATTTCTTTGTTCAACCAGAACATACCCTCCTGTTCACATTGTTTTAACTCAGGTTATTTGAATGTGGACCATTTGGTACCCAATCAAACCCCAACCTCACCGATTATCTTTGCCCCTCTGCTGTTACACCTTCGGCCTTTTAAAGCTACCTGCTCGCAGTTTATATTGTCTGGTTTGGTGCAGTAACAGGACATTGTACAAAAAAATACAGAAAACAATCCCCTCAGTCAGTGTAAATGTACCTGATTGTTTGCTTCCATCCATGAATGAAGACCTGTAGGAACAACATTCTACTGTAAATGCTGTTTTTTTTTCTTTAATTTTAGAAAAGTTTTGTATTTTGACATCAGTGTTTTGAAACTGATCACAGCACACATGGAATTACCAGAAACTCTGAAAATGATGCAGTTTTCATGTGGGGCTACTGTTGGGTACCGTTTTTATAGCATAAAAATCATTCATGAATCCAGAGAACTGTGCAAAGTAAACGCTGACTCTCCTTTGGACTGTTAGTCTTTGTGGTTTTTGGCATTTAGCATCAGTTGCACGAGATCCAGATGATAGCGTAGTAAATATTAACTTTTTTGAGAAGCATTGTTACATTCAAATTACTGAACAGCACAAATAGAGCCTGGTTTCATTCACTGTTGTTGTCTATTTGCTTTTGACATCCATCCATCCATCCATCCATTTTCTACCACTTATCCGGGGCCGGGTCGCGGGGGCAGCAGTCTCAGCAGGGATGCCCAAACTTCCCTATCCCCAAACACTTCCTCCAGCTCCTCTGGGAGGATCCCAAGGCGTTCCCAGGCCAGCCGAGAGACATAGTCTCTCCAGCGTGTCCTAGGTCTTCCCCGGGGTCTCCTCGGTGGCATTCTAACCAGATGCCCGAGCCACCTCAGCTGGCCCCTCTCGATGTGGAGGAGTAGTGGCTCTACTCCGAGCTCCTCCCTGGTGACTGAGCTCCTCACCCTATCTCTAAGGGAGCGCCCAGCCACCCTATGGAGGAAACTCATTTCAGCCGCTTGTATCCGGGATCTTGTCCTTTCGGTCATGACCCAAAGTTCATGACCATAGATGAGGGTGGGAACGTAGATTGACTGGTAAATCGAGAGCTTCGCCTTTCGGCTCAGCTCCCTCTTCACCACAACGGACCAATACAACTACCACATCACTGCAGACGCTGCACCGATCCGTCTGTCAATCTCACGCTCCATCAGTCCCTCACTCGTGAACAAGACCCCAAGATACTTAAACTCCTCCACTTGGGCCAGAGTCTCTCCACCGACCTGGAGAGGGCAAGCCACCTTTTTCCGGTCGAGGACCATGGCCTCGGATTTGGAGGTGCTGATCCTCATCCCTGTTGCTTCACACTCGGCTGCGAACCGCCCCAGTGCATGCTGTAGGTCCGGGTTCGATGAAGCCAACAGGACAACATCATCTGCAAAACCAAAGATGAAATCCTGTGGTTCCTGAACCGGACCCCCTCCTGCCCCTGGCTGCACCTAGAAATTCTGTCTATAAAGATTATAAACAGAACCGGTGACAAAGGGCAGTCCTGCCGGAGTCCAACATGCACCGGGAACAGGTCCGACTTACTGCCGGCAATGCGGACCAGACTCCTACTCCAGTCATACAAAGACCGGACGGCCCTTAACAAAGCCCCCCGGACTCTGTATTTCCAGAGCACCCCCCACAAGACACCACGAGGGACACGGTCGAATGCCTTCTCCAAGTCCCCAAAACACATGTGGACTGGTTGGGCGAACTCCCACGACCCCTCGAGCACCCTATGGAGGGTATAGAGCTGGTCCACTGTTCCACGACCAGGACGAAAACCGCATTGTTCCTGCTGAATCCGAGGTTCGGCTATCGGTCGAATCCTCCTCTCCAGTACCCTGGAATAGACTTTCCCAGGGAGGCTGAGGAGTGTGATCCGCCTATAGTTGGAGCACACACCCCAGTCCCCCTTTTTAAACAGGAGGACCACCACCCTGGTCTGCCAATCCAGAGGCACTGACCCCGACTGCCACGCGATGTTGCAGAGACGTGTCTACCAAGACAGTCCCTGCACATCCAGAGACTTAAGATACTCAGGGTGAATCTCATCGACCCCCGGTGCCTTGCCACCGAGGAGCTTACCGACCACCTTGGTGACTTCAGCTTCGGTGATGGACGAGTCCACCTCTGAGATCTCAGCCTCTGCTTCCTCCACGGAAGACGTGGCGACGAGATTGAGGAGGTCCTCAAAGTATTCCTTCCACCGTCCAACAATATCCTCCGTTGAGGTCAGCAGCTCCCCACCTCCACTGTGAACAGTGTTGGCGGAGACCTGCTTTCCCCTCCTGAGGCGCCGGACGGCTTGCCAGAATTCCTCCGAGGCCGACCGATAGTCCTCCTCCATGGCCTCCCCGAACTCCTCCCAGACCCGAGTTTTTGCCTGCACAACCACTCGGGCTGCAGTTCGCTTGGCCTGCCGGTACCTGTCAGCTGCTTCGGGAGTCCCATGAGCCAACAAGGCTCGATAGGACTCCTTCAGCTTGACGGCAGCCCTTACTTCTGGTGTCCACCACCGAGTTTGGGGGTTCCCGCCATGACAGGCACCGGAGACCTTAAGACCACAGCTCCGGGCAGCTGTTTCGACAATGGAGGTAGAGAACATGGTCCACTCGGACTCAATGTCCCCAGCCTCCCTCGGGACATGAGAGAAGCTCTCCCGGAGGTGGGAGAGCTCTGCTCCTCTCTTCACCTGAGTGTTCAAAACACGCGTCTGGAGGTCAAATGACACAACAACAAAGTCGATCATCGACCTCCGACCTAGGGTGTCCTGGTGCCAAGTGCACTTATGGACACCCCTGTGCTCGCACATGGTGTTTGTTATGGACAAACTGTGACTAGCACAGAAGTCCAATAACAAAACACCAGTTGGGTTCAGATCGAGGAGACCGTGCGATCCAATCACCCCCTGATCACCATCCAGAGCCCAGGCTATGTGTGGAGGTGAGCCCAACTATATCTAGCCGGTACCTCTCAACCTCCCTCACAAGCTCAGGCTCTTTCCCCGCCAACGAGGTAACATTCCATGTCCCTAGAGCTAGTCTCTGTGTCTGAGGATCTGGTCGCCGGGAACCCTGCCGTCGGCTGCCACCCAATCCACATTGCACCCGGCCCCTGCGGTTCCCTCGGTGGGTGGTGAGCCCACCGTAGGTCAGGCCCACTTCACCCCTTCGGGCTGAGCCCGGCCGGGCCCCGTGGGCAAAGGCCCGGCCACCAGGCGCTCGCTTACTCGCCCCTTGAACATGCTCAGAACTATTAAAGCTATAGTGCGTAACTTCGGTCGCCCTCTAGCGGAATTCTGCGTTCTTACAACAATAAAGCCGGCGCTTCCACATGACGTACACCCCGGTGTTCCCCCTCCTCCCCCCCTCCCCCCAATCTGCCACAGTGATTCGCGTTTCCACAGCGCCAATCACCGTTGGAAACGGTTTTTATTGTGTGTGAATAAGGACAGCTGGTGAAAAAAAGACGGACTCTTCCGAAGAGGTAATTATTGTTTTTTTTTTGTTTTTTTTGTTTTTTTTTTTGCCACAGAAACGCAAATAGCTTATTACAAACGGGAGACAAGGTGCCTGCTAATTTGTACCTGACAATTTTGCCTTCTCCGTCGGTCACTTTCCTTCTCCCAACCGTCCAGGCTTTTTTTCTGGTGGTATGATCCACTCCAGGACTCTTTCTCGGCCGTTTCTTTGGACTTTGGATTATCCGCCATGCCACTTCCTCATTCTGCCTGAGCTGAGCCTGTTGCTATGAGACGCTCTGCGCGTCCTCCCCCTCCCTTCTTGTTGTGACGTAAAATGCGTAATTTCCTGCTCGCCAGCGCGGGAATGTCGCCGGTCCACACGCAAAGCAAGAAATATATATATATTGAAAAATCCCGCGACATGTTAGAGGAGCCGATCGGCTTAATCTGCATTTTGTCATCTCCACTAGTAGTTGCTTTGGCTAAAACAGACGTTCATAGACATTTAAAAGTTACGCACTATAGCTTTAACTACGACCTTAAGCAACAGTGTATTCAAGTGAAAACATCCCTTGAGTTTTGGAGGTCCATTTACACAATAATGATACTTACTTACTGAAAATGGAACCTTTTGAACTTGATCAGACTTTATGGAAATGAGGAAAATGCAGCTTTTCTGAAAGACTGATCCTGTACATGTGCACTATGGCCATAGTAAATAGTTCTACACTTGCACAAGAATGATCCATTCACAGCAGTGAACTTGATCTGTGCTTTTCACTCTTTACTACATTTACTACTTTTACTACACTGTCATCTGGATCTGGAAACACATTTTGTTACATTTATGTTTGTCTCTGTCTTTAGTTTTATGTTTATCCATTTTCCCAACTTCAAACACACCTGATGATGGATTAGCTTGTAGTTGTGGCATCAGGTTGTTGGCGCTCCCTCAGTGGCAAAATGAACAACTCTCCCTTTTTAATCGAGTCATTCTTTTTTTTATGCTTTTGGTTTATTTGAAGAGCAAGTGTACCAATGTATTTTAACATACTGAATGAATATTGAAAGTTTTTTGTAAAATCCACATGTCGGTGATTGAAATTAATAGAATAAAGAGACCAGCAATAGATGAAAATGGATGAATGGCATTTTCAAAACCATTGCCTTGTTGCTTTGGAACTAAGATGCGATTTAAGGTTATCTTGAGAGTTTTTTTTGTTTTTTGTTTTTTTCTTCATTCAGTAATTTACATATTGCAGTTTTTCTCATTTCCTCAAAGTGCGGAACTTTTGATAGCAACCTGCAAAGATCATCATTTCATTCCGACATTGTGCTGTGACAAATTCCAGCCACAGTTGGGACATTTTTCATCTAGTAACAGTTTACAATGGGTTGCAGGGTTGAGCATGGCAAGAGCAGTCAATGAGCCACACATGCACTGTACCACTGCTGCTTTTCATGCCTTTCCCCTTACATCTCATAAAATATGGCTCTCCACAGGACTCTGGTGCCACATATCGCCATGCTGTATTCACCTCACATAACACAGCATGAGAAAGTTTGCGTGTGCGTCAAGCGGAGAGGCCCACTTTTAAAACAGACTTCTCAAAGACAGCTGCCAGCCGCCCAAAGCGGGCCCATGCATTATTCATGTTCATTTACACAACCTCCTATCTCCTTATCATGAGTTCATCACTTTTTTACTCCTGCCTGCTCTATGGGAAGGAAACCACAGCACACTGCATCAAAATACAATGGAGCCAAGTGATATAAAATAGATGATACATCGTATATGCTTAAGCACATCCTCTCCCACTTGTGCGATGATGGATTTTCATGATAACATAGGAGACTGTGTGTTGCATGTGTGCTTTCATATGCAGGTCTGCAAATCTGACTCTTTTGGCATTTTGGAAGCTTTTTCTGGTGTATATAAACACACCACTGATCAAGTTAGTATGGTCGGAAGCACATCGAATGTTTTATGTAGAAGATTATGCAGCTGATTTGGCTGTTTTTCAGAAATATAAACACGCTACAGGCTAACGGGTTGATGGAGCTCTGGCTAGCCACAGGCTAACTTCCCACGGGCAATTCTTCTGCACTGGAAATACATAATTTCCTTTACATTAATGTCTCATTTCCTGTGCATTCATTACATTTGCAAAGTGGGGGGAAAAGACTGATAGCAAAATGCAAATACAATGGATATCTGATGCTGAAAGAAGGTCCGTGAGGGAAAAGATGTGCATGTATATAATTTAATGAGGGATGGATCAATAGAAGATTGTCTTAACCCAGGTGTTCAACTTTGTATAAGTCTCACAATAATAAATTGCTGGCTCCCTTCTTAGTTCTGCATGTCTGTGGTTGCACATGAGCATTAGGGAAAGTGAAGGAGAGAAACGGAAATGCACTGATAATTTATTACTAACACTATCCATGTTTAACTCAAATGAAGGAAGAAAGTTACATGGATCCGGAGATTGAAAATATGAAATCTCAGCTTGGATATCTCAGCCAAACGGCATGCTAACCTTTCTTTTGAAGCAAACAAGTCCTCAGTGCTGTTGCACAGCATGTCACTAAAGTTATGGCACCAAATTTAATGGATGTTTTTGCTGCACGCAGATTTCTATCCCTCCCCCGCCTTGTTTGATCATGTGGAGCCACACAGACATCCTGACACAAACAGTCAACAGGATAAAGGCTCCAAATTTCCCCTGTTATAAACAATATCTGCCTCTATGTATGAGAGCGAGTGAGAGAAAGAGGGTGTTGAGAAAGCCACAGGAAACTCCACACTAACAGAGGGAACTTGAGGCATTTGTGTGGGCGTGCAAACCTTGACACACACACACACACACACACACATACACACACGCAGCCAACACACCTGTGGTCACCAAGGCAACATCTGCACCCCCTCCATTCCTGTGATTCGACAGGGGAAATCAGAGATCCGAACGGCTGCTGGCTTCCGCCGCCTCTCCTCACCCTCCTCTCAGCCAGTGGCACAAATTCCACCCTCCATTCCCCTGTCTCCCTGGGGCAGATGAAACCTTAAATGGAGGTTTAATGAAATCTCGGGGATTGTCCTGTGGCTTGATCACTCAGGCTCTGTTGGCATGGGGTGGTTCCCCATTTTCAGCGGCATGCCGGAGAGGGGGAGTGCACTTCTTAATTGCAGGGCCTCAGGACAAGCAGGAAAAGGAGGACTTGGGAGGGGGAAAAAAAAAGTACAGAGAAAGACAGGGAATGTGAATCCAGAGCTAAGGAAGACAACACAAACAGAAACACCAGCACGTCTTTAAAGGTCGGATGTGACACATGGAAAAAACACATTCGTACGTGTACTTTTACACGCACTCATATACTTGTGTACAAGTTCAATCACTGGCCCTGCCAAGAAGGAGCCCCCTGTGGTTCTGATTGTTAAAATGAATATTTAATTAGCACAAGTTAAATTAGCACACTGACAGTGGGCGGTGCTGCTGTGGATCATTGAAGCTCAGTAATTGGAATCCTCCTCAGCAGTTGGAAATACACTGCTATTGTTTGTGTATTGAGCCCTGTGTGCGTGTGTGTGTGTGTGTGTGTGTGTGTGTGTGTGTTTTCTCGCACACACATTTAGTCTTCGGGTTGAATAGATCAACAGGCAGGAAATCATGTGCCGCAGAGGCACTGTTCTGCCGGAGCAATTGTTGATTATCACATAAAGCACAATTAAAAAGAAACTATAATGAGTATATAAACAAAGTTTATTTTTAAATTAAAACTTGTTGAAGTGTTATTGCTAATGAACCGCTGCTGCTTTGGTGCAGTTTCAAACACGCAGCAGCTGCCTGTTTGTGAAGACTCTTCCACATACAGTCTGACTTCCAACACGTTGAACTACTTTTGTTTGTTTGTTTCAATCAAAAATATTTCAAATAATGAAATGAACTGAATTAGTGTAAGTCATAGATTTGAATGTTTTCTGGTTGAATGATGATTGTCTCTTTCACTGTATCATTATTTACTTAAGTCTAAAGAAATGCCAGTAATGTCTTTGCTGTCCATGGTGCTGAAACACCGAGCGCATTAAACTGCATTAATCACTGTTTTTTTTTTTCTTTTTCATTTGACTCAATCACGTTTTCCTGGAGTGCCATTTTTTTGGGGGAATTCAGAGACTCGTGTTGTGATGAGTTGAAATTAAAGACACAAAGAAATTTTGTGCAAAGCAGGCAATGCTGCTATGCATTGATTTGTATAGAGCTTCCTCTCGTGTGCTGTGCTCTTTAAAGCAGGTTGAATCAGGTCAGCTCAACTCAGTGGTATGTGCTGGAAGACCTTTTGGCCCTAATCTATGTGGCTTTATCAGGTCATGGTGTTCCCTTTACTGGTCTGTCTAGTCTTACTTGACCGAGGGGAGCTCAGATATTTTAAACTCTTTGGACGTGAAACTGAAAGTTTCATCAGGTAATGGATTTAGGGTTTCTTTTCAGAATGGAAAATAAGCCTCAGAGTGGGACTCATTGATAACCTTTCATGTTTTAACAATCAAGACAAGCAATAGCCTGCATAGACATTATACTTCATACATGCATTCTCACTAAAATCACTGATTCATAAATCAGCATTTATGACAACATTGCATTGAGGCAAGGAGAGGGAAATATATTTTTAGAGCACCAAGGCAATTCGCAGTGCTTTACAAGGAAATGAAGAAAAGAAAGCAAAGTGATTAAGAATCTTTATCTTCAGTGATTAAGATGATGAAAAACATTAAAACCTCTCACATAATCTCACAGGAACATTTTTCTATCTCAGCTTTCCTTTTTCGTGAAACTCTTTCCCCTCATATAACTTCTACCACCCTCTGCTCCGACTGTTTAACCCATTCTCACAGTCTGTATTCCTCCTCCTTCACGTTCTTTAAATCACATTGACTTTTCTGCCGCACTTCCTCTATTGACCCTGGTTTTTGCACTTTCTGTTCCTTTTTATATATCAGTCGATCCGCAGTATCAAACCCACACGCTCTGAAGCAGGTTTCCGACTGAGCCATAAGTTCAGTGCAACAAGTAAACAAATAGTTCTGTTACGTGTTGCCTCAAATGATCAATGCAATTGATTTTGTGGAATTGATGTCTTCTGATACTTTAATCATTTCGTGTGTCTGTCTCGTATCAGCAGTACGCTACAATTGTAAAAAAAAAATCAAACCAAACCTATTACATGAGATTGTTTTTCTTCTGCTGGTGATGTTTTATTCACTGATACTGATACTTTGATTCTTTTTTTTTCTTTCTTTTACTTGCACTTTCTTGATATTTTTTCAAGTATTACTTTATTGAAAATTCTTAAAAATTACTGTCATTATTGTAAGTGCATTTTATCCTCCTTCCCTTTCTCTCTCTCTCTCTCTCTCTCTCACACACACACACACACACACACACACACACACACACACACACACACACACACACACACACACACACACACACACACACAGAGATGCTCCTACAGTGGCAGAGCTATTGCTATTTAGACTTATTAGTGCCAGTATCGAGGGGATACTAGTCATCAGCGAGTATCAGGCACACTCCAAAATTTTTTTTGTTATTTTTGTTCTTTCCTTGAGGTTGAGTTCATGCCGGCATGCAAGAATGTAATTAAAGAAACTTAATCAGTTTGCTTCTCCTACTTGATGAAGAAATTACACTACTGATTGTACATGTACACGCATATTTAGTATTTTCTTGATTTAGTTAATTAAGCCAGTTTCAGAGAGGTAGTTGTTGAATTTTGACATAAAATGAAATCATGATGACAAATCACTTCTTTTGAGGTGGAACAATTGGTTTAATCAATTCAAACGTGTGTGCAACATGATGTGTTCTATGGAAGAGAACAACATGTTCAAGGTTTCTTTTAAAAAAAATGGAAACCAAACAATAATTCCAATGAAATTTTAATATTTTATTGAATTTCTTGCTCCCTCCATTTCATGGTCTGCGTGTCCACAAGCAAACATGAATAATTCATAGTTCAGTGTCACTGTTTAAGACATGTTTAACACATGATTAAGTTTCAATAATCTAAAAGCCGATTTGTAAAATTTGAAGACTTTGCGATCTATTTGCATTTACCTAATGGGCAGTTACAGTTAAATTATGCTGGCAAAATAATTCAACTATTCAATATTTTTGCAAGTGTAGCTCAAACCACTCTGAAACGACCCAGCAGGAAATAGCCGTATACCTACGCTGTAAATCCTGACCGGCGCTCCTGCCAGTTTAGAAGTTACGTGTTACCAAGCTAACTTCAAGCACTCAAAAATAAAACGCTTACCACCTTACCCTTCTGAGACCAGTTGGGGCCATTCATCTTCGCTTCGACTGGCACAAGCTCTCAAACATATTTGCAACCTTGGACTCTTCCCATCCCTGCTTAACTGCAGTCCATAAGCCAAAGGGCTCTCTGCTTCTTGAAAAGTGCTTTTTTTTCTTCTTCTTCTTCTTCTTCTTCTTCTTTCTTTTTCTGAAAACTCAGAGCCAACTAGCCTGTGGACACCATTGCGATTTACTTTGGCTCACATTTGCCTCATTTTATTTCACTATCTATTTTCATTTTTCTTCCCCTGTAAGAATCCAATCTGATGGTGGATTGTTGTTTTATTTATTCAATAGATAATGAACATGTAGCATTAACCTAAATACTTAATGCCATTGCTCTGCTTCTATACATTGCAGAAGATAAACAAAGCAAACAAATAAATGATGTTGGTTTGTGGTGATAATTAGGTTCCCTATAAATAACCCTTCACTCATGTAGCTTGTGTGCTCAGCCAACTCAGCCAAATACTAAATTTCCTCAGTCTTATCATGTTTCCAGCTGAAATTGTGAGAAATTTCTTGGATTCATTGGCACAAACCAAAACTCTTCTCCTGCAAGAGTGACGTTTTCAAAATGCATTCTGGACTATATCTTTACCTGTTTTGTTATTTTAATTATTAGTTTATTCTTTTTATTATAATTTCCTCTTGAAGAAAACAAAAATAATGCTGTAAAAGACAACCCCCTCCACCCACCCACACCTTGAAAATCTATTTTGCAATTGCTCCTACGTATTTCCACACAGAATCCTTTTGAGACACAGTATGGGAACCAGGTGGAATATTTCCCTGACAGGTCCTCATTTGGAAACGATTGGAGGTGCCACAAAGGACACAAAATCCCCTCATTGTGAGAGGCTTTGACATTTGCAAAAGAAAAAAAAAAAAGGGTGAACCTGCATTTTAGAGTAATTGATGGTGTGAAGAAAAAGACAGAATTGCAGCTAACGTAGTCGTAGTCAGCGAACATGCTAATTTCACTGAACGCTGTGGGTTTAAATGAAAGCCCTCAAATATCCTTGAGGTAATTAAAGCCAACCTACTCTCTTGATGATTGAGATAACGTATCATAGGCTAACCTTGGTGCTCATCAAAGCACAGCATCTGTTCAAGCCCATAGCTATATTAGTGTGTTTTCTCCCTCCCTCCCATTGGTGCCGGCTTTAATTAGCAGAGCCAGAAGAAGGAAATGACTTACCTGCCAACCTCTGCAAACATTATTATTATTTGGAGCTTTGCTGTGCTATCCCCTACTCAAACACTTGACTCTAAATCATGCCTTCGAAGTGTCCGTGCATCTGTTATGTTGTTTGCATAGATATGGCGTAATATTCAGACTGTAGAGGTTTCTGTAATTATACTGTGCAATGTGTGAATGAGAGATTTCAGCCACAATCCATATACATCTGAGCATTTTCAGGCATTTAGCACACTTCTCACATCCACGAAGATGCCACTACGCATGCAGTAGTGAGTCAAATACAACAGAGCATGCTCGCGAAAGCTGATCAAAGATTTATTTTGATAAGTCATTTACATCGGATTATTACTGTGATGTCCTGAGTTAGGAGGATGATTTCACAAGTTTCACCTGTTTTTTTTTTTCTTTTTCCCAGCACCTCTAGGTGCCAGCCTTTTGTTATGCAAACTGAGTGAATGATGCCATCTGCTCATCATCATTTAAATGTTTTTGTCTGAGCCAATTATGTTCATTAGGAATGCTCAATGGATCCCAGAGCATGCCGAGTATCAGCTACGCCACGGCTGCGTCCCGGTATAACCCTTGAAGTTGCATGTAAAGTGCATGCAAACATATAGCGGACACTAAAACTCAGTTTCCAAACTCCTTGTTGAGCAAATCTTCGGTTTGCTTCGGGAAGATTTCAAGTTACATATTGTCAAACAACGCTCAGAAAGTAGATGGAGTCATTGAGTCATTGATAAAAACATCAAAATGTCTGACAAGATGGCACATATTAGACTGCACTCTTCTTCTTTTTCACCTGAACACACACAAATCCACAAACACAAAACACCGCTGTTTTCTTGGATTTGGTATCATGCTGCTTGTTTAAGATGTGGAAAAGTGTAATGTCAGTGAGATGGGTAGAAGGAACAGATTTCATTAAGATAAAGCTTCTCCGCCAGCTGCTGAGGTAAATGTATTTCAGGTGATAAAAAGAGAAAATCTTGTTCTGAAAGTCTCTGCTTGCCTCAGAATTTGAATGAGAATAGGGCACACTCTTGAGTATTGAGCAATTTATGTATTTTTAGCCGCCACGTGTGCCTGGGCGTGTCTGATTTTCACTGCCTGTTTCACCGTTTCTTTATCTGTGTGTCTGCATTTTGTGTTAAGTAAACTTTGATGGACGGGTGGATTAATTTCTTTCTTTTTCTTTTTCTTTTTTAATTTCTGGCTGCTTCTTGTCTTAATCGGTGTGTGGTAAAATCTGCTTCACCTTGTTTCTTCTGACTCTGGGAACACTGAACAAACCTTCATCCTCCAGCCACAAAGGATGTGCGTCCACCAAGACACTTAAAGTCAGATAGTTCCCAAAAGAGGTTGCAAGCCATACACTTCACTGCAACCACTGAGATTTGTGTGCATTTGTGTGGGTGAATACGATGGGCGAACATTGTGAAGCGCATCCAGACGACTGAAGCGGCAATAAAAATGTGATATAGTTCCATTTAAATCATGCTCACACAGCCTTTCATTAAACTTTGATTTTCAGTCAGCACACACAATTTCACTCCCCTCTGCTAATCTTTTCTTTCAATGATCATTATTTATTCTTCAGAAAAAAAAAATCCCATTTTTTCATTTTTTCGAGTGTTTCTGAACTCGGCTCTAATTGACTTCCAAGGCACACGACCGAGTCCAGTTGACCTGATTCAGTAGCTTTTAGATGTCTACCTACACAGATTTTAGTAGACTTGTTTTATTCAACTTTTTTAGAGCATAAGCTACATTTAAAAACACATATTTCTGTAGTTTTTCTGTGTTTAGGCATTGTTGTGTAGGTATTTATGCATGTGGATATATGTATGTATGCATGTTTGAAATTGCACTTGATTCAAACAGCTGTGGTTAAAATCTTCATGTCACTGCAAGAGCCTTAAGAGTGGAGGTGAGTAATGAATGTCTCCGTTCTGAATGACGCTGTGTTAAATTACCACACAAATAAAGCTCGATGGAGTGATCCCATCTTCCTGTATATTTAACTGGAACAAAAATGAGTTGAACGTGAGCAGAATGGCATTAAATCTCACTGTTGCTGACTTCGGGTGTCCCAATTACAACCGCTATTCGAATAATTCAGTGTTTATTCTCATATCCGTCTGGCTCAGCCCAGCAAGGAAGCATAGATCAGGGAAACAGGAAGAATGAATCAAATTATTACTCACAGAGGAGGTGTTTTGAGAATGAAGAAAGGAAATTATGATCTATTACAGTATGAAATGGGATGGTTGCAGGTGATCCACTGTGCAGATGTGCTTTCTGGGTAAAGTCGGATTGGGGCAGTAAAGTTCAGAGAAGCTGTTAGTGCTCAATATTAATCTGCAGCCTTCAGTTCTTCAGATCCGTTGTGTGTGTGTGTGCTGCTGAGCAAGCACCGGGTGACAAAATAAATCAATAAATAATGGACACATGGTTGGAGGAAGAGGTCATGCAAAGTGAGAGGTGGATGGTAAGGGACGGAGAGGAGGGATGTGCCGGGGCAGCGAGGATGGCCTTTTGGGTCTCATCCTGCCGGTGTTTGGGGAGCGAGGGCAGCTGTGCGCCAGAGCCAAAGCGCTGAAGCTGAACTAACGAGAACGTGATGACCTTCCATCAGGAACCCCGGCAGTGCTGCAGTGTGCGCACACACATGCGCACACACACACACACAGTGAGACACATTCAGCTTTTACTGTAAATGTGCCCACAGACTTTATAAGAAATTGAAACAAAAAATATAAAATAGCTGTTCCCAAGTAAGTCTTATCTGAAAATTAATTTTGAGACTGATTGAGACTAAAACGAATCTTGAAAAACATTCTTACATTTTAAACCCATTGCATCCTCACATTCAAGAGCAGTCGATTCATACTGAAAGTAACATCTTCAGTGATTATGTGGATACTGAAACCTGTTCACATGCATGTGTATGCATGCTCAAATTGCTCACTTTTCACATTGCATTTGAAAGTATGCGACTCATCTTTGGACCAATATTGCCAGCTGTGACAGAATGCAACTTTAAAGCATGGGCCCGAATTTGATTTTCTGATCAGAGGATCATCGTTACACAATGGGTTTTGTTGGGGAGAATTGGCAGTTCAGGTGTTATTGTCAACAGGAGCAGCTGTGACAACGAGGAAAATGTGTTCATTCCAGGCAGAAAAATGCACAAAGTCACATTGTTCAGTAACAAGAATTTAATTATTTATTATGTGAACTTCTGTGAAGTTGAATCCAGATATTCCAAAGGTAGATCCAAATTCACTATCTTTTTTAATATCTAAAGTTTAAAAATCACATATTTTTCAAATGAATTGCTGCAGCAGTTTTCTCCACCTAACTTTCGGATATGTCGTTCTCATGTAGCTCAGTAAGCATTTCACCTGTTCTCTCATTTTTCAGCTTCAGCTGCAAGAAGGTAAAAAGTTATTAGAACAAAATGGTCACACCGGTTTGTTTTGACATATTAGATTATACATTAAAACAGTTACAAGTCCTGCAATCATGGTAAAACACGGAAACTCTAACCTCTTGTACTCGGTGAAAGATATTTGCCAGAGTGGCCAATTACGTTGACAGTATACACGTTCGACGTTGCCGCCCTGTCAGCGTTTAATTAGGGCATCCTCGGTGCGTCCACCGCGCTTTAGCTCTGCCAATCTGACTAATGGTGAGAGATGAGCGCTAATGAATTTATCACATGCTCATCCACCACACACGTACACCTGACTGTCACCCAAGCCTACGGTAACAAGCAGTGCAAATGTGGCCTAATTCAATTAGAGGAGGGGGGATTAGGCAGAGTCACTGATATGAAGGCATCTGATGCAACGTCAAACATCAGCTGTGGAGGGACTGACAGGGCCGTGTGTCGGACCAGACACCAACTTCCTTCACCTCGCTGGCGTCTCATGGTTGTTCCCTGGCGTTGAAATCATTGACAATCTGTTGAGTCTTAAATGATGTGACACGTTGTGGTGTCACCTGGCTGCACAGGCTCTTATCAGGCCGCCCAGACCTGCACGCTCGCTTGATCGCTCGCTGGTAATTGTTGCACAAAAGCCGGTATGGTTTGCTGCATAATCTATACGTACGTGCACATTTGCGGTGATGTTCAAAGCAACAGCTGCCTAAGTTGACGCAACAGTCCTCACGCTGTCATGTTGATTAACTAATGACTCAGATCTTAAAAGGCCGGAGATGCTACTTGCCTTATAATGGAGTGTGGCCTTCCAGATTCTGCACTGCTCTAAAAGGCTGAGGAATAAATAAATAAGGCAGTGGGTAGCACATGAGACATGGAATTTATTACCTGTCCAGCTAATTAAATGGCTAAAGATATATAGAGGCAGGAGAGAGTGAGATGAGAGTGGGATGAGGGGGGCCTGAGTGGAAAAACACAAGCCAGGCGGACTGCGGCATCTCACGAATTTCCCCCCCCCCTGTCGTCGTCCTTCCTGCACACACACTCCAGCATGACAGGTGACTCAGCATGTGAGGTGTGTGTGCACGTACATGCAGATGTACATTAAGAGGCTGACCAAGTACCCGTCCTGCAGTCTATGATTTGTTAATATTCAAAGCGACTCCAAGATGAAGGGGAAAATAAATAAAATTACAAGGCGATGTTCTGCCAAATGAACTCAAAGTGGATCGGAAGGCGTTTTACTGACAATTTGCAGTTTGACTGTGGCTTACAAACAAGAGGATTCCCGGGTAAAGATGTCTGCTTCACTCTGATTGTAGCCCTGTTTTGTCCAATTATGTGCCTCGGCTCATTCACTTCTAATTCCTCCTTCAAACGGCTGTTATGACGGTGGCCAGATTCTCTTCAAGGTTACCCTTCATTCATGATTCAATTTGTTTCGTTTTCTTGTATTTTCCCTATTGGTGCCATAGTGTTGACCTGAAAAGATTTGTTAAAATGCAAAGGAAGGGCATCAAGAAGGGATGTACTCATGTAAATTGCTAATTTGGGGAAAAATGACAATGCCACGGGGCTCAGCTGGTGAAAAAAAGGCAATTCCACTTCCATTAGGCTCCTCTCCTCTCTCCTGCAGTGAAGTGGCCATCCTATCATTGTGCCTCTATTTGTGACTAATTCAAAAAGAGGTATTACACTCAGCTGTTTACCAGCCTGATTAAGACCAGCAGGCTTTGTCTTGCACTAATTTCTCTTTGATGTCTCTCCCTTTTTTTCTTTTCTTCATTCAGCAGTCCGGACCTATAGCCAACCTTTCCCTCACTTCAGTCCCTAATTCTCCAGCCAGACGACAGATGACTTCGGTTTTAGATAAAAAACAAAAAATCAAAGCGTTACTTCTCTCTCCCTGTCTAGTGTTTGTGTGTGTTAGTCGAGCTGAGTGGGCCACACAGTTGTGTTGTGTGTTATGAGGTATTTGCAGAGGGTGGCATGGGGGGGGGGGGGGGGGGGCGTGTGCTGCAAGATAAGCTCTGACATGGGTCCTGACTGAGCCACCGGCAAACACAACTCCACAACATGAAATATACATTTATTGACGTCTTGCATTTCCATAACATGTCATTAGCCTGCTGTGAGAAATGTGGTCAGAACGGCTTTCTGTCTGTCTGATTGTTCAAGTCTTTCATCTCGGCAGACATCTTGGCGGAGGGTGGGTGGACGGAGAGAGAGAAAAAAGAGAACGCGCACAAGATAAGATGATGTCAACCTGCAACAACTCAGATTCTCTTTGTGGACGGCTGAAACCACCCGTAAACAGGACCGTCTGTAGCCGATGTGAGATCAGACAATTCCACCCCGACGCCTCTGCAGCTTGAAATTGTGAGGATGGCACTGAAAATCGGAGCTTTTTTTCATTTTCAGGTTCGGACTTCTTTCACTTGCACGGTGTTGAACAGATTACATCATAAACCGTGTGTTTTTAAATAGTGATTGCTCAACTGATGGATAAAGCATCACAAAAAAAAGAACGACGCCAAGCCGACAGACGTCTGGCAGCAGATTGAGAGCAACACGGTACATCTGAAAATCATCACAGAAAATCTGGTTTTCTCAATTGTTTTGTGAGCAGTGTTTCCAAGCTACATGGAAAGCAACTGAATTACACTTACAGTGGATGGATTTGTGGATAGATGGCTTGATTTGTAGCCTTAATTGTCAGGTAAAGTATATATTTTTTTCTCTTTTCACTTGAGGTTCACAGGAGAGCAGTAGGCATAAAACTCAAACAGCACAATGACCTGAGCCAAAAGATTAGTGATATAACAGTTAAAAACAACCTAAATTTGCATTAAAAGCTGAAGGTGGATTTGTGAGAACAAGCACTTTAAAAGCTTCAGAAAACCTGCGTCACGATGAGCTGGTACACTGGGGTTGAGAGGAATTCAGATCTCTCAACAGATTTTGGGAGCATGATTTAGTCAACTGTTGAAAGTACAATGCTGGTCTTGTTCCAACAAAGCCACATGAGCAAGGACAGCTGACAGTGGGATAGAAGAACTCCTTTTTAACGGGAAGAAACCTGCGGAACGTGAGTGGAGTGGTGGAGACTTTCTGCTGTTCCAGTTGAGGTGAGAGGACAGAAGGAAAGATGTGGGGAGGGTTTCAAACCGTGGTTTGATTCGGCGGGTGACACAAGCAAAAATTAACAAACAGCACGTCATGGCAAGGTCAGGAATCCTCTAGCTGCCGGTGCCATGCGGCCAGGAGCCTCAGACAATGAACTATCACGGAATTATAGAATATAAGAACAATTTCTAAAGCAGTGGTTCTGCTGATGAATCTCTGCAACATAAAAATGTCAGAATTTTTTTGAATAGAATAAGATCCTGCAGAAATGTATAAAAAGGTCATTACGGCAGTTTGTCTTTACAACTGCAATGATATCGAGAGCGGTGCTCAGGAATTCATGTTGTTGGCACGCTGCACCAGAACAGACACACACACACATGCACACACACGCGGAATAAATGACTGAATCCTATGACTGTGAGCTGGCCTTGTGAATGAATGCCTGTCTTTTGTGGTGATGGAAAATGCCAAGACAATTACAACATGCTTTGTTTCTGCAGTCATGCTTCATTCTTTCACTCTCCATTTACAAATAATGTAAATGAGTCATAACTACCATACTTGCTGGCATTGCCACTTGTTAATTGCGCTCAGAATTACCAATTAGCGGCCCGACCGCGTATCCTCCGCCCCTCCGCTTGCATGTGATTATTGACACGTCGAAGGAAGGCTCATGACTCCCGCACCAATTAGGAATCGCGAACATGCACTTCACGGCAGCGTGGAGCCATTTTTGGTCCTGCCATCTTGTCCAGCCGGCTGGGTAAATTGCCCGGGCGAATTTGGCAGACGCGTTGATGTGTCAGTGGTTATTCCCTCACACAGTTGGTGCGCCGCGCTCCGTGTTTGAACAGAAGAAGGCAGAAGGGATGAGAGTGAGGGAGGGTCAAGCAGAAGGCTGCAACGGCGCGAGGAGCCAGGGCTTCATCTCGTTTTCTTGGCCGGTGTGTTTTCCGCTGGCTTCGCTTCGCAAGCGTGTCGCTCCGTGCCGTGGGAGTTCAGACGTGGAGATCTTTGTGGGACCTCCAACCTTCATCCAGCACCAGGAACAAGTCACAACATCCAGATGAGACATGAGCCTCGACACTGTATTTTCATGTTTTATGTTGGTCTTCTGAAGAAAACTGTGCCTATAACATTTTTTTTTTTTTACTTCATAATGGTGCTCACATTATTCAGTATAACAGCATTTCCATCATCTTTTAAGTTGTTTACAAAACTCTTTATGTTTTAATTACTGAACAGTAATAGCCTTCAGTCACAATCATAGATAATGTATATTATTTGCATTTTGTTCTCCACCATCTCTTAAAATAAAGAAGAAATCTATTATTCAAGGTGTTAAATGTCCCTTTATGTTGAGTGGTGCTGAACAGATGTCATACAGCAGGTTTTACTGGTTAAGTCACAGTTTTTTAATGACTTTGACAACTTCCATCATGATTTAAAATAATGACAATTAGTTGCTATTAGTTGTAAATGCACACATCGAAGAGCAGAGACTCTGATTACTGGTTAAAACACATGTGGTTCAAAATTACTCCAACACAAACCTCATATATAACCAGGCCTTATTGACAATAGATAGAAAAGGAGATATTTTTTAATTTTCTTCACTACTTCACGGAGCCTTATCTACTTTCTAGCCACTCATTCCATAAAAGTATTGTTCTGTGCAATATTTTATACAATAGATAGCCGGTTGGTGATTTTAAAGTTGCTAAAAGTCCCACGATGACAATTCACCATGTCACATTTAGCTCTGCCGACAATATTTTTGTAGCTACGTCACAGAATATTTGCCGCAGCAGCTCACACAGAGGTCCTTGCACCCAGAAGGAACAGTGAGGAATATCTTAAACAGTAAATGTCTTTTGTAATCCTGACACATGCTTTCTGTGGTGCTGCCTCCAATAAAATGTCTTCGTTACACGACTTTAAGATGCTATCTGAACTACCTGTTGTTTGCTTTGGGTGTCCATCAGCTGGTGTTTGGTGCTTTCACCTCGTGCCCTGTGTCCATTATCTTAAAGAACCTCTCACTACTTCTAAACACAGGCCTCAGCTAATGCATGTGCAGATAAGGACGATAGACCCACAAGTGTTCACACTAGTCAGACCTTTACACATGTCTGCACCAAAACATTTATTGATTTCTCTGAAGGAAACGTCTTTATCTCCCCACAGTTGCGCGACACGACGTGTTAATTCGTAATCAGATTCACTTCCCCAGCAGAAAAGAAACGGGATGCGCACGCACACGTGCACGGAGCATAAAGTTTCTGAGTCATATATTTATTAGGGATGTGAAAAAGATCAGGGTACGTATCCTCATTTCATCCTTTATTTTTAATGGCACCATTAGGCTAAATTCATTAGGAACTTCAAACTAACCCGCAGCTAAAAGTTTGAAGAACTGATCACTGCTAATTCATTGTGACCACAGATTAAGTTCAGTAGGCAGCAGAATGAAAATGAGCTCATCTAAAGTTCATGTACTTCTGTATACTGATCCACACTAAAGATGATGGAAACTCAACCTTATTTCTGCTGCAACAAAGAGGTAAAACTGGAGTGAAAATATTACAAATACAGTGTTTAAAAGCAGTCATTTTGAATGGCTGTGTTTGATGGATGTCCATTACTGAGACCTGTGTGCTAGTAGCAGATCTTGAAATGTTAATAGACTCACAGCGCCACGCTCTTCCTTGAAGCTGCAGATTTTTATTAAGCCTTGTGCTCGGAGTTGAGATGCGGCGACGGTGTCTCCTCCATTACGATTTCCTTTTGTATGGCGACACAGATGGAGGGGATGCATTTACTGGGCAAGTTTATGGAGTGAATATTTACCCATAGCCCCATCATGACTGTCATGCCACTGCATGATCATTAAAATTCAATTAGAAGGATGTCACAAAATGCTAACGACGCCAATCTGTTTGCGGGAAGATGCTCGGCTCACTTTGAGACTTTTCACAGAAATGAAGACATAGTTGTTTGGAGGTCGTTAACGGTTTGTCCTGGCCTTATAGAATATGCATGAGCAGAGATTGCTGTACTCACAAAAGTTTTTTGGATCGTGTAAATTTGCTTTATTGAAGTCATTTGAGCCTGAGAGCATATATGTAATGACCCCCGTGCTATTTTCTATCATATTTCATTACTTACTGTCAGCTAATCGCCATATTGTTCGATGATATCTGGATATTTATCTTTATATATGTCTGTGATTTCCAGCATCTACATCAAAGAGTCATGTTGTCCCCTTCACAATGAAACTTTTACTGAGGATGTAATGTGCAAGAATGGCACTTTCGTTTTTTTCTGTCCTTTTGCATGTGTGTGTGTGTGTGTGTTTGTGTCTTTATGTGCAATCCTGGACTGATACCAAGCTGCAGTGTGTGTCAGCATGCAGACTTGCAGCTTTTCATGCTACTGGCTCAACTCCAGCAAAGCCGATGCTTATTAAAATTCACATTTTCCTGAGGAAATTACAGGGTTTTTTTGTTTGTTTGTTTGTTATTTGCATCTGCCAGTTTTTTGCCAGGTTGTGGCTCCAGTTATTCTGTGTTTTTGGCTATCTGATTGTAGTAAGCTTGTTGAGGCTCCTGTCTTCCAAAATGGTAGGGTGTTTCAAATGTAACACTCATCTTCGACAGTGATGGTCAAAAGCCAAAGTCAGTGCAGCCTACATGAGAACAAACCACCTATATACATCAATACATTAAAAAAAAAAAAGCTTTTCAATGCCCAGTTTGCTGTGAATTCATTTAGAAATCCTGTAGGTCTTGCTAATAGCCAGTGAAGGAACACACTGTCAAAGCTCTGACAGAAATTCAATTCAGGCTGGACTGAACACAAACTGGGCACTCATAACTCAACTTCTACAAATTCCAAATAAGTGACATTACTTAAACTTTATATGCAACACAGTAAAAAAAACAAAAATCGACTTGCTCTCATGTTGATGTGATGACAAGCCTTCAGTAAAAGTTCTCACAATTCAAGAAAATAGCATTTGACAGCTTTCACATTCTACTCATAAGTCTGAACTTCCCAATCATTCAGGAATACGCCATCAGAACGTATTGCCATTTTACTTTTGCTGTAGAAGAGACCTCATCAGACTTTTGGTGTCCAGCAGTGGAGATTACCATGACCTCATATTTGATCATTTTATTTAAAAGCCTTTTTTTCTGAGAAATCTGCACTTGACACAATTTATTGCGGTCCTGGCCGGTCTTTGCCACATATATTCCAGACACTGATGCCAATAGCCAATTTGCAGCTTGGCAAAGATCATATTTTGTGGCAGTTATTCTTACCCTAACCTTTCCCCATTTTTCTTGCTAAATCACAATGTATGGCAAACAACAGAATCATATATCTCACTTGACATGAGGGAAGAAATTGAGTTTGAATTACAGGTACAACAGTGTGCATAAAACAGGATAACCTCATATCCTGTTTGATGCACATTGTTTAAAATGTATTTGTTAATAGATTGTTTTGACAAATTTGCCAAATGACTTCACAGACTAATCAGCCGGGAAAATTGATCTACTAAAATGGGATGAAAGCGTCGATACTTTCACAACATCAAGCATTTGTGACCGAAACTGAATAAAGTCTCAACATGAAGTCCATTCTAATGACGCGTTCTGTTTCAAAATACAGCGAAATGCCCAAATGAAAAAAAAAAAAAAAACCTTCACCTGTAGCTGTTGCATTATGCTTGTTTTTTTACAAGCTCGCCCTGACTGCCTGGCTTTGAGGCTCGTTTTATAGCAACGAGGTTTCTGTCTTGACACCCCTGCACCAAGTCCATCTGACTTGGGGGCAGTGATGGCCTCGAGATGGGTGACGCAAGCTTGTCAATAGAAGCATGCTGATTTTATTTCATTAAAACCGGTTTACCTAACCAGGCCCATAAATACCTGAATTTCGTGGTCTTTTCAAAGAAAATATCCCTCAATCTAGGCCATTTCTACATGAAATGGTACAAAGAAGACTCAGTGCAAACTGTCTCTGAAAGTTTGATCATGTACACAATGTAACTTTTGGTTGTCAGACACACCAATTTTATCACCTGGAATAAGAGCCGAAACATCTAAGCTTTGATACCAGCACTTCAGACAATATCATATTTCATCTGCTGATCTGAAGCTCTGTGAAGTGCAGCGGTGAGACGCAGGTGTTATCGCTCTCTTTATTACTCTGTGCCACATTAAGATCCATCCACACCCACACCATACCCTCTACACACACTTGCTCTTATCCAACTGCTTTGTAAAGGAGTGAGAAGACAAATCCTGTTATGGTTGTGTGATTATTAGGCGGTTTCCCAGCAGCTAAACTGAGTCCTTTCTCCACGAGCGAGAGAGTCTGACGAAATCCTTAAGGCCTGGTGTATAAAGCAGTTCGACCCAAACATAACTGCATATAACCTGAAAATTTATCCTCTTGGTGGTGCACTTTTTTTTTTTTTTTTTTTTGCTGTTGTTGTTTCTTTTTCAAAGAAAAAATGTAAAGACCTCTCTGCACCGTCTGCATGCTGGAAACTGACTCCAGTGGCAGCAGGTATTTCCTTCAGCTAAATGAGAGTTCAGTGCATGCCGACTGTCGATGTTGTGTAGGGCTGGAGGCTTGCATCATTACACCCCATCATGGTAAAGTACAGCCTGACTAACTCAACTCGTACTAACGGCTGTGATGACAAATAGATGTGGAGAGCCTCGGGCTGTGACGAATGCAGCGGGACGGCTGGAGTGCTGCTTTACAGATCTGTTAATCCGTCCTGTCCGCAGTGAGGAGCCAGCGGGACAATGGGAGATGGAATTGTTTTATAGATATTACATGAAGTTTTGTTTTGTTTTATTTTCTTTTTATGGCTCTTCTGAATTCTGTCAACATTTCGTGCATATGTGAGGACTGGACAGGCTCATGAGGTTCGGCTTGTACGTTGTAATCCCAGAGCTCTCCAGGTTCATGTCACTCCATGTAACTTTAACTCACCAAGTATGGCTCAGTGTGAATATTTAATTAAATTTAATCCTCAAAAATAGATGCAGCCACTTGTGGTAGTAACACAGAAGTCACAAAAGAAGAAGAAGAAAAAAAAAAACTATAAGCTGTTTGGTATGATGCAAACATACTGCACCTCTCATAAATAGAATAAAGTCCAACCTTTTGAGCCAACATGTGTTGCTTCAGCTGCACAATGACGAACACAGAATTGTAGAATTATTTGCACACAGGAATGAAAGGAAGCAAACATGAGTCAGGGCCTTTCTCACCAGTTTGCAAATCTGAGTTTCATCAAGGTACTCAGATTTATTCCCTCTTTGGATTAGAAAAAACAAAGTTTATTGATAACTTCAAAATTTGCTGTAGGTATGAATATGAGTGCCTGTGGCTGTCTGTCTCTCTGCGTTTGCCCTGTATTGGTCCCCATTGTCACGGAGAATCAACTCCGCTGGATACATAGATTCAATTTCTGAAGAAAAAAAAAAAGGTGCAATTGCAAATGTTGGGTGCAAAAGTCGATCGCTTGACAAAACCTGTGTTATTTGGTGTGCATGTTCTCACAAACTCACTTACAAAAAGGCTGCTGTGGTTTAAAGTGCTGTGCAAGTGATCTCTCGGCTAAAAGCATCATATATATATGTTGTTGCTCAATTTTGAGTCTCAGAGGTGCATGAGGTCTTAAAATAGTAGGAAAAACAGATTTAACTTGCTTGCAGACAAAACAACAGCCAGTGTTTTAAACTAAAAACAACCTGTAATTCAATGCAGTGAGGTGCAATTCAATGAGGGCTCAACAGGAACTGTAACATCAACAGAAATAGAACAGACTGGGAACTGAGTCCCCTTTTAAATAAACTCCTAAAGTTAATGAAAAAATATCAAAGTCATTTTTTTGTTGGCCCACTTTAATGACTTTTGTTCCTTAAAGTCGGACTGTTTGCTAAAACACCCTTAAATGACCCTCTCGGTTTTGACCAGACAGCTCATTATCGGAGTTTGCTTTCTTGCAGCTTTCCACATCCTCTGTTCCTTACATCACCCCTCGTCCCTCGAGCTCCCCCCGGCACCTTGTTTCTTCCTCCATTTGTCTCTAATGGCTTGTGCACACCTTTCACCTCCTCACCTCTGATTGATGGACAGCAGACCTCCCGTTGTCATGCTTGTTAAGCCCATTAAGGGCGATAATCACCCTCTGCTCCTCAAGTATGCTGCTGTCTGCACACACCAGGGTGAACACGGCCACCGTGTCGCTCTTGAATGCAGACACACACACACACACACACCTCCGCTGACATACATATCACCTCTGTATTTCTGTGACCGACAGGGAAGAGAGTATACAGTCTCAAATAGGAAAAATGTCATTTAACAAATACTTTCAAGAACAACTAATAGGAACTCTAAGTAATTTCTTCTTGGTTTTTGCTCTTTCATTCTCTTGCCATCATCTTATAGATAAGCAGTTCTTTATTTTTTTCACCTGGTCCCTGGAATACTTGACGACCCCAGTTTTGCATGCATGTTTGATGGGAACAACCTGATTTGATGATTCCTGCGGGACACTTCATGCAGACTGATATCGCCAATGTGCAATAACACTGCACCTACAAGATTGACATACCCATTGTTTCTGTGATCTCACTGTTTGGGCCTGTTTTCAGTGCATGTCTTGGGAAAACCTGCACATTGTTGCATTACTTGTAACGTTGTTTACTGTAATATCTGAGTCTAATATTTATCGGATCTGTAATTTCTGAGTGACAGACATATACACATGACTCCAATCCACTATATTTCAGCGTAGTGCATTCGTGTGGGAAGCCAAAACCATTTTCCCCATCGCTAAACAGATTTGTATTTGTATTTGTATTTTATTTATTTGAAAAGGGACAATACATTTTAAAATTAAAGCAAGTGTACAATATTGTGGACAGACTTTACAAAACACAGGATTGTAGCCATGGCTAATTTCCATCCTCTGTCCCCCGTTGGGTCAAACCCAACCATCCACACACCACATTCATTCAGCAACACAACACTCTCCATCCCTATAAGCACACAAAGGTTTCCACCATTGATGCACCAACATTTATGCAGCGATAAACCAAGACTTGGGTATTAATGCCTCAGGTCGTAATGGATGTCAGCTGTGGCTTGGCTCGCTTTTGACGGCGCACGCCCATCAGGAAATAATCATAGCTATTTAACGCTTGCTTGAGTTCTGGGGTCAAAATGAAAACATTTATTTCATTTCACCTTGACAGCTGAACATGATCATTTAAATCAAGAGCGGAAGAACATATACGTGACTCATATGAACTAGTTCTGACAGACAGTCGTACTATTACACTTGAAACTGTATATCATATAGCAGACAGTAAACAAGCCCCCAATACACCCCTGAAATGTGATTGTTTTTAATTCTTGGGTTTAAGAGAAATCTCACCTGAATGTTTCCACAACTGAGGTGTTCTTGTTTGTTTGTCCAAAAACAAACGTGTTGGTGACTCTTTTTTTTCTTCCTCCCCTCAATCCCTCAGCCCCGCAGTTTAATTAGAAATTGCTCTGTGAACATTCTTGCACCCATTGCATTGTTGCTCCTTGTCTGTAATTGCCTTTGCAGGTGTTTCCAACGTCCCCAGAAAGTAAAGGGGGTCTGTAGGGGCACGTTCATTATCCCAACACACTTTGCGACTGTTTATAATGGCTCGCCTGCACCTGTGCTGTTACTCGGTGATAAGTGACTCAAGAGCATTAACAGTAATAATGAGCTGTTTCCTTGCTTTATTCACTATGCTTTCTCTTTTATTCATCCTTTGCCATCACCTTTGCGTTGTTTACGTTCACCTCGAGTCGAAAAAGCACTGGCCATACTGTTTATTTAAAATAATAGCGTCCTGCGATTGCTCGACGGATAGTTAAAAACACATTCACTGGTGTTTCAGCCAATTAAAAGCTTCCATTTATCAAGAGGGAAACTCAGACAAATGCATGACAAAGGTGTAATTAAAGTGCATTCAAACACAATTTGTCTATGAATGCACTGTGGACTGAGCCACAGATTAAAAAATAAAACCTAATTTTGAAAGAGTCCCCGTTGACTGCAACGGTACAGAAGATAAAACATTTGGTCAGTTTCCTTGTTTCACATGACAAATGAAGTGTTTAAGTTTGTTTCTGTAGGGCTCCTGCATTACTGACGGTATGAACATGGAGTCGAACACCCTCTGCCCTCTATATCGCTACAGTGGTATTAAGTCCACTGTATTCCCAACAACATTAAACAACAAATTAGCCTCTACAACCCCTGACAAATGTTTCACTAAACAATTGTGAGTATTAATAGGCCACCTAATGTGAAGCGACGTGATGTTTTGACGTGTGATTCGTTCAAGAATCACCAGCGTGAGATCAAACAGCAGTTTGAAAGCATCTCATCAAAGATGGTGTTAAAGCATGTGGTGTGAGAAATAAAACAGAGACACACAGTAGCTTTGATTCAATCCAAAGCAGAAGGAACATATTAGAATGAAAAGAGAGCCTTGGGAAAAAAAAGAGAAAAAGAAATCAAGCCACTTTGATAACAACAAGATCTGATGAAGGGAGAGCAAACTGAAGGTCAAGACTCCATTTAGACTTCAGTCTGCTTGATGCGGAAGGTTGCAGGTGTGGATTTACACGGCATGAAGAGCGGCCGAGAAAATTCTGCATTTTCAGAAAAGTGAGCAATGTGGAATGTGACTGTAATTACTATGATGATTTCTGTGGCTTTTTTAATTTTTATTCTACCAGTCACCAATTAAAGAGTCCATAGCGACAAACTCACAACCCCCCCATTTTCCGATGGCAGGTTTACGTTCGTCACAGGAAGATGAGTCATACTCATATGATTGCCTGTTATTATTCTGCTCGAGCTCTCGGAAATTCAGCGTTTGTCCTAAGTTTGTTACTACACGCTGTGTGCGATGCATTGTGATGTACTGTGTTTTTGCTGTGTGAACTCCAATATTGACTTGGTGTCTAACATCAGACACTTCTATTGACTCTGGAGCTCCTGATCGAGAATCTGTTATATCCTGAGACGTTGGGGATGAATTTTGCAGCCCTACAAAAACAATGAGTTATCCACTCCGAAAGATAAATCCATCCACGCAGGTATTTACTTTAGCATCATCTCTGCATTTTGCCTCTTCCTGTGGAGGCAGTTATGGATTCACTTGCAGACTAAATGTTTGCTTTGTTTCACGAAACTCTTAGAAACACAAGCAATACAGTCAAAAGATGCTGAAGAAATAAATTGCCTTAAATGTCAAGTTGCTTCAAGTGTACAGGAACATGTCCTCCCACCGTGACATTTTACAGACTTTACACTAATTCTCTGACAGCAGATGAGTTATTCAGAGCAGAATCTGTTGACTTTGGGTCGTTATGTTTTGTTTTTTAACTGATTTAAGCACAATGCAGAATGTTTGTCTTACAGTTGCCCCAGATAATTGAGGCCTCTGGCAAACATGATTAGACAAAATGAATAATCAGCTGGAAAATACATGTTGTGTTTGTAGAATGGATGCTGCAGCTCAAGGATCAGTCATCTGAGCATTTCTTGCATTGATACGCAGTTTTACCATCGGTAGCCAAACATCCATATGAAAGAAGTCATCACTTGGCAAGACCAGTATTTCTAATGAATGAAGCAGGACCGGTCATCACTGGGTATATATTTATATATACTACTTTTTTGGTTTTCCACACATTTCATATAAGTGTCAAGACTTTCTTTCACCAAATTAAAATAATTATTTCACTGTTGGGCACTACCGGCGATAAAATCCTCATCCTCACAGCACGTTATTATCACAGTGTCTCCCGCTATTGCTCCTTGCACAATTAACTTGACTTCGATGACATTTCATAGATTCCTTGCTGTAATTGATTGATTGATTGATTGATTGATTGTTTATTTATTTCATTCTTTGAAAAAAAATGAAAAGAAGCAGAAAGAAGTAAAACTTATCGTGTCTGCCCCTACCAACACAAAATAATTGACAAAACAATAGTTTACGTCAAGAGTTGATTATAAACATAACCATTTCACAAGAAGATATTTACAAAATCAAAAGATAAGAATTTCTTATTATACAGTAGCATCATATCTTTTTAATAATTGTTCTTTTAAACATTTCTTGAAAGTATAAATGGACTGAGACATTTTAATTTTACGGTCAAGCTTGTTCCATAAACTGATTCCTTGGATTGTGATACATCTTTCTTTAGGTTTGGTTCTTGACTCTGATAATGAAAACATTTCGGTTCCTCGTAATTCATATTGACTTTCTCTCTTTTTAAATCTGTTTTGCAAGTTATCTGGTAATATTTTTTGTTGAGCTTTATACACAGTTTTAAGGAGGTTGAGTTCCACCAATTCATTAAGTTTTAAAGATTTCAATTGTTTAAATATAGGATTTGTGTGATCCCTGTATGCACTTCCATTTACTACACGAATGGCTTGTTTCTGTATAAGAAAAAGTGGTTCAATATAAGTTTTACAGGCACTTCCCCATATTGCAACACAATAGGTCAGATATGGAACAATCAATGAGTTATACAATAGAAACAAAGCATTCTTATTAAGTGATTCTTTGACCTTATGCAACACAGCAATGGTTTGTGAAACCTTTGTTTTAACATGTTCTATATGAGATTTCCATGTTAGATGTTCATCAATCAAAACACCTAGGAACTTGATTTTGTTTGTCCTTTCGATTGCAGTACCCTGTACAGTCAATTCTGTGTCGACATCTTTGTTCTTGCAACTAATTCTGTTGGAGCTAAAAAAAAAAAGGGAACGGCTGACTAAGTGGGGAAACATTTAAATGAAGTTTGAATCTGCAGAAAACATTGTTAATCTGGTCCATTAAAAATCATGTTGTTTCACCACATGTATGAAGAGAGATTTCAATAGGGAATATAAAAGGAAAGTTTTGAAGTTTATGCTGGAGTCAGGACACAACTGCCTCAAAAAAAAAAAAAAAAAAAAAAAAACTCCTGCAAATTCAGTCTGACAGTCAACCTCTTTATTCCTGGGCTGTTCTTTCCCTTAAAATCAAGTCAACATACTGCCTGGAAAAATACTTAGAAATCTTGTGCTGATAGTAGCTTTGTATGAATATCTGTTTCTTGTATGATGGTGATAACCTGTCAAAGACCTATTTGTGTGGATACATTAAGCCACACCCTGTCTATTATTCTCACAACTTTCGACGACCTCCTGTACACGACAGAAGGCAGCAGTCTTAAAACATAATGAGAAAAGTTTAGACACCCAATCAGGTTTAGTCCTACTTTGTTTCATCCAGGATTTGTTGACATTAAGTTCCTATGGATCCTGGGAGAAATCTTATATCTCTCTCACAGCACACCATAAAAGCAGAACTCTTAAGTTTTGTTGTCTTGAAAATACTGAACAAGCATCTCTTATAGCGACAATAAAAGTTAGTTACTCTCTGCTGAAATGACACAAATTCCAGTTTATGCAAGGCTGTATAGGCATCCGCATAAACCGTGAAAGAGGATGAAGCATCAACGAATGTATAGAATTGTTCACAAGTTTCTCAAAATTCAGTGTTTATCTTGTTGAAACTGTGTACGACTTTAAAAAGCAAAAGGACTGATTCTTTGAAAGAGGAAAAAGATTGTGGTCCAAATATCTTAATTAAGTGAACAAATTGATAAAAAAAAAAAAAAAAAAATACACCCACATATTTCAGAATGTTCCCAAAACACTGTGTGCAACTTTTTTCACAAGCACATCTGGCCTGTTTAGAAAGCTGAGACACATATAAACATAAACCCTGCTGGTTTTTGTGAAATGTGATATTTTAATCCACACACTCCAAATTTTTCACACACTCTTGTCAAACTCTCGCATTCTTTTAAAACTAGCAAGAGACGAGTTGATGCTTCTTCTCATTTGAATCAATCACAGGTGACCTTATGCTGCTACCGAGGAGTGAGCGCGGCCTTGATTAGGAGTGCCCATGCTTGTTAGGCGCACTGTCCGTCTGCTGTTCTGCATCCCACACATTTTAATCACATTCTCCAGCATGTGTATACACACACACACACACACACACACACATACACACACAACAGCAAGTTTTCACGGATGATTATTATTTAACACAACAACCTCCACACCCTAACGATCAATGTGAAACAACCCTATTCTGATGTTTACTGTCAATATTGGCCGCTAATGAGTTTCTTCGATCATGATTCCTGCAAATAAAAGTAAGGGTGAGCAGGATCCTCATCAGGAAGTCTGTGGTCAACGATACTTACATATGACATTTTAAATAGAGGCTATTTCTTTTCTTTGTAGCGGATCTTGATTGTATGCATGCCCACTGATTAATTAATCACTTTACAACACACGGGAGTATAGACAATGCAAGTTTACACAAGGAAATTGCATTTCTTTGTTGTTTTTTATTATTAAAACTTGGAGACCTGAGTTTTCTATATTTTTGCCTGTTTTCTTTGTTTGTAGAAGAGTCGCTGGATTTCACTGTCACACATTTGTGTGTATAACAAGTAAGAAATTGAATCTACAGTGGATGGATGGATGAATGCATGGGCTGAGTGTACATTGAGCACAATGTGCTCTAAATGGCTCGCGACGATGTCCGTGTTTGTGCGGATTCCAATTTAGTCTCTGAGTACTTGAACCCCGCTGAGCAGAAGCTTGTCTCTCACTTCTCTCAGAGAGAGCAAGCACAAAAACTGTCAACATGCACTTATGTCACAGACTTCACTCTGGCCTACTTATGAGCAACTTATGTGGCTGCAAAGCCGTGGACAGATTGCCAGGAGCATCGCAGCGTTGATGTCACGACTCGATTCATGTTCACAATTTCATCTGACTGAAAAGTGCAAATCATCTCACCAGGTTAATTCACAGAAATTAGCAGATGGCGAAAAGGAAAGAGGGGAAGCATAATTTTCTGAGAAAATACAAGAACATAGCATCTCAACGCAAAATGAATGAGGTGGACTTGGTTATAGGTCTTGGAAGGCATGAAGTGTAGCTGTAGCCATTGGATGAGTGGCGAGACGTATGACCTATAGTCCAGTTTACCTGAGTCAATTTGCTTTGACGTGGCTCCTGCCTGCACAGGTGAGAATATGCATAGATAAGTTTGACACTTTGCTTATTCAAAACAAGGACTTGATATTGGATTATAAGACTTGGTATTATCCTGAAACCGAGGCATCTGGAACCGCTTTGCACCAGGTGTAAGCTGTACCTCAGTTTTATCCAGTGGAAGACAGTAATCATGGCCATCTGGGCTACATTTGTCAACGGATATGTTTAGGTCATGTAATATAATTTATCTGATAAGGTTTAGAAGGTGACTAATCATTTGTGATGAGAGATTGAAGGCATTTGTTAATCTGAGTTGAGCGCCAGCAAAAGAATGGAACTGCCTCTGTAGATGACCTTGAGGCAGTAACAATTTCCTCACTTAAAGTCAAGGAAGTGTCAGTCGAGCATTGGCTCTAAATGCCGACCAAATCTTATGACACATGCTTACATAATAGGATTAGTTGTCATTTTGTTAGCTTGTTGTTGCTGTTATGGATGATGTTTCCTACATCATTGGGGTTTTAACAGGTAGGTGTTCTCGGGTTAGGTTATATTATCCATGCTTTTTATATTTCCTTCCACTTCCTTGTTTCCCATTTCGACTGTGTTGTGCCATGATTCCTCCTCAATTCATTCCATGTCGTAGGGCTTTTTTTTCCTTGATTAGCTTTACCCTTATGTCTGTCTAATTCATGTTGATTGTTATCATATTTTGTTTCATATCTTGTGGTTTAATGCTATGGCAGATGTCCATGTTTAGGTTGATGCCTGGCTTAATGTTCCATGGCTGTAGTGTATTAAATGTCTGTCCTTCACACGGACTCCATCCCTCCTCTCCTCAGGTGTCTTGTTGCCCCGCCCTCCACTTGTCTCACCTTCATTGCCCTTCATGCTCTTGATTCTCCGTTCTCGGCTTGTGTTTTCTCACAGCATCAAAAAAATTTAAATAGATCCCTGCAAACGTGGCTGTTGACACTGAGCTGATAGTGACCATCCATCACTTAGAGGGGCTCAAAGCAAAGCACACAGGGAGATGAACTGAACAGAGAAGCTCAGTCCAAGTTAAATATAAACACTGGGAGCAGTTAAAGCAATGAGAACTGTAAGAAAGGCACGGGAGAGAGGGAAAGATAAGAAAAGGCATTTCAGCTTCCCTCCGCTGCCGACACTTGACCCTGGCCAGGCAAATTTCTTCAAAAACAAATGCTTTGGATTCAGGTGTCTATTTGATACCTCTTTGGTCAAAAACAAAGCAATCCGCAGATTGATGTTTGACTCAGAGAAAAATGAAACCCTGGCATAGGAGCAAGAGATTGTTCACAGTTCTGTCTACTCTAAAAAAAAAAATCAAAAAAAAAAATCATATAAACACAGCCGGGATCAAAGCAGAGGCATGAGAGGGGAAAGAGAAGCATCCGGCAAAGAACAATAAGAGGACAATAGGGAAACTAATAGATTGAGAAACAAAAATGGGAATTCAAGCTCAAGTGACAGTGGCAGAAACACAAGGCAGATCCAACACATTTTGTTAATAAAAAAAAAAAAAAAAAATCTAAACTTCAAGCGAAGTCTGGGGAAAGGAAGTGTGGATGAAATGGAGGGAAAGTGTTCACAAAAAGGAAGGTGAAGATTAAAGGCAGCCTTTGCTTGCTTTTATCCTACAGCTGATGTCCGACCCTCTCAGCCCGGGTATACGTTAACCATCTCACACACAAAACACACACACACGCAGGAGAGGGTTTAAACCGAGAAATGAAGAGAAGATGGTGGATTTTGATCAACTTTAATCTTGCACAATGTTTCTGTTGTGTTTTACATGATTCTTTTTCATCTCCTCTGTAGTTGCTTTTGTTTCTAACTAGAACCAGATTGGAGTTTTAAGGTTGGAAATATTGGGTGCCAAGTTCCCCCACACCACCTTTAATATTTAGGCCATGACGACTATTTTTTCTTCTTCTTTTTTTTTTTTTTTTTTTTTTTTTTTCATTTCGCAGTTGTTGGATAACATATTTCAATTTTAAAACTGGCTTAATGTGACTTTTTCATTTCCTACTGTCAATTTATATTCTGTCAATCTTGGACACATTGTTTATCTTCAATCTCTGATTATTCTGTGTAAATGTTTATTCATCACAATACTGACCAACCACTCTCAACTTAATAGGTCCAAATCAAAAACAGCAATATATTTTAGCATCATAAGTTATCACATAGCGGACCATTTATCTAATTTTCTCCACTTCCTATTAAAAAATATTGAAAACAAAGTCTGGTCTTAAATTTCTGTTGAAGTGAGTGGAAAAGAAAAAAAAAAGGTTAAGATAAAGATTTAAATGTAGAATTGTGTGGGTGTATTTTCGGATTTGTTTGACAATGCCGTCAATAAATGCTGCGGTATTCTAATTTGTTTGGAAGCGTTGTAGCATCAGCATCACCTTTCCCGATTGAGTTGCACTCACAAAATAGTATGCAGGTACGTTTCAATCACTCAAGGCAAAAGACATGGTAGAGACCGTATAAGTTTAGTCCTACAATTTCCTTTTTAGTCTTGGGTGATCTTGTGTAGGCATTCTTTTGCTTCTGCCTCTCTGGTTGCCCACACAGTGAGTGACAGGAAGGCAGCTTCCTGCCTCAGAAACCCAAAGAGCTCGGGCTTGTGTGTCGGATGCTTCACTGATCCGGGTCGAAGCTTTTATTTCTGCATCCCCTCCCTGGACAGCCACTCTGCCTGTCAGGTCTCTGGCATCGCTGACCCCACGTGGCATCCGTGACTTTAACAAGCAGATGTAGTTTCCTGCATCGTTCTGAGCATTTTATCGGAAGTGGTTAAACAAAAACGAAAAAAAAAAAACCAAAAAAAGATTGTAATGTCATGTTTAAGCACCGTTTGATATTCAGATATTATATTGGTTAAACACAATTCACCGCTTTGATTTCATGTCATCCGTGAATCACAGTATGAATATGAGATCAAGCTGCTGCTGTATTTCTGTCTGATTGTTTCAGTGAGGCAGAAATAGTCTACCATAGTTACATCAGGCTCCAAGCAGGGCCTTAGGCATCAGTCAGAGCTTGGAGGGAAATGTTTCTAAATGAGAATCCCCAAAATAGCATCTTGTTTCAAGAAGTCACTGTCCAAAACAACTTCTGATTGGCTGACCTCTTTGCACACGGTGATAACATTGAACCAACCAGAGTTCAGCACGGATGGACCATCAACTAAAATTCAGTTCATCACATTGTCACAAAATGTTTTGTGACCTTGTTTTTTGGCAAATTGAATTGAAAACATATCTGTTCTCACGTCTTATGTATGTATATACAAATATATGCCTTTTTTTATATAGATACATTCCCTAAGCGTTGATATATTGCCATGCCTTCACATAGCTCAAGATTTCTCCTCCAAGAATTTACCTTGACTGCATCATGACTCTTCAATACGTGCCTGTGACAAAGATGTTGTTTGACAACATACAATTCATTAACTCATCACATTATTGATGTTCTGACACAGAGGGCTTAGTCACAGAGTGCACCAAAGATATGATGTATTAGGTTTTCTGAACTCGGTTTTCAAAATATTACTCTCTTTCTTTCTCCCACTCGCTCTCTCATCAAAGTCAAACAGTATACACATTTTTGGCAGCCAGATGTAGTAAATCTGTGAGCATCCTTTGTCAATCAGGGTTCTCTGCCTGTTTCTGTTGCATGCTGCCCATGTAAACACAGCTGTCTCGCACACAGCACCGTGCATGTTTTTGTTTCTGACCACATGGGACAAATCCACAGAACCCAAACAAGGCTTCAAATGGATTTTGTCAAATCTGCTTAACACATACTGACTGCATCCCGGAGTGAAGTTTCCTCTGACACTTGTCACACACATTTGACATCAGTTGCGCAGACATAATCACTTGGAGTACAGTAGACAGAGGAGGGCACTCTGGCAAGAAAAGCAGATGAAAGTGCTCGGTTGATGCACATCGATGTTTCTATTCCATTAGTTTCATGAACTGACACTATCAGTATGTGAACTGTGTGGAATTGTTTTATTAAGTGATGGTGGAGGAGGTAACCATCGTTAGTGCGGCGGTTTCTTTTAGATGAGTGGTGGGAGAGGATTTCTCTGATATTCCAGGGGCATTGCCATGAATGCACTGATGGGTGAGGAGAGTGATTTTATCCTGGATTCTGAAAGAGATGGGGAGCCAGTGGAGTGAGCAGAGCATGGGTGTGATGTGGTGCTGCTTTTGTTCTCTCATCAGGATCCCAGTGGTGCTGTTTTGAATGTATTGGAGCTTTTGAAGGCTCTTGCTAGGGATCCCGATGTGAAGTGCATTGCAGTAGTCCAGCCTGGTGGAGACAAAAGCGTAGACGAGTTTTTCTGCATCACAAAGAGTGAGGGTGTGATGAGTTTGGCAGTATTTCTAAGGTGGAAAAACCAAAACTTGCACAGATGTTTGATATGGTTGTTGAATGTCAGGTGAGGGTCCAGTCTCACTACAACTGTTGATGAGAGGGGAATGTCTAGTCCATAAATGGAGATGGAGGTTATGGATGATTGGACCTGATGAAGGGTGTCAACAAGAATGGCTTCGTCTCCAAAAAGATTGTCAGGGTGGACAGTGCTGATGCAATTGATGATGAGAAAGACAATGACAAAGACGATGGCGGTAGCACATGGGTTAGGGACAGTCCTAAGATAGAGCAGTGTGTCATCAGCGTAGCAATGGAAAGACATGTCATGCCGGCTGACGACATGACACAGGGGGAGCATATATAAAATGAATAAGGCTGGGCCGAGGACACACCCTTGGGGGACACCGCATTTGACAGGAAGGCTCTGGGACTTAGCACCTCCCAGGCTGACACACTCGGTCCTTCCAGAGGGATACAATATGGACCGATCCAAGGCAATATGTGAAAGTCCTACGTCGTAGTGGAGGCGGGTGAGGAGGATATGATGATCGGTCATGTCAAAGGCTGCTGTTAGGTTGAGGAGGATGAGGAGTGACAGAGAACCAGCATCTGCCACCATCAAAGTGTCATTTGCGATATGCATTTTGAAGAAGCATCATCTTATTTCTTTTTAATCAAGCTCCAGCCTGTCACAGTGCAGCGTAAGTACTGTCAGTTCACTGGGAAAATTGTATAGATGATGCACGATAGTAGAATTGTATAATTTGCAAGTAGCCCGTTTAGCAGCATGTTTGTAGCACATAATACTGTATCGACAAGGTGTTAGCTCTGAAGTGGATCATTATGTATTATGCATAATTAACTCTTACATAATTTCTTTATTTCGAGGTTCTGTTAAATTTCGGTTCTCAGCAAAGATCAGCACATGATCCCATGTCATTTGTTGTCACCAAATTTGTGAGTTGCAGTACTTGGCAGAATTCTCAGAATCGTATCAAGTTATTGAATCACAAATACTTCAGTGGTGACATTTTAGTAACTGTGATGGACTTAATAACACAGTCACAACAGTTGAAGCTTTGATGAGCTTGTTATCTTCACATTGCATGGAAACTGTTGGAAAGCTGTTGATTGATGAGTCGTCTGAGGGACTCGCACAACCCTGACAGCTAGTATGTCAAACTTACAAAACATATTGTGTACACAACAACAATTTATTGTGCTCAATGCAAAATTAAGATTGCTAAAGCATAACTTTTGAGACTTGAGCACCCCGTTTTGCTTTTCCACCTTTCCTTCAGCAAGTATCCAATTCAACTAGTTAGTTTGCCTAATTAAAGTTTTATAAAAAAAAAAAAAAAGATGAAAATGTCCAAAACCTGGCTTGAAAATGAACCCAGAAAACTAATGCAAGTGACGGCATCTATTTTGAAGCATACAGGTTACCTCATATTCAGTGCAAGTTTTGTTAAGTCACACATTGTTGACACGGAGGTCTTGTAGAAAAAGTAGAAATGTGTGATTTGGGCCAGTTTTCTACCACTTCCCAGTGGATTTGATTGTGCATTTGACTTGTAATGGTGTATTTCTGAAAGTAATTTCCTTATAAAGGATAAAGCTGAATGCAAGTTATTTGCAAGTTACGTCATCTTTTCACTGGCCTAGTAAATCAGACATTTTTCAAACCGTCTGTATCACCATAGTGCTGAATCATAAGTAACTTGCACAACACTTAAGAGTCATGCTTCTGTTGTTATTCTCTGTACATTATAAATTTATATTTGAAAACAGTAATACAATATGCAAAGTAAGGTGATTGCATTTGGTGTTTGTGCTTTATTAGTTTGAATTAAAATTAGAGATTGCTGCCCAAGGAAGACAGAAGGTATTCTTATGGCTAGTGTTTGAATGCATGAGTGCACGTACAACATGTTCACATACATGTATGTTCTCGCTCTCATGATGTGGGCTATTGCAACCGTACTAACATAATGTTATTTATAGCTTGTCACTGTTTTGCAGCCCACTTTCATGTCAGGGAAGCATCCCGTTGGGATGTCTCTGTATCCGCATGTACATTTCTGCCCGCCGTCCTTCATCTCCCTGCCTCTCTTCCCACTATATTAACCCACTCTCACCCTTCTCCATCTACCCACTCCTGTTTGACCTTCCATCTCTCTCCAGCCTCTCCTCCCCCTGTCCCTGGGCTTTAGCTGTGGAGAGGCGTTCTTATCTCTGATGACAGTGGGCTTGTTGCCAGCCAGGCCACCACTTTGCCCCCAGCTAAAACTGCTCTCAAGAGAGCCAGAGGGTCCAGGGGTCCGGAAAGAGGGATGTGTGACAGACTGACCGACTCTGCCAAAACAGACATGTTTTTTTTATTCCAGCAGTGTGTGCTCCACAGGCAAAGACAAAAACTTCACTGTAACTCTATGACGGAGTGTGTCTTAGGCTTAGAGTTTGTTTGTTTGTTTTTTTTCTTTTGCATTCTCGTAACCTGTGGTAACATGACCCAAACACCATGCAGTAAACATGGACATTCTCTTCTACAATGCACATTTTGTTCTGCTTGTATTTTCCCTGATGGAATATGGATCGGAAGGGGGAAAAAAAAAAGCCTACCGGGTAATAATCACAGTTTTGAGGGCACACAGGGGCTATGTAAGTTTCAATTTCACACTCTACTCTTCTTTTCCACCGGTTCTCTCTCTCTCTCTCTCTCTCTCTCTCTCTCTCTCTCTCTCTCTCTCTCTCTCTCTCTCTCTCTCTCTCTCTCTCCCCCCTTCTCTCTCTCTCTCTCTCTCAGTAATCCTCGGAGGCAGTGTGCTGACAGCAGAGGTATGATAGAGGAGGGCCTGCTGGAGCGGAGAGGGAAATGATCTGCTAATGGTACACTCTCTCCCATAGGACACCTGCTTACATTCCACAGACCTGCTTCTGCTCGCTCGCTCAGTTGGTGTGTGTGTGAGTGAGTATGTGTGTGTGTGTGTGTGTGTGTGTGTGTGTGTGTGTGTGTGTGTGTGTGTGTGTGTGTGTGTGTGTGTGTGTGTGTGTGTGTGTGTGTGTGTGTGTGTGTGTGTGTGTGTGTGAGAGAGAGAGAGAGAGAGAGAGAGAAATGAGCCAGGCCCTTATCCATTTCTGTCTTTTGTCAATCAATCTTTGATTTCCTTTCGCGTCTCTATAATCTCCATTACATACACCTTTTGGTTTTTCGTCCGCTTCTTTGCCACTTGTCTTTTAATTGTCATCCCTCCTGAGTGCTAATTCCTTCAAATATCCATTGGTGTGTAACACCAACTTTTCAGAGCTCATCAGATCATGCCAAGCCTGATTAAAACAATCCACACTTGATCATTACACCCATGGCGGTAACAAAGCACACAGCAATTAATAACGGCTCCTCACAGTGGCTTTGTTGGCCAATTTCAACTCCCTCTCGCTTGCATAATAAACAATCAGCAAATTTTACATCCCAGTAAAACTTTATGAACGTGGCTTGATATGTCTCCCTGGCTCCCTCACTGTCTAATGCCTCAGCTTTGCTCCCTGACTCTTCTCCTATCTACTCCTCATCTGCTTCTTCTTTACTATTGCTCACAGTCATTGCCAGCTCTCCCTCCTATCCCAGTAGACCAAGCATGTTAGTTATCCATTTAAGTCAGCTCCGGGTATCGTTGCATTTTAATAGGCTGAGAGGAACTGATTGCATGCATATCAGCTCCCATAGCAACAGCCCATGCATCCAATCTTGTGCATACATCACATCATCTGCATATAGAAAATGTTAGTATGTATTTTATATTGCTGCAGAAAGCTCTTCAATAATCACCCACGAGATATTCTAATATTTATCTGTGTAACTGTGAAATTTAATCTATTAAAGCAAAATAGAATATAATGGAACGATAAAGCAGTAATCAGACAGCTTCGTGAACCAAAGCGGGAAAAGCTGCATTGTTAATTGGCATTTCACGCTGTGGCAGGATGTCACTGGGGATGGATATGCTATGACAGCACATACCACACACAGTAACACAAAATAGTTGGTATGACTCATGTGCCTCATGGCCTAGAGGCTGGCTGCAAGGTACCTGGACATCTAGGACCCCGTCGGTGCTTTGGCTTCATACCAGCCACCCAAGAATTGAAAGGGAGGGGTAAATGAAGAGCCACACTGCCCATTGAAGGGCTTCATATGCTGGGAGCAGAGTGAGATGTCATCTGAAAAAGGGGACAATGTGTCAGGAGGAGTCTGCACAACATCAGGGGACAACATTGAGCGAGATGACTTGTGAAGCTGACAGAGTGAAGGATAGATATGGGACACACATAATAAGTCACGGGGAGTAACAATGTAAGGGCAACAAACAGAAGGGCAACAGATTCATAGAAATGAGAAATTTTACATCTGTTGTCTTGTCCCCCCCAACCTGTACTTAGGTTTTGGTCAGCTGTTTGTATGTTCGTCATTTTGTCTGAATAACCAAACATATGCATGGATTTTAGCTCTGCAGTCACTAATCGAGTTGGTCTTTTGATCATCGTCACCAGGCATATGATTTGCAGAGATTACTGTTGACCATGGACCATGACCATGTTCCTTCTGGCTTCTGTGATTCAAAGGTGCCTGTTCTGCTTGGGGAAAAAAGAAACATGAGACTCAGTTTCCCAGCACAATACAAAGATGAGCACAGCACTCACATAAACAGAATTTGCCAAGGCTGTGGCTGTCACAGTTCATACTCGCTTTCACACATGAGGAAGCACATTTTTTCCTGTGATTACTGTACAGTACCATATTATTGAGTCTCCATGGGTATCAGATATATTGACACACAGGTTCAGAGACCTGTAGCAGTAATATTGTCCCCCTACCAACTAGGGCTACAGTAATACCGCTTTCAGACAGTAGATGGAAAATAGAAACTCTGAGTTGATTAACCCCGAGATGCCAATATATTGTTACTTTTTTGTTGTTTCAGAGAAGGACATGTGAGGGTTTCAATATGCTTTGAGTATGTTCCCTATTAGTTTAGAGTCTGCTTGAGTATATAAAGCCATTATTAACAAAACTTTAATATTGTGATTTACAATGACATCCAGAAGGAAAGCAGCTCACGATTTGCTGCTTGGAGTGAGTCCATAGTCAGATTAAAACAGAATTAACAAAGGAAAGATTACTTCTACTTTTATATTTAAGGAACAATTCATCATTCTATATTGTCTTTGTTGGTGCAATGATTCTCTTCTAACAGTTTAGAACCCCTCTGATGGATCGTTTAATGCTTAATGTTAAATTTCTTCTCATTCAGCTTGTGGTCTACCTCAAGGGTCTGTTTTTGGTTCTACTCTGTTTCCTGTGGTTTATTACCCTTAAATGACACATGATTGTATTTTATGTCAAACAGTCACACACACAGACACACATAACAGGTGTGTCTTAGGCTGGCCACAAGTTTTTGAGGAAGAATGCAAGTGGCATGCTGACTGCAGGAATGTCCACTAGAGCTGTTTCCCATTAAATGAATGTTCATTTCCCTACCAGAAACTATCTCCAAAGGCATGTCAAATAATTAAGCAGTGTCACAACTGGGAACCACCTGTAACAAAAACCAGCCTAGGACTTCCACATACAGCATTCACCTCTAAGTTGGTCTGAGATCAGCCACCTAGATAGCTGCTGCAACAATGAGTTTGCATAACTGAAGAATTTCGGCGCAAACTGTGAGAAACCATCTCAAGGAGGCTCATCTGCATGCTCATAAGTCCCTATTGGGGCCTCAACCTCACTGCAGTTCGCCATCACAACTGACTTCAGTGGGCAAATGCTTGCATTCGATGGCATCTGGCACTTTGGAGAGGTGTTCTCTTCATGGATAAATCCCAGTTTTCACTGTGCAGGGCAGATGGCGTCGTGTGGGTGAGTGTTGTGTTGATCCTAATGTTGTGAATGAAGTGGCCTATGATGGCAGTGGACCTATGCTATGGGCCGGCTTACGTTATGGACAACGAACGTGCATTTTGTATCCACTCTGACGAGATCCTGAAGCCCATTGTTGAACCATTCATCCACGACAGCCACCTCATGTTGCAGCATGATAATTCGTGGCCCCATGTTGAAGGATCTGGAAAAAATTTTTGGAAGCTGAAAACATCCCAGTTCTTACATCGCCAGCATATTCACCAAACATGTCACCTATTGAGCATGTTTGGGATGCTCTGGATCGGCAGAGAGTTCCAGTTCCTGCCAACATCCAGCAGCTTCACACAGTCATTGAAGAGGAGTGGACCAACATTCCGCAGCCCACAATCAACAACCTGATCAACTCTATGCCAAAAAGATGTGTTGCAACACATGAGGCAAAAGGTGATCGCACCAGACACTGACTGGCTTTCTCTTATGAGTTCAGCTCATGAAAAACAGGAACTAAAAGCAAAAGTGATGCATTTCATATTTTTGTTCAGCGTATTATATAAAGTTCAACTTGTTGTACATTTTATATGCAGCAGAGAAAAGGTCAAAGACCCCTTGTCAGGGAGCAAAAGCGCTAATTTGTAAAAAGCAATTTCAGAAACTCCAATTAATCTAAGAACATAACCATAGAGTGTAAGAAGGGAGAATATTCAGATCAATGCCAGAGTGTAACTGAACATGGGATCATTCAATTGGGATCATTATCATCAGGGACAGATAGCACATTTAATTGGGATCTCCTAATGTTCTTACGGCTTGAGGCTGTGTGAACTGGCTTGGGTTAACGAGGCAAGGACAGTCCGTGTCCCACAGCTACTCCAGGCTCAGCAGGAGGGATGGAACAGTGGGAGAAACTCGGGGTCTATTGAAAGAGAAGCTGCCAGTAAGCAGGTTAGACGTCAAGTGTCAGTTACCATGGTGACCATGTTTTGTGTGAGATGACTTCATAACAGAGTATGCAGAGTTTCCCTCTTTTCAGGGTGACAAAAGTTAAGTCCATGTAATTGTTTTGCATCCCGGATAACAAGAGGGCTCTTTTTGGCCCCAACGAAACACCAGTAATCGTGGGAGTGTGTTCAATTAATTTTCATTCATTTCACAGGTACAGTTTGTTCTTTTCTCTTGCCCTCAGTCGCGCTTTGGTCCTCTTGGCGCTACTGATGACAGATGACAAATCATTTCATGTCTCCCAATGGTCCTTTTCTCATGGCAGTTGTTGGAAACTGTTCACAAGAATATTTAGAGAAGACCACCTTTTCACAAGAAGGCCTTTAAAAATGTATATGTACATTGAATGCAACTAAATAATGTGGTGATTGGTAATGTTATTCTTTTGAGGGAACAAGCAGTACAACATGGCCACTGTTTCTTTTTCTTTTCTTTTTTTTTTTTCTCATAGGAGGTTAATTCTCTGGGTTATTTTTTTGTGTGCGCTCTCGCTATGGCTCCCGCAGAACCACCTTGGCTCCTGTTTGCAGTGACAAACTAATCAAAATATTGCACTGTAATTGGTGGGTAGTGATGTGTAGCCTGTAATTATTGCAGACAAGGTTGCCTTTATTCTCCCATAACATTTCTGTGGGATGTGAGAGAGGGTCGCAATCCAGTAGCCGTAGCAGCTTCGGTTTGTCTGCTGTCCCTGACCGTTATGCCTTAAACACGAACGTCAATTTTCTGATCTGGCGTGTTTAAACTAAAGCTTTTGTACTTTGGATGAGCTTGGAGTAAGCTGTCTCCACATGTTTTTGTTGATCAGTGTCAGCCTAATTAATCCACTGTGATTTGAAGTATTGCAACTAAAGTACCTTTGGATGCTGTATGATCTTTTAGGTAAAAAAAAACAAAAAAAAAAACAGAGCGGAACACAGAAAATAAGGACGTTCGCCATTCATTGCACTAATTGCAAGCATGGATTAGGATGGAAGCAGCAGAGAACAAAGGCATAAGCCATTCAAAGAAAAGAATAAAAACGCAGGACGGTGGGGGGGGGGTCCGATGAGTGAGTTAGAAAAAAAAAAAAAAAAAAAACTTGAGTAAAAATAAACTAAAGCAGCTTTTCATCTTTTTAAGAACAGTGTGGTTGATGCGTGGCGGAGAAGAGCTTGTGTCAGGAAAATAAAAAGGATTACGGCCCGTTATATACTAATAGACATTTCCCCTCATTTTTTTTTTCATTTTCTTTTTTTTTCTTTGTTATTTGATATTGTGGGAAGTGAAGATCTGCAATTGCGGCGTCCCTTTTGTGTTTCTTCCAATGTCTGCCTCTAAATGAAACACTTTAATATCAAGTCGCTCTGCTCGGAAAAAGGATCATAGCTCGCCATAACAATGTCACCAAATGATGAAGCTGTTTTATAAACATGAAAGTGGGAGGCGGTGCGGCATGGTACTTTCCTCAATCTTGCGCCTGTGACCAGATATTCTTGCCCTGACCTCCGTGGCAGATTCATCGTCTTATATTTCTCTTCTGTCGGAAAGAGACAGATTCCTTTATCACTGAATATTCATTGGTGAATTGAGACACATTTTAGATACTGGATTCACAATGTGTGCATGCGTGTCACCTAATTTGTATTCCTCCAGCATACTGATTATTAAATACACTTGGAAAGCATAGATAAAATTTTCTTCTCCAAGAACATAAAATATAATTTCACTGCCCCGTGACGCACACTGGAAATTAAATGCCTTCTCTCCCCAACCACGCTGTGGTTTTCCAGCCAATTTTAGCAGATAATTTCAGATCCCCACATGTAAAACTATTCTATTAGCTGCTGTGAGGGAACTCTCCTGTAGCTCAGAAGTCCCAGCTGAGTGTAACAGTGTAACTTTGGACCGCTTCTCCCTTTTGTTTGTTCCACCAGGGCCACGCTTGTTATTTTTGGGTAATTAATTTAGAGCCCTGCGAGCCTTGTTTGCTGCAACACCATAGCATTGATTCATGTTTACACCTAAGCACCGCAATTAAAGGATCAATACCAAGAGGAGAAACAGGGTGCTCTTCAGTCAGCCTCTGCTGGACATAAATGAAAGCAAACGTGCACACACACTGCAGCGTGAGCGGACTCACACAACACAAATGTGACCATGAGAGTGAGCACAAAGACAGAGTGACTGTTTGAGTTTATTTACCAAACTCCAGAATGGCGGTTTTTACTTTTGGCCATGGGCACGTATTTCTTTTTACTTTTGACCTTTAGGTAATGTGCGATAACATTTACTCTAATTGCTTACATTTAGTCTTCCATTACTGCAGCTTTCATACGCGCCCATAAAGTGCATCGGATTGAAAAAGATTGGAAGTAACATTCAATTAAAGAAAACAGCTCCAGTCAGAGTTGTGGCGCTCCACTCTGTGAAGTGCAGCTGTCCACAGGGGGGAGAGAAAGGGCCCATCAATTTTCAGCCCCTATCGGGGAGCGGCGTTTACCATTTTGTGTCTGGGCAGCCTCCAGCTGCGCGCGGCGCACTTTACACACACGCATGCACACAAATGCAAAAAACGCAACACCTTTAGCAGGGGCTGTGTTGCTGCGTTTTATGAAAGAATTCACGTGAAGGGGTTTGTGGTTAGTCGTGTCACGCTGTGTGATTGTGTGCTGTGTAACTACCACTCGGCGTCGGTCAGGTATGATGTATGTGAAGCAGGTCGGGGCCTGATTGCTGTGGCGTGTCAACACCCACCCCGCAAAGGAGAAATCAGGTTAAAGGTCTCATCTTGCTGATCCCCAGGTGGTAGATGTGTGTATGTGTGTGTGTGTGTGTGTGTGTGTGTGTGTGTGTGTGTGTGTGTGTGTGTGTGGGTGGGATGATGGAGCCTTTCAATGAGAGAATATAAAGGTCAGTGTGTGATTGTTAAGGTTTGTGCATATTCGAATGCAAACAGACCACAGATATGGATTTTAGGTGAGTGGAAGACTAAAATCTAACCACACATTTTTGTATTTGAGCATAGTCAGAGCAATTGTGTGTGTGTACATACACACACGCACACGCACACACACACACACACACACGCATATTGTATTGGAGCTCTTCCACCTACACAGCCAACAGCGAGTGCTGGGCAGCATCATCTCCATACCATAGTACAGGCAGCCAGACCACTGTCCAACAGAAAGGGATTTGTGGGGATTTGCACTCTGTGAAGGTGAGGCTCTAACACGCACACACACTCTCTCTCTCTCACACACACACACACGCACTTTAAGCCACACATACTCCAAAGAGAAAGAGAATAAAAAAGGGGCTCTGGCACAGCAATCGAGGTGGAGGAAAAGGATTCCGCTTCTGTCCTCGTGCCTCCTTTAAAGTGCTCTATCTCGGCAAGCCACATTTGTTTTATTAATTTAATGTCACATCAGGAGGAGTCTGTCAGGCGGCCGACTCAGAAACTGACTTTCCCAGAAGTTTTAGTCTCTCTGTGTGCAAAAGCACCAACAGAACAAAGCATCATCGTGTAATGACAAAGCAGGGAGAGAAAGAGACAAAGTGAAGACGAGGGTGGGGGGATAAAAGCAGACTTCCTCCTCCGATTAAATTGCCCTTTAGATAAAAGTAAATCTGGTAAAAGCCAGTGCAAAAAGGGGGAAATTATTAATGATTCTCTCTAATGTGATTTTTAGTCTTAATATCACAGATGAATAATAAGGAAATGGTTTCCTTAGTGTGTTGGGAACTTAATCCCTTCAAAGCAACTCTGCATCTTATTGGACTTTAAACAACCCACCTCAGGGAAAAAATATCGTGGTGGCTTGTTGGGAATTGAGACAAGAATTGGATGAATTCTTGTTCTGGAATATGCAGTTTTGTGTGGAGTCGTAAGTTCAGAAAGGATGTGCATATACATTTTGAAGTGCATTAGCTTGATCATGTTAAAAAAAAGGAAGGAAAATGAAAACTGTCACTGCTTTTTCCTCATTGTAGATTCATTCCTCATGTTTACATGGAAACATAGGGATATGAATGTCACTGGCCTGAAACATATCACACAATGCGGTTTTTTGGAGCAAATAGAGATTGCTATGTGCAATGGGTCAAATCTAACACATAAATATGTAGAATATCCTCTCGTGGCAAAGTAACAAGCTGGATTTTGATAATAATAGAGACTTTTTCATCAATATCTAACTATAATCTGCAGATGCACGAACATGTGTAAAATATGTGTGTATAGAAACATTAACATCAGGTATTATGTTTGTTGTCCTTCCTTTGCTAATTCATCGGATTGCAATCTCCCAATTTTTTAATTGATTAAAGCAACTGGAGTCCTGTGACTTAATTGAGAAAAATTCAAGCTCGTTAAAGATGACATTTTAACTTTGCATCATGCTAGAACTGTCAACACTTATTGCAAACAAAAGGATGTCTTTTTTTTTTGTTTGTTTTTTACACAGGCGTGCGATGAGACAGCTAATATGATTAAAGTTATTTCTCAGAAAAAAAAAATCTTTACAAGCACTCAGAGATTCATGTAATTAACCTTCATGCAAGCTTGTGCTGCCAGCCATTTCACATGCCTTACTTGGAAATACTAGAGTGAGAGTTTATAGCAGCTCATCATTCTACACAGCGCTCAACTTTGTTGACGGTGAAGTTAAAAGAGTTAATGACATTCATTAAGCCTGAACGCATGCTGCTGAATTTTGACTGTTTGCTGACGACTGTTTCCTTTTTAAATCGAGAGAAACTGTTCAACAGGAACATCCCCACTCAGAATAATGTGCTGCTACAGTGTAAACGCTTCAGGGGTGTAACAGGTGTATTGTGACTTGGGAAACGTTCCTTGGCGTGTCATGTCATCTGGTGATACTTTTTTTTTTTGTCTTTTCTAAAGCAGAGAGAGGAAAAAAAACAAAACAAAATAAAACAAGACTACATTAGCGACAGCATGCCTGTAGAGCTGAATGCTGAGCTCTCTGCCAACACCGTATGGATCAATTGACAGGCCACCATGTGTAGTTCAAACCGAACGTAAACAACAAGTCCCTGTTTGCTTTGGTCCAGTCGCAGTTCAAGTTAATTCAAACAGGACTGCTGTTTCCCTGAGCGCTGACAGAAAGACAGAGAGGCAGAATTACTCTCTGCAGTCCCAAAGCTGAAGCAACACTGCGGCTTTAATGGTTAATTTTGGGTAATTAAAAATACACTGAACTTGTCTTAATGGACATTTCCTACTTAATTATACTGGAAAGTAAACCGCCTTTTCTTATTGACAGACTCCAGTATTGATGTGCCTACAGAAAAAATTTACTCCAATTTGCCACTTTGAAATATTACAGTTCACAAACTGCAACATTTAAACTCCGTAAAATTTTTGGGCTTTCTCTATTGTATTGAACAGTAAAACCAAAGCTGAGTTCCAGTTACCTGTGTAGCTCACTGTATTGAAGAAATGAAGCCAGCAGACCGGTAACGTCTGCGATGAGAGGACATTAACATGTTCAGTCTCCTTTCCTTGGACCGAGTTGGACCCCAATCAACATGAAGCCATCGTTTTTCATCAGCGCTGATTGTTGCTTTCATGCGACGTACGTTGATTGCCCACTTTTTCATGTTCATCAGCATATAAATGTTACATTTTTAGCCTCATCACGTTGGGCCTACAGAATATCCCCCACATACAGTGTCAGGCATGATGGATTTATGTTATTTTTTTTGCTGCTACGACTTGATTAAGCAACCTCACGACTCATTCGACATATTTATTTTTCAGGTGAGGTTACATTTTGTGTCACACTAGTTTTGTTCTTAAATAGAAATATGCCTCCCTGACTTAAACCAAGGTCCAAAAAGTTTTTATTCCCCCTCATATTTTCACTTTTATAATAAAGATGGGCTGTGTGAATCCTCTCTGAGCTCAGCTTCCTTTCTCCTCCTCTGTGAAGTTGTTTTTCCACTATTATCCCTCGGTTGGTGTTGTTGAGCCTGAGAGGGCACTGTTTGATGACAGAATTGGTATCTTGCCACTGAGGTGGGAAATAGGAAATGAGATTTGTGGCCTCTCTAAGGGATCGGCATGATTGTGGCAGCACGTTAGCTTCAATTTTGCTTTGCATTCTGGAGACGGGATGGAACGTTTAATATCTATATTCCCTCGTCTAATTCAAGGCAGTGGAAACATTAAAGGACACCCAATACCACCCACAAAAGCAGCAGGGAGTAAAGGATCTCTGACATGATCCGGCTGAGCTTTGGTGGTATTTATACCACAAGCTGTAGTTCAAATTCCAAGTCACAGACAGACAAATGGAGGAAATGTCAGTACACAAGCCTTCCCAACTGTACGTGAAGGTCTGCGCTTACTGTGCGAAAGGTGATAAAAAGTAATCACCAAAATGTGAGACCTTTATTGTTCCATCAAATTGGCTAGAGTCCCACTTTAGTTACTTTTTGAGTAGGGCTTTTTTGATACATTCAGCTCAATGGAAAATCTCAACGACAGTCATTGGTATTCCATCTGTCTCAGTCTGGGCGAACAAAACATTAAATGACTTTAAACGGGCCATAAAAACGTTGTGAGAAATCAAGCAGAGAAAGAGATGCATTTTTATTGCAAAGAGGTGATGGAAAATCACTCATACAGATATCAGTGCTGAATGATGATGACTTTCATGATATTGACAGGAGGAATACATTTCCAACATCTGAGCCTGTAATACATCTCCAGCCAATATCACGGCATGGAGCGGTGCACTCAGTGCTTCAATCACATGGCCTTCCAACCTGTAATGCATTTGGTTTGAACTTGCTACGAAGAAATCAATGCGGGCTGACTATTAGTAGGCGACGCTTGAACCAATCTCAGGAAAGTATTGGCGAGGCCCAGTTTCCAGTCCACCACAGGGCAAACATGCAAACTCCACACAGAAAGGCCCAACTGGTATCTGAACCCATGACCTTCTTGCTGTGAGCTGGATCTCTAACTGTTGCTCGACTGTGCATCAGTTAAGACTCATTATCATTAGAAGTGTAATTTTGATCTGTTATCGCCCATTTCATAGTTTTACGCTGTATCTGTTGCTTTATTGCATGACCTTCATTTTTGTCAACACTATGCAGGGAAACACATACCCAAAAGCCCCCGTTCATCTTCATGCCCGATCCCCTGAAACTCTCTGGTCCCACCTGCTAAACACTTTGAGTCACCATAATCATGAGGAGTGACAGTTCTGCTTCATTCAGATTTTGAAGGACGCTTATTTTCTGAGTTTTGTCTGATCTACAGGTGAAGAAGCTCTAATCACTCACACCCTGATCCAAATATCATCACCATCTCACAATCTGAAAACAATTTAAAAATAACTAGCCCTGTGTAGATCTGGATTAATCAGCCAGTGGAACCTAAAAATGTTATTACTGTTAATCAACTTGGAATTTTGTTTTCTTGACTGTTGATTTGAGGAATATATTTACAGAGCACAATAAAATGTGCATTTTGAAGCTTAAGCTGAGTGCATGTTGCAGTATTCGGATTATTTTTAACCACATACAGCGAGTGGAAACAATGACTGACAACAACATGAACGTCTCCCTGCATCTTCCCCCAAACAAAGCATTTAAGTGGAGCGTGGCGAGATGAAGTTTCCATTCTACAATTTGCAGCTTTGTGACTAAGCCGCAGTGTTGCTAATGCATTGCCAACGATTAATGACTGTTACTTAATTAACACCCATCCAGGCAATGCAATTAAAAATAACTTCAAAGAAAACCATAAGGAAACTCTAAAAATACTAAGCAGAGTCGTAACTGGAAAATTCTGCAATTGTCTACGTGTTGGATAATGTACATGCATGCAACACTCGTGGTATTCCATGGGGTTTTACCACTGCAATCTCAAGCATCACCTCACCTTAATGGTTCACTCACAACGTCCGAATAAAATGTTAGATGGAGTTTGGTCATCTCCCTCATTACTTGTCATCATCTATAAGAAGCAGGCTAACCCGCCGCTCTGTCTGCATCAAACAACAAAGCATAACGTACATGCAGCCCCCCTCATTATGATTCATGTCTTCCACAAGTGAGTGCAAAGTTATTGTTGGGAAATTATAAACAAGCCGTCCTCTCTCTGCATCACATCTGTCCTGACCATCGCCTGATTGCTTTGTGGGCACTGTTTAATTGCCAATTAGTGAGGAAACCAGGACAGCAATCACAATAGGTGTGTGTGTGCGTGTTTGTGTGTGTGTGTGTGTGTGTGTGTGTGTGTGTGTGTGTGTGTAGGAGATAGCAGATGAGAAGAGGTAAATTGTTTGTCTTTGAAGCACAGTGTGAATATATTTTGTACAGTGTGCCAGTGGTGTCTTTTCAAAGCAGAAAGGTCACGGCAGATGCGTCCACTTCACAGCGCATCTCCGTGCTGTTCCTCCTATGATATACATTTGTTTGTACTACCGACGCAAAAACAACAAGATATATTTGCCCAGGGGAAATATAAACATTTGGTGAAATTATCTGGCAAAAAACTACTTTGAATTATTCCATGAAAGTTGATCTCTGGGATTTTATATTCTTGTGATAATGCAGTGAATGAATAGCAACAGCTTGTCAACAATGCACTTTTTTTAAAACTATTATTAGACTGTTTATGCTATAATCAACACAGTTGACTTCCATTATTTACTAAGGAAAAATATTAGAGCCTGATAATGAAAATGGCCTGAAGTAAGGGCTTTTTTTGTGTGTCTTTGTTTGCCTGTGTTGACACTGTAAGAAGAATTACTCCTTGCAAAGTTACAATGCAGCACCTACGTCAAAGAACAGGAATTTATTTCACTCCCCGGTACAAAGGCTGCTGCTGTATCAGCTTTCTGAGAACAGAAAATTATTATTAGTCATTTGATTCAAAGTTTTTTTATGGGCTTTGTTCGAAGAAAAATAAAATACCAGTTTATTTTCAACAGTTGCATTTCCTTGAAACATATAATCTGTAATAACATGGAAAAATAACATCAATGAAGAGTATGAGAGTGGTGATTAATAGTGACATTACTGGCAGTACGTATAATTAAGGTTTCCTATGAATAGAACGGGTTCAATGAAGAGAAGCAGTGTCTTCAAAGCCATCAACACTCTATATTTGTTCATTCTATGATGCTAAACGGTGTATTGATCACTGTACATAAAGGTGATAGAGTGGATGTCCTCGAAAGAGCATAGCTAACGACTGACAGCAACCAACTTGTCTACATGTTGAATCAAAACTGTGACTGTAACGCTCACGTGTTGAGTGCTGGTGGAAGTTAGCCACTCGTATCGGTAGAAGAGCTGTGAGAGGGAAATGTGTTTTATTGGAAGCTCCTAATATCAGTTCCGACAGCTTGGTATGAATATATTTGTTTGCATTATTCGATACTGTCTTTTGAGTTTGCAGAATACAGTGGAACTTAATAAACCTTTACATTCTCTTTGACTGAAGTGTGCAACATAAGGGCTTTTTTTCCCCCTCCTTTAAGCCTTTTTAACAACTTTCTTGGCCCTATATTTCTCTACAGTAAAAAAGGAAAAAGAAGTAGTCTCAGTGAATTACTTTAAAGTTTGTCAATCCCCTCACTAACAGTGAGTGGAAGTTTGGACAGATCTGAGGTGTTATCCGTCTCTAATCAACTGCTGGCCCTTTAGCTTGAGCAGATGAGAGCAATAATTGTGACGCCTGAGGTGATCGAAATGTTAAAACTGGATCAAGGTGTACGAGAGACTCAGAGGATTTAAGGTTACAATGACATTCACTCTGGGGTGTCCGAGAAATTTCAATTACCCTTTGCCCCGTCATTTCCATTCTATGCTGAGTTCAAGCCCACTTTCAGGTTTCTGTTTTAATGAAGGATGTTGGCTCTGATGACATTTTGAAAGCTACTTAAGAAAAAAAATATTCACAGCACATCCACTACAACTGCTTGAAAAAGGATAAGAAGAAGAACTGCGTTTGTTTGTGAGGGGGTCTCTCAATACACGCCTGCATTGGGTGTTCCCTGCCTTTGCCCTCGGTTCGCTGGGATCTGCCCCAACCTTCCATGATAAATGGATCTTCAGACAGATGGATTGATGTGAGTTCTGCATGCGGGCTCGCTGTCACACTGTTCTTGTGGCACTCATTCAGCGTGACCATTTGTCATGAATACAGTAGAAATACAGAAGCATCAGTCACTCAAATGCGTGGAATTACCTGACAGGACCCTGAGTTTTAACGCAGTCCTTTACGGAAGGTGACTATGAGCACAATGACAGATATTGCTCAGATTTTCTGATTTGATTACATTTGACAAGTTGCGCCGTGATTTGGCAAGGACAATTGATTATTTGATAACTCACGTCAAGTCATGATGGATTGCAAATGAATCACAGGCAAACTGTATTGTCTTTTTTTTTCTGTCTGCAGTTGCTTCTGCTGTTATCCAGTTTAGCAGTAAGTAATTGCAGTTTACAACTTTGATAACATTTAAGTTTGTTTTTTTTTGTTTTTTGTTTTGCTGTATGCGTTTACTGGACATTGTATTTATTGATTTTGTAAATGCTGTCACTTTTTATATCTCATGGCCAATGTTAACGATTAAACCACAATGCATGGCTTAAATTATGTGACCAACTCACTGTGGCTAATTTCTGATCGTCCATTTGCTTTTCTCATGATGACTAATACTCTGCTTTTTTTTTTTTTTCTTTGCCTAAAATATCTATACTTGGCAGGAAGACAAGAAACACCAACACAGTGTCACTGTTTGTGTGCAAAATGTTAATTTGGTCCTGCTCAATGTTTAATTTGGTTTATTTAAGCCCTTAAACAAATCTTCTGAGCTTGTGTCCAAACGCTTAAGTCCCCACACCACAAATTAATTATAGCGCACTCACGAATGCCCCCCCAATGTGCCATCATTAAACATTCTTTGAAATGTAAACAACCATTAAACCAACTTCCAAGTGCTTCGGAGCTTGGTAAAGAAGACTGTAAAATGCACCAGGGTTTTATGTGATGTACATTCAAAATTTAAATGCAGTTTGGAAAGATAAACCCCTCCAGTCTCTTAGTCAGCAATGTTCTTTGAGCCCATAACAAGAATGAGTCAAATTTTATCACCGGGGTGATGCATCTCCAATGTCAGGATTACTGGCTGATTTCAGGTTCATCAGATTTTCTTTCTATTTTTTTTTTCTTTTCAGAAGAAAAACGTGAGGAAGCCCCAGTGTGATATTTTTATTAGTTCTTTAAATTGCACTGTGTGTTTGTGCGTGTGTATTGTAGTCTGTTAGTAATCGTCACTGTAAAACGCAGGGGCTGTTTGTGCAGGTTCCTTGTAACAATACTTGTTTATGAGTGAGAAATAAAGCTGTCTGCCAGCCGTGATCATGTGATTTCTGTCTGAAAATCCGTTCTGTGATTTTGAAGTCAAACTTTCTGCCATGACACAGAAGGAAGGTCGGAGTCGGGGTAATTAGTTTAGGGAGATAGAGATGTTGTCATTATTGGAGGTGTTTGGTGGATTACAAACAGAAATAAGCAAAAACTCAGGTTCTTCTAAAACATTTCAGTTAAAGCAATTTGTACCTGCTTCTTCCGTATTTAAAAGCTTTGTCACAGTTGTGTGTTGAAGTGAAAAATGTGCTATTCACATGTCTGTGAATTATCTAATCTGAGGCTCCATTTACACAATGTTCTAAGTGAAAACCCGTTGTGTTTTGGGAGTTTTTGTTTCAGAAACGCTGCTCATTTACATGACAATACTTTGAAAAAATTGTCCGTTTGAACAGAAACTGCAGAGCCACTGAAAACATTGTAATTATCACACTAGGCTACCAGTTGGTAATGTTTGTTTTTTGTGATGAAACCACACGCATGCATACGGAGAACAATATGCTATAAACATGAACAATGGCGAGTGCACAGACATTTGTTCCTGCAGACGACGGCGTTGGATTGCGATTCAACAGTTGGTGACTGTCAGATACAAAAACTGTTGAGTCCCAGCAGAACATGGAGTGGGAGTCATGCCACTCTGCAGGCCGCCATTGTCGATCCGTTTCATCTGCTGGCATGTATGTAGAAGGACCATTTACTGTGAGCATGCCGCGTTTTCCCCTGTTTCCACAGAGTTAGAGCATTTTTGAACAATTCCACCTTTGGAGCAGTTTTCAGCATCATTGTGGTGCAAACTGACACGAAACTGAAATGAAAGTTTTCAGTTTTCACTTGAAAACGACTTGTAAATAAGTGTCTCATTCGGACACAGCTGAGCATCCATCCATCCATCCATATTGCTTTTTCCACACAGGAATTTTCCTCAGTCTGGACTTGAACCAGAGACATTCTCGCCATCGGCTGAGGGTGCTAACCACGTCACCACTCTGCAGCTTAAACAATCTCAAATCTATCTTCCTGTTTCAGACTTTTTGTGCATTGAGTTTAAGAACTTCCCAAATTCTGGATCACTTCTGAATCTGAGGAGGTCTTAGTTTATACTCCCTGACTTTGTTAAAACCTCTCAAGGTTTTCATCCACACAAGCGCTCGTGATTTATATTCGAATGTAAATATAGTCAGTTTTTGCACACGACTGCAGATGATTGCAGCTATTCTCGCCATAATTACGTTTGCCCTACTTTCCCTTTCATTATTGTGACCACAGTGGTTCAAAAAATTCAAATAAACTTGAGCAGCGCTTTTTTTTTAAAACGGAGAATAGATTTCTCTCCCCGTCCAGGTGTAGTATTCTTCAGTAGTTATGCTCTGCGGAACCCCCTCCTAGCTGAATGAAGAAATGTGTGGATGAGCATTTCAAAGGTTTCGGCATCATGAAAAGAGGCGTCAGTCTTGGATGAAAGCTCCGCTGTTGATTCAAACATCCAGCACCATCACTTTCTGTATCCCAGCGCTCCTGCGCTGATGACATATGCTCTAATCATTGGGTCACGGCGCATCTGATGCTCTCACCTACTTCAAAAGTCCCACGTCGAGATGCAGAAATTCTCAAAGAAGCAGAGGAAGGAGGAGGCAAGAAAGGCTTCCTGGATTGGTTATGTCGGAGGAGGAGACGAGATCGTTTGACACTTCCTTCTCCGCTCTCTCTCCCATTTCTGAATCCCTCTGGGACTCGGCGGAGGACTGCGGCGGCTGCTCCCCACCTTGCGGAGGCCTCCTCTGGGAATCAAGCAATTGTGGTAGTGGGTTTAATTCAGCGTGCTTGTGCCCGTGGAGAAGGCATGAGGGAAGGGAATCGGTGTTGGAAGTGCAGGTCTTCGGCGAGTGCGCCATAGTTTTTCACGATATTAATAGATTTCCAAGCACTCAGTTACATGACCTAGTTAAAGCCTCTTGAATGGGCTTTCTTACTACTATATACGGTATACGGGAAATGTACGTAAGCCTCTTAGTTTATCGCAAGAAAGTAGGTCTATTTTTTTTCCTTGTTTGTAGCAACTCTTTGTGGTGTTTCAGACAAGTTCCTGAAAAGAAAAGTTTTTTTTTTTTCATGTTGAATTCATTTTTCAAGCGATGCTGGTTCCAAAAACAAGTTGTTTTTTTCAAACTTCATAGGAATCCATCTTGTTTTGGGAGGACTGTATTCTTAAAATGTCATTTTCATTCTCTATTAATGGAAACACTGATTTATTATTGCATCCAAACATTACTTTGTAGCTTATACACTATTGAAATCCTTTTTTTTTTTTTTTTTTTTTTTTTTTTTTTGCATGTTCTCCTGTCTAAAAATACTTTTTGTTAATTGGTGAGTGTAAAATTGCCTGTAGTTGTGATTTTTCTGTCTCTCTTGAGTTTGATCTGTTATGGACTACCCATCTGTCCAGGGGGTACTGTGTCTTCGCTTATATTCAGCTGGGATCGGCTCCAGCGCCCCACAGCCATATTTTGGATCAGGCAGTAGAGAGATATGGATCAATTAATTCAGTTTCCAGGGTAGCATCTGTTGAGAAACAATAGTTCAAATTTGGATCTAGAGTGTTGTGGTACTTCTAAGACAGCTATTGCAGTGAGATCCCTACTCCTACTTCTAATGCATTGACTTGGAATGGAAACCATGAGCATTAATATCCGTACATGAACGTAGAAAGGGACTTTTGAACTGAAATTCGGACAGTGACACTGCAAGCTCAGGCAAGCCACGGTGCCTGTTTAATTCTGGTCTTTATTGTGATAAACTTGCTTTCATGTGCGCAAGCCGCCGTCAGCGGAGTGTTGTTCAACACCTGTGCGTCATCGATATGTTTGACAAACCGCAGCAGTAAATGGAACACTTACATGATCTGGAACTGTGAGAATTTCAATTTATCGAAGGCTATAGATTACAGATCATTTCCTTGACTGGCATGTTTTCTGTATGTTGCTTTGGAACTCAGAGGTGAAAATAACAGAAGCCATAATGTCCTCTTGCTACGTACAGAAGGCCACTTCCAGGGCTGTTGCTACGTACTGCAGCAGCATCCTAACACCCCGGCCATCTGTCTGAGACATATTTATGCCTGTGCATATGATTCCATCCCAGATGTAGCTGTTGCTGCATGAGCGCAGGACGCCGGACGGTATGCAAATTCCACGTAATGCGGACACGCGCGCACAGATTTGCGCTCATGAGACGCCACGCTGACCCCCTTAACCGGAGATGGGGACAACTTTAATAGCAAACACACATATACCTGCATGATGAATGCTGCTGTCTGTTTATAGTTCAGCTGTTGGCAGGTTCGGACAGAGCTAAATGTTACATCCCTGTTGGGCCGGTGGAAGCTAACAAATGACCATAATACACTTGATTCTGCATTCACTAACTATTTATCATTCTGGATAAATACGCTCCCCTCGACTGAAGCTTTCATGCATTTTTTTTTTAAATCCTTTTTCTTTTCTTTTTGTTTTTATGTGGATATACAATCAGCCATACAGCACAGCTGAAAAACAAGAGAACATATTCATGAGAATAGGGTTGTAAAGTGTAGGTAGTAAAGAATTATAGATGCATTAAATCACATTAACAGTCAAAAGGAAGAATCATCAACATACTTTATTCTAAATATTGCGAGTGACGATTGATCGGAGTGTAACTTCAAATGCAATGAGCAGATTTACAAATTAGTGTTATAAATTACCTTTGTCATTGGTCTCCCTTTTGTTCTGAAAGCAACGTTCACACAATGAAATTGCTAGTAACACTCATTCATAGAGCTGAATTTAAAAATAATGTGAATATGCTTGTTTAGTTATAAAACATTCATATTATTAATAATGCAGTACACATAATATGTACATTAGCACAAAGTCACATGTATGCACATTTTTAAATCCTAAATATCTTTTGGGCTTTATTAAATAAATGTCATGAAGTGCAAAAAAAAAAAAAAAAGAAGAAGAAATCACTCCAGAATTAAAGTAACTGTTTTGTCAACAAGCACACTGAATTTGCTGAAGATTAAACTGAGCTTTTGTGCAAATGAACAACAGTAACAGATGCAACAGATACAAAGTAGACCTGATATTCCAAATCCAAGCATTTTGACCACAAGAGTTTCAGCTTTTAATCACCAGTGGGTCTTTAAAACTGATTTCCTAAAGTGGGAAAAAGGTTTTCATTTAACTCAGCATGTAATACACCAAATGCATTGTGAAAGTGCAACACCCTAAAAAAGTAATGTACAGGTTTTTTTTTCTTTTAAAGTAAAATAATTAAAATGACATATTAACTTTGAGGGTCCTTCAAATTAATGTAGATGTATTTTCTTTTGCGTCATGTATGCATTCTCTTTACATTTGTAGATTGTCACGAAATATAACCAGCGGCTGACAGCATCATGTGGGCCTGTGTTCATCTTCATCCAGCAGAGGAGGAATGTTTATCAGAAAGGAAGTTTTTTTCAGTCCTTCTGGAAAAATATGCTTTGTTAAAGTTCCATAATTAAAAGCTGAGTAGAACTATATGTGATGAGCGTTGCGTAATGGGAAGAGACTTTGGACGGTTCATGTGGAGTATTGTAATTTAAAGTCATGTACTGACCATTAAAGTTCCTGGAGCTTTACTGTTCCATACCTGCCAAACTGTGCAAAATGTGAGAATATAATATATGTTTATCATGAAGTCTGTTGGAAAAAAAAGCAAAAAAAAAAAAAAAAAAAGAAGCGGTTTTCTCTAAATTTTGGAGATCCATCAGTCTTGATCTGACCCTTGATCCAGACTTTCAGCAATGAATGCTCAATTGGTGTCTGTGTGTGTCTCTGTGTGTGTGTGTGTGTGTGTGTGTGTGTGTGTGTGTGTGTGTGTGTGTGTGTGTGTGTGTGTGTGTGTTTGTGTGGGTGGGTGTGTGGGCGTGCGCAAACATTGTGATGAATGAGTGAAGAGGGTGTCAACTGCCTGTGACACTGAAAAATGGAAAACGAATGACAGGTTGATCTTTCATCCTCACACACACACACACACACACACACACACACACACACACAGATGCATATTCAACACTCACCTGTTAAACCCCACTGCCAAGATGCACAGGAGTAACATCATCATACACACACACCATCCTGGCCACGGTGCAGCTGATCACAGCCCACACATGGAGAAAACATACACACACAGTTCACTTGCCAAAAAAAATCGCAGTGTGTTGTGTGAGAGCGGTGGATGACTAAGTCAGGATAAAAAAAAAAAAAAAGGCAGTCAAAGGCCTTTAGTGAGCAAGAAAGCAAGAGAGGAAGAACACTGTGCTGGTTCTTTGTTGTCTGAAGTGCAGAGTAAACTACATTGTGGTTGCCTGTGTCTTATATCCTAACACGTTACAACAGCTCCGTCTCCCAGTTCTGCCGTCTCGCTTATGTAAGCTCTCTTACATCACAGTTTCCACAATGCCCACAATGTGTTTTTATTCCAGGTAGAAAAATACCCAGATAAATATAGAAGAGAGGCATCCTTGAAAAGGCTTTTGGCTGTATTTTTTTTTTTTTTGACTTCGCCATAACTAATAACGAACCCTCACACACACTGTCAGGAGTGAACTGGTAACAACTCTGTGTTCACCTTTTCACCTCTCATGATGTTCAAGTATTGTGGCGCTGTGCGGGCTTCGCCGCTAACCCAGCGGCCTCGTGCAGCAGCTTCCAGGGTGAGTGTAGACCCTCTGCGAGGCGTGCCTTTTTATTGGCAGTGTTTTAGTTGCGACGGTGTCCAACGGGAAAGAAGTAGGATTCGTACGGGCAATACCATACTGTAGATAAATTCCAGTGAGCTCTCCTGCATCAGTGCGTCTTGTCCCCAAGGAGGAACACTCCCTTTCCTCAGTCTGAGCCGCACTGATGGCAGTTCCCCCGTGAGAACACGTCTAGACTGAGCGAACGCTCGCTTTGTAAGCGCAGTGTGTGAAAATCATTATTTTAATATGCTCAATTAGCGCGATCAAACATGTTTTCAGAAATCACTCTGAGCCAGGACGCATTATGGTGTGATCACAGTTTGTGTCGTGTGAAAATCTGCAGTGTGTGTGTGAGAGCACAGTAAAAAAAAAAAAATACAAAGTGGAATTGACCGTTTATAATTTTGGAAATTAATTAAATAAAAAGGGGAAATAAAAACAATAACTGGAGATAAAGTTTGACGATGTCACGAGGAAGTGTGAGCAAATTCTCTCACTTTGGTGTGATTAAAAGAATATTTAATCTAAGCTCATCTATGGGAGTTGTTGTGTTCAGTGGAAAACAACGGCGATTGCCAATAAATAAATAAAAGAGCAATGTGTATCTCTGTAGTCTTGGCTTGGCTACTCGTGCCAAGAGTTACAAACTGTGCAAACACCTCTACAAGAAGCTGTAAAAGGAAACATCTCAATATTAAAATGAAATTAATAGGACTTTGAAGCCAACATAAGCTAAGACACTGTTAACTTCAGTGATATTATATGATGGAATGTTCATTTTTATGCAATGCCGTGCATTCAATACTTTAAATTCCATCTGCATGAATGAATTAGTGAGGTCTTGTGAAACATGATTAGGAGTTCTCGTGCAGCATTTAGAAAGTTGAGAGCTGTTTTTCATGTGCAGAGGACGTTAGAAAGGTGCCACTTTTTTTTTGTTTATAGTGTCTATTTTCATGCATACTATTTTACATTTTTATTAGTTCCTTTTACTTCATTATGCAGCAATATCAATAATTTATCGCAATATTACACAGGAAAAATATCTTCTGTCATCCGGTAATGCTCTGAAGTGAATCAAACATCGGGCAGTTGGGTCAACAATATTCATCACAAAGAGATATTCCATTTGAATTTATACAATATTTATTTAGTCTATATTTTCTCTCCTGACCTGATGATATTAATTTTCTTTGAGTCACTTTAGCTTCGTAATTAGTTGTGGATGGCTTTCTCTCCCTCTTATTCTGTTTCAAGCCTTGAAAGATAAACTTTATCATTGTGCAGTGAAAGGTAACAAGTAAATACCACTGCCGAAAACACAACGAATAAAGTGCAAGTGGGAGAAATGATTGAGAAGAAAAAAAAACAAAAAAACAAAGAAAAGAGAAGCAATCTTGGCCAAGACATTAAGGTGACCTCTGGAGTGTGTTCCTCATGACTCTTTTCACAGGATGGCTGGGTAAGTGACTGAAATTAGCTTTTGTGGGTCTTATATTTTGATATTGTGCCTCTTTCGGTGACAGCAGTAGGGATACACACAAATGGAAATATTAGTCTGGTAAACCAGTTGTTTTGCTCATTGAGGGTGATCAATGATCAACAATCTCAACGTTTGAATACATTTGCATGGAATTGCGGTGTTTGCCACATTCAGGGCAATTTGATATTATTTAAATCAAATCAAATCAAACTTTATTTATAGACCACTTTTCATATTAAAGTAAACACTGTGCCAGACCAGACCCCCCCCCCCCCCCCACAAAGTGGAGAGCCCCTAAGCCAGCCAGGACAGGAGCGCAGCACCCCCCTGCAACTTACTGGATCAAAACTCCCACTGTGAAGGGCATTACAATAATCTAACCGACAGGAGATAAATGCATGCATTAGCACCTCCATACTGGCAGGAGAGAGAAGCGGGCAAACTCTGACTATATTCTTAAGATAATAAAAACCAATATTTCTTATGTTTTTAAAATGTGGAATAAAATTTAGCTCAGAATCAAAAATCATGACCAGGTTCTTTACAGATTTTGCTGGTTTAAAATCTTGTAGTTTCTCTCTCTGACCTTTGGGGCTGAGAACTAAAATTTAAGTCTTGTCCTGGTTGAGCTGTAGGAAATTCACTGCCATCCATGACTTGATGTCTGAGATAGAGTTAAAAAAGGGTTTCTAATGGCACTGAGTCATCAGGAGACACGGCGATGTACAGCTGAGTATCATCAGCGTAACGATGGAAACTGATGTCGTGTCTCCTGGTGATGTCCCTAAGAGGAAGCATGTAGATTTGAAAAAGAATGGGACCTAAAATTGAGTCCTTGTCTCAGTCTATTTATTAAAATGTGATGGTCATGTGTCGAAAGATGCTGGAGATGCCGTGATCCCACTCCATCTGCGAAGACACAACCCAACACAACGGTGAGGATGTTTGAAACAGTGTTCAGTTGAATTGAAAGAAATTCTCAAAACCCTGCAAACCCAATTAATGCTATTTCTCTCAGCAGCAGCAAGGAGAGTCATGTATTGTCACTGGATTAAATGGGATTAACTGATCAGTGCTGACCTTGAGGCGAGAGAAGTGAGTGGAGTTGGTATTGGACGTTTGCAGGTTCAAATCCCTTCACCGCTGTGTGTCATTGAGCAAGACTCTTAACCCCCATAACCTGTGTCGTTCTGAAAAAGAGCATTGTTTTCAAAATGATGCAAAGTACATGAAAAAGTTATACATTTTCACTTGAAACATTGCTGTGTAAATGTGTTGTACATTTTTTAGCTTCCGTCTTGTGAGCATATTTCCAAGTAGATATCTCAGGTCCTAAAAAAGAGGCTGTCAATTTGAATGTCTTGATGTGGCTGCCCATTGCATCCGAGAAATAGAATGGGTGAATGCAGAAAAATTAATTTGCATATAACTTTACTGATCCCACTGAGTCGAAGCTGAAATGCTCAGTTCGGCGTGTGCCCTGGGAACTTTCTGCAGGTAGTGAATTATACCGTTGTTTCATGCACTTGCCAGCCAAAAACAACTTCAATTCAAACACACATAATGAGGCTGACTTTATTTAGGCAACCGGAGTGGAAGAGTCATGGGAAATAAATAAAATACAAAGCATAACAAAGTGAACGGGCTCGCTCAAAGTAGGGTACATTTATTCCCAGAGCGTGACCCAATAGTGTTCATCAAGCCGACCTGAAAAAAAGGGCTCAGGACTAATAACCTTGTGTCACACAGCTAAGATTTACATGGACCTTTGGGCAAAGTTGTGAAAAACTATTATGCAAATTTTCCCACATTATCTTGCTTTTCCTGTCTTCCCCATCACCCCAAAAAAGAAAAAAAGAAATAAAGAAAAAAATGTCACTAATGTGCTCCGCCTGCTGTGTGGGCTCCAGACAGACAAGAAAGAGACAAACAGATGCAAGCAAAAAAGCAGACACGAGTAACTTTTTTTTTTTGTATCTGTCTCTTTCTCTTTCTTTCTATTTGTCTTACAGGGTCTTTTATCCTCACACACACAGACACTTTGTCAGACTGATGCATACTCAAACAAATGTGCAGCGCAAATAAAAACACACAGAAAACAACAAAGAAAAAAAAATAACTATGACTTTTTTGCTTTCCGTGCAAACACCAGTTCAAAAGCAACCACAGAAAGCCAGACTCACACTCAGGCCCGTCTGCTTTGTACCACACTGAAATCTGGCTTCCAGTCACTCAGGAGTAGCCAACCACACAGTTATTACATCTTTGTAATCAAACCTTCGATACGTAGTTTTCTAGAATACCTGTTCCAATTTAAATATATTAAATCTAAGCACAGCATCCCTTCATTTACTTATTTTTTTCTTCTGAAGTAAAAATTCTAATTACCGTATTTTGTAAATTATTGTATTTCATAGACACAAACAGCCTTTTTACTCATTTATTTCTATATTTTTTTTTGCATGCTTAACTCCATCTTGTCTCCAATAGATTCATGTAATATTCATAAAACCTATAATTATTTCAGTTTTAATATAAGTACTATTTTCTTTGCCTATCTTTTGTTTATATATAGATTTTTTTTTAACTTTATTTACTGTCTTTCTCCTTCATTATTCCCTCTCAAAGGCTGCAAGAAGGAAACACCTTCCCCATGTTTCTCTCATAACATAGAATATGTAACCTGGTCTCATTCACTAATCCTGTTCTCTACTTTTTAATGGTTGAAAACAGGGGTATCAAACTCATTTTAGTTAAGTAACCATATATTCAAGTCTGTTCTATCTCAAGAGAGTTGGATCAGTAACATGAATGCAGTTATTTAAATTCAATTGGTAAAATTCAAATCATTTTCCGTATGAGAAATGCCAAACTGTACAGGACATTTGTTAGTAGCAGCACTTGCTTTTTACTGGAAATAAAATGTAACATTTCCCAATTCGTCATGTGGGCTGGAGTCACAACAGTGCAGAGTTAACCATTTCTTGCACACTGTATGTGTCATCTCCGATGGGACTGCGCTCAGGTGCATTTATCAGTTCTTTTGCCTTGTAGCCAGAAGGTTCAGGGCTCAGTTCCAGGTTGGGAACTTGTTTCCCTTACGCTCTTCTCTCTGTGTGTGCGTGGGTTTCCTCTGGGTGCTCTGTTTTCCTCCCACAGTCCAAAAAAGGTTAAATGCCTATAGGTGTGAATTTGTTGTTGTGTTTGACCTGTCCAGAGCAAACCTTGCAGAGACCCTCAGTTAGTTGAGATTGACTTCAGCATCTTGCAACCCTGAACTGGAAAAAAAGAAGAAGAAAAAATAAACTGTGAAGGAGAAGGATGACTCATGTCTAACTTTATCAATGTTCCAGAAGAAATATTAATTTTTAAAAGTTTCATTTTTTGGGTTTGTGTATATGTGTCTGTGTGTGATGAAACACATTCAAGGATGTGAAAATAACATAAAAATGTTACTAAAGAGTTTCTGCTACACCAGCAAGAAGAAGAAAAAAGAAAGAAAGAAAAAAAGACTTTAGGGTGGACACTTGATTTGAAAGTAAAATGTGAGACCAGAGTTCAATTTGAAGCTGCAGGCTCAAGCCTCACTCCCTCAAACAGCCAGATGCTGGTTGAAATTTGATGTTGCCTCTCTTGTACCAAGATCACAATTGCAAAATGTGCTTGTAGTCTCACCTGGGGCTCACTCTGAAACATGCAGACATCGAACAAAGCATAGTCATGAGGTCCGGGGAGGCAGGAAATAAGTAGTTGCGTTTGAGTAAGAGTTAGTGGAAATTTGTCCCGGAGATGATTGCCTTGGCAGAGATAAGAAAGGAGGAAAATTAAAACATTTAATTGTCAAGTATTTCTATTTTCGCAGATATAGATGCAGATTTTTTTGTTTGTTTTTGAAATTGCTTCACTAAATGCATCAGACAACTTTACCCTGTGTATATTTTGATTTTCACATAATACACAGGGAAGAAGAATAAAAAAAATTGCCATAATGCATAAAAAGAATAAGATGATTGCTGAATTGTAGCACTTTTTGAAAACAATTTTGGTCTACCTTGATTTGTTAAATGCACAGGATCCAGCTTTCCCTGCCAGTGGGGGTTTAGTGACCATCTGGACAAGTGGAAGTTGGTTGACGATTTGGTCATCCTGCTTTAGTTTTGGCAGGCCAGCCTCTCTGTGTGTGTGGCGACTGATCCCCTCCACCCCCTCAGAAATCTTTCTTACCTTTCCAGCTTTACTTTGGCACATTCTACCTTTTTTGTGTGCTGGACTAACAATAACAGACTGATTGTGCTTTGCATAAATTGTGACCATGTCATTTTCCCAAATTACTCCAGCGTTGCCTTCAGGTGGTTGTTGAAATATCAACTCTGACGCAAGCGGTCTTGAAAACCAAAAAAAAAAAAAGAAGAAAATCAACAGACTTAATATCAAAGGTGGTATTTATTTTCCATTATCTCCAGAAGCTTCCAGGCTGATGCTGTGTGTGTGTGTATGCCCATGTTTTACTCATAAACTATACTTTCCTGTGGTCGGAGTGCCCTCGGGCATACCGTACCTGCATACTCGCACGATGCTGCCAATTCTGCTCTCTATAGTTCCCTTCCTCCATGTATTTTCCTTTGCTCTGATCGCCATCCCAGTATGCACCTGTGAGCATGGTCCCTGTGGGAGATGTGCTCTGTCTCCTGTGCTCAAAGTCTCCATCCAATATGCTTACGAGGAAGACAAACAGATGATTTGATACAATAATGCGCTGTTTGCCTCAGATCATTAGATTGCTTTGCCTTTTTGAAAAAAAAAAAAAACAGTTCAAACATGTTTGTATGTGACTTTTGATAGAGGCAGCCATTGCACAGTAAAATTCTGATTTCTATGCAAAAAATGCACTGAGTTTGTTGATGGATTGTTGAAAAAGTAGTTTGTTAAAACAGGTGTTTTATCCTGTCAGAATGTGACAGGTTCACAAAAAGGGATGACAAAAGGAACCTTTGAAATTATCAATGCCAAGTAAGTCAACACCCTATTGTCGCTTTGTGATAAAAGCTGACATTATTGCATACGCTTGCCTCGTCATTCCTTTATCCGTCACCATGGATACAACTGAAGGTGAGCAGACAAGAAAACGGCGGGCATAAAGTGTGATAGAAGAAGCTGGAGTTACACTAAGCGGCAGCATCTAGAACTAGGAATAATGTTCCCGCCTCACCTTGTTTTATGTAACATTCCAGTCGCTTCTGGTAATTGTGCAAGTTTAAGTTTGAAGTATCATCAGAAGAGAAATATACTGCATATTGGTTTTAAACCTTTTTGAAGACATCTGTTCGAATTCTCCGTTCGCAGCAGGGAGACACAGCTCTGCTACCCACAGTGGTACACTGCTGTGATGGATAAAAGCTTACATCTAGTGGTTAGAGGTTGCTTGGTGGTGTATGTGTTGCAATAAGATCAAACACAGTGAAAAAGAGCCTCTCAGTCTTTGTCATACGTGTTTGTAGTTCACACTGCATGAAAGTGTGTTAAAAAAAGAAGCTATGTGGGGTTTTTTTTTCTGAATTTTGGCAGAGTATCTTGCATTTTATCTTCACACTTCATTTTACTGTATAAGGTGAATATATCTGGCTGCATACACAGCTCATCAAATAATCATTATTATGAACCTGATTTCAGAAATTCTGCTTTCTAGAATGCATCATCTTTGCCTGGTCACTGCTGGGTAGAGAGGACTGAGAGTCATTTGCTTGTTGTCAGATGCAGAATTAAAATGCAGCGATGTACACAAATGCAATCTCAGGTTTCATCAAAGCCAACTAATACACCAAGATGAATATGAGATTGATGCTTCTCAAACTGAGCTCCAACCAACTGTGGAGGGAGCTCGCCATAGTGATTCCAGGTTGGATTTCCCTTCTGATGTTTGTGAAGACTAAAACTGTCTTAAGAGATAAGAAAAACTGGATGTGTGTTTGCCTTGTGGACATGATCTAATCTAAATCTAATGCTGAGCATAGTGCTCATGGCTTTTGGCTTCTCTCCTCCAGGGTCGTGCATAGTCCACATGTTTAACTTGGCCCAGGTTTTCTCAGCAGATGCCCCTACTGACACAGCAGTCGGTCGGATTCAGGCACAATGGGTTGCAAACCCAAACCTGTCCATTTCCAAGAAGCATTCATTTGTGGTATATTATATGTACTGTAAGTACCGGTATTTTACCCATAATAGTGTATTTTACCCATAATAGTAATTCATTTTGATCATCTGTCCTTACGAATGTCTGTGTACTTGTCATTTGTTAATGAGTAAAGTGTATTTTTCTCTTCCCACAACCAACAGCCATGCTAACTGTATTTCAGTGGTTCTGCCATTTCTGTGTAAACAGACATCGTTTTAAAATATTAAAATAATATCCTCTAAACTTTAAAGGTGTAATACAACATTTTGATTTCCGAGTGGATCGCCTAAATAATTGGTGGGTCTGTTTGTCAATCATTCTGACGAGCTGCTTTCGTAAGGCGGTTCTCCGTGCTTGCGCCCAATCAGCTTCTCCCTTTTGCGCATGCGCATTCAGAGTGTTTATGTAGCCGGTGAGCTTCTGAGCTAGTACTTACCGATGGCGAGTCTGACATAATGAAACTGTAACTGTTTCGGAAAAAAAAGCTTTATTTATGAGCGAGGCGGATCGCAGAAACTGTAAACAGAGCCGTGCACGCCGGAGAAGAGGAGATCGCGCTCGTACACTTCCGCGTTTCCTGGGAGAAGCAGGAGAGCCGGGCGGATGGTCTGGCGCATGTGCGTTGTTCAAAAAGTGAGTAACAGACGTGGGGCTTCGTCTTTTCGAGAAAATCATGTATTAGACCTTTAAACTTTTCTGGAATGAAAACAAAAAAAAAGAAGCTTTTTTTACTTGAGGTTTTAAAACTTGAGGTCTTAGATCTTTCAGAGGTAGTTGAGTTACTTTGATACTAGATTCTTACTGAAGCAGCTCTTCAGTAACTTTTGTCTTTTTAAGAATGAGCAGCAAGCTGCACAGAGCTGCTTTATGACGCTGCTGCTGTGAAACATTGGCTGTCAGCGCTGTGTGGTTCAGTTAATCACCGATTAACTCATTACGCTCAGCTGCGGATGGAAGCGAGAAAAACAAATCACCTGAAGTAAACTACAAACACGCGGACGGCAGCAGACCGGTCACAGAACGGTAAGCTCATGTTTATTTGAGGTTGCTCAATTCATGCAACCTCATGACAAGTACAGTGGATACAGGCTAATTGATTTTACCAATAATCCTTCATTTTGCTTTCAGGGGGACTGAGTTAGTACAACATTATTCAGGCAGTCCTTCTCTGGGAAATAACTATGAAGACAACAGGTTCATTTATTGCTCAAACGTACAGCTGACTCAGATCAGGACAAGCTCACTCAGGGAAAAGTCGTGAGGAACAAGCCCACGTGCAATGTGATCAGTTATCAGTGATGCATTCGCCACTTGTCCCTTTCTTTTTATCCCAAATAGCTCACTGAAGGAACTGCTTTGCTCCTTGCTTACTACGAGGTTTCAACTACCGATCCGCCGTTTATCTTCCTCGCCTCCCCAGAGTCTCCTCCTGCATTAGCAAACACTGTTGCTCGAACACTGTTCATTTGATTAAATGACGGTAAAATAGTCCCGGTGGAACAATACAAACTGTGAATCTGGGGCTGTGCCGAGAGACCAGGATTTCTTGGCTTTTTTGAGTTACCGCAGACACAAACCCGTGTCACTCTGAACTAAATGGCTAAATGTGACACAGGAGTGTTCCAGGCAACAGCATTTTCTGCTTTTCTTGTGACAAAGCAATGTTTAAGAGCATCACTTGAGGAAAGCACATCATCGGGAGTCCTGCCAGCCTTGTGGTTGGAATGTATTCCCTATAATGATCAAGCATCACAAATTTCTACAGCTGTTAAATGAATGACTTTTGTCATTTCAAAGAGGAGATGTGTCAGTGTTTTGTTTTTTTTTTTTTTTTTACATTAACAGCATGTGGTGATTCGGGATTTTGAAATGGTTGCAAATTTATGTGGCTTTAGCTTTTGATTGTAACTAAGCATGGAGCTCAGCTGGGTGCACTTAGAGGACCTGTTTGCACACACTGCAATACTGCAGCTAGGACTGCTTGTGGCGAGGGCTAATGAAATTAGAGCAAGTCATCAAGCTGGGCCTCACTCTGCAAGCTGCTGCTCTTAAGACTGTTCTGCAAGAGACTGAGCGCTGAGATTTTTTTTTTTTGCTCGGGGCAAGGCTGATTGACATACATATCATTCAGCACAACCCCGTTGCAGAACTTCCGTGCTCTGGGATATTAGGACTAATAATGTAACATGTGGACGCTATTACTGGCCGTGCATGTCCAAGTGGTTTGGGAACAATGCCGGAATGGAATATGTGCAATCTGTGAATGTGAAGCATGTCTGGCCATGACTAAGCTCAGTTTCATGAGCTCTGCTGGCCTGATGGAGCGGCGGAGTTGGCCGGGCTAGTGCGGCCATGGAAGTGTAAGTACGGGCATCTATTATTCAGGACATAATTATGCAGCAGGCTGCCTTGTCAGCCAGTCAATCAGAAACCAGCTTTTCATTAGGTTGCCTGTCATTGCACCGTGCTGGAGGCATGCCTCTCACGCACATTACACGGACACATGACCCACGCGCACAATCGAAGGCAAACCGATACATTGACGCCTGTACGATCAAGATTCCCCCTGCCAATATATCATTATAAAAACAAGAGCAGGCTTTTCGAGAGAGAGAGAGAGAGAGGGAGAGGGCTATTGCTCCCTCCTCTCATTTTCGTACTCTTTTGTCCAATAAGCCCCCACTGAGACTCAATTTAAATGTCAAATGAGACTGATGGGGTTATGGTAGAGTGAAATGTGAGAGAGGGAGGCTGTGCAGTGAGGAAGATACGAAGAAGACAGGGAGGGGGGCTCTGAACGCCGTGCAGCTTGCTACTGAGAGATCTGTTTTCAGGGATGTAACCCTGTTTCTCGGTCGACGGGCAGCGGTGGCAAAAAGTAGACAATAAGACGATTATGTACTTAATATCTCAGGCATCCCTCAGTTTTATACTCAAAACACTACCTGCAACTGTCGCTCCCGTCTCACACTCACTGGCTATGAGTAGGAGTTCCTCTCAGTCAGCTGTGAGTAGTATCCCAGGTGAGGTCTTCAGTCCTGAGAGTTGCCAAGTGATTAGGTTTCCTTTTATTGCCAGGAGAGTCCTGATTTCAGCACAGACTCTCAATCTCACACATTACCTGGATGAAGTGGATGGCGGGATAAGTGAATGAAGTTGATCACATCAAGACTCCCCAGCACATTACTGTTTTCCCACAAATTTGGTGTAATGTTGGCTCTAAATGAATCTCTGTGATGAGCGCTAACATCGTTACATCACCCTGTTAGGAAATCAGAGACAGGATCCTGACAGGCAGCAACATGAAGGCATTTTGTGTTGTTTTTTTTTCCTCCTTTGATAAGTAAAGTCCATCAGATGCTTGATTTAAGTTATTTAGTCAGTTTGCACACATACTTATTATAATGTGTTGTTTTTCCGGGTGCTTTGCTTTCTGCAGTTGTTTGTATCATGAACCCCAAGATGAATAATGTAGAGAGAAAGATTGATTTTACATTTTCAGACTTTTTTAATAATACCACATACACTCTGGCCGAATGCCGGATATGCCTGTAATGTCCTCTTTTACTATCAGAACTGCCTTTACTACTAAAAATGTGTCTCAGAGATTACGGCCTATATTGATATGGAAGTCTCATACATTTACTGCTGATTTGTTGGCTGAAGATTCATGATGTGAATCTCAACGACATCACAAATGTGCTTCCGACAAGGTGTGTTATCCTCCAAGACTTAGCATTAAGATCATGGATACACTGTGTCATCAAGGGATGGATGTGATCAGCGAGAATACACAATGACTTCATGATTTGTAATTGAGTCTTAGAGAATGAAAGTGAGCCACACAAATCTCCTCCACACCGTCACAGCACCAGCCGTCTGAAATGTTGATATGTGGCAGGAAGTGTCAATGCTTTGATGTTGTTTCTGACCATTTCTGACCCTACCGTCTACATTTTGCAGCTGACATTCAAACTTGTAACGGCAGGAACCTTTTTTCCAATCTTCTGTTATCCAATTTTCCTGAGCCTGTGTGAACTAAAGTTTCATTCTCGTGTTTTTTTTTTGTTTTTTTTTCAGGATTTCTTCTGCTGTTGTCGCCCATTCGCTTCAAGGTTGTTGACAGACGTGTTGTCTTTTGCATTGTCTGGTTGTTTGAGTTACTGAATCAGTCTGTTTATTCTCCTCTGATCTCTGGCATCAGCAATGATCATGAGCACGGAGAACAGTCGCCATCGCCGGTTATTCCTCACATGCTGGAGATGGTTGTGGGTAAAATCCTCCTCGATCAATACTTTCACACATGGGTCTGCTTTTTATTTGGCATGAACAATCAGGCCACATTCAAAACCACTTAAATCACTTTCTTTCTCATTCTCAGACTCAATTTGGGCTTCAGCAGCTCATCTCATCATTTACATGCATAAATACAATGAGTTGTTGACATTACCGGCTGATATTTGCAGTTACAGGCATTTGAATGGGTATATGTAATGAAGTGGTCACTGGGTGTCCATCCTTACAGCAATAACACACCGAGTATCAGTAAACAGTTGATATTCAGGGTAATTGTATTACTCACAACTCGCTAGAGTAACGTCCTGCACCATGCTATCATGGTTAGCATTCACATGAGCAAGAATATCCCTGCTTCACAGGCTTGAGGGCTATAGGTATGCATATTAATCTGATGCCTTATGTAATGGGGACTGTGCATGTTATAATCCCAACAAACCAGCAATGGATGTCAGATGACTTCCCTAGCAGATAAATTAGCTTTAAATGTTGATAATTTGTCACTGTTGCTAATGTCATTTAAATTTGTACATAGCAGCTCAATATAAACTCGAAAGACTTTGTTCTGTTTTTTTTCTGCCTGTCCCATTTCTAGTTCTTTTACTGAAGAGGTGGATGCTCTGGAAAGAAGCATTATAAGTCTGGCAAAAGATGATATTTCACAAAACAGCTGGAAATAATGTTTTCGCCTCAAGGTCTGAACAGTCAATTTTATCATCTGTCAGGTTCATGCCAAGGTGGCTGTGAGCCAGCTGCTCTCTAAAAGTCGAGCGATGCATTCACTCTCTGACCCCAAAAACTCAAGTAAATCTACTCCAGAGTAACTTCAAATGAAAAAAACAACAAAACACTTTTTTTTTTTGGAGCGGCTCTGTCTGAACCTGGGCCTGAACCCAATAGAGATGCTGTAGAAAGGCCCAAAGAGAGTTGTTTTCACCAGACAGCCAAAAAAAAAAAAAAAAAAAAGTGGTTCAGATGAAGCAGGTATATGAAAAATAAAACTTCCAAAATGTGCAACAACTTACGGGGTCTTTTCCTATTTCTTCCCCAAAAGCACCACAGCTGTTTAATGTGCGCTTTTGTTAACAAGATAGGAGCTGTTTGTTGTTTGTCATCAGCTGAAGCACAGTGTGTTCCTGTCCTCGTACTTGCTACTAAGATGCAGCTGAGATCACATTTATGACCAGTTACTGCAGAAAAGAATCAGAAAATACCAAGCAGTTCCAGAAACTGTTTTTCTCATACATTCTAATTTCATGTGGCTTTCATCTGACAAAGGATCACTCAAAACTCATCAAAAATCACAAAGTAGAACCTGAAAGAGATATTTCCGTTACATTTTCCCTCTAATTCAGTTTTTTTTTTCTTTTCAAATTTGTGCCCTCAGTTTTCATATCAATCCTCTGAATGGTGACTGATTTTTTTTTTTTTTAAGTTCTCGGACATGTAAAACCTTGATCTGAGGCTTCATATTGAATTCAGCTGAAATTGAGGTCAAAGCTGGGCTTATTAATAATAGCTGTGCTAAAAATTGTAGAAAGAACATGTTCTTTACCAAAAAAGAAAAAAAAAAATGTTGTTGCATATCAGGTTTGTCTACTGTGACAAAAGGAAACAGAAAGTTTTACTTGAAATAACGGGGGCTTCACCTATTGTGCAAGCTTGAAAACAATTTACAGAAAATCATGCGTGGTTAAGACAGCAAAATCACTAAATCTCAGTTGCTATAAATGAGGCTCTTTCTTGGATTTGCCTGTATTTGTAACTGCAGCCTATTACCGCCTGCCTTTGAGTAAAACAGTATGCTCAGCTTGGTACATAGTCGTAGAAATAAGCAACAGGGGTTTACAGTATTGCGTAGACCTTACTGAGAGATGTTCGATCCCAGGAGACAGAACTGTCAGAGAGAACCATAATTGGCTAACGCGCAACCTTTTTCTCTTATGTTTGAAAATGCCAAGAGGACATGGAAAGACTGAAAAGACACATGGATGGAGATGCATGGAAAGCCCTACACAGGGTCACAATCATGGTTCGAAGACGAATGCAGTAGGCAAGAAAGCAAAGATGGAAATCTGACTGAATGATTTTAGTGAAAACAAAATGAAAGTGAAGAGTTTAAAGATCAGAAAACATTCAGAATGAAGTGAATGTTTTCACACTGCTCTGGAAAAAAACAGCATCTGCATGAAGACAGAGAGCGTGAACTGCTACTGTGGAGCGCACAGTTTACGGTTGTTTGCATATGTTTGAGAGCAGGATCCATCTCATAAATATGTATGTGTAGAAATTAAACACGTGTGTGTGTGTGTGTGTGTACGCTGGTGCACATCTCAATGTTGACTCGTCTTTTGACCAAGATGCCTCATTACCAAATGTGGCGGACGAGTGTGGACAAGAAGGACGAATCAGTGTGGGAAGGGGCTGGAGTGGAGTGTGTGCTAAAGGCCCTAAGGATCAAAGCCACGAGCTTGTACTTTAAAAAAAGAAAGAAAAAAAAAAAAAACCCAGCACCATTCCACTCCAGTGTGGAGCCGTTCGCTGTAATGATGTTGACTCAAGCCCAATCCATGTGTACATTTCCTCCTTCGCCCGCCGTGGCTTGAGAGGGAGGTTTGCATTCGCGGATGTTTCATTTCGAGGAGGAGTGCGCATAATCAGCAAAGTGACAGGGGACCGCAGTGAGAACTGCAGCAAGCCGGGGCCGTCAGAAAATGTTTGAATAATGTCGCCTAATTGGTGCCCGATATGTTTGGGAGCAAACAAGAGCAAAGAGAGCAGTTAGCTATACTTAGTAACCGTTAAGTCAGTCACGGCGCAGCTCACAGTCCCGATTGGTCCACCGAGGAATCCTCCTGAGTCTACATACAGAAGCCCAGCTCATGTATATCTCCAGCTAGTTTAGGCAATTGTGAGAATCAAGACATTCGTGTGAGACGGACTTCACTGTACACTGTCTTTTCAGCGCAGATCAAAGCGTGTAATGCGTCGGGGGAGAGATTGCCCCACTGCAGCCGTCTCGTTCTGCCGCACTAGAGGAGCAAATGAACAATAAATTATGAATCTTTGGCTGTTAAACAGTTATTCAAATTGTCAACAGATTTATTTAATCAGTGGAAGACGCAGCCAGCGACGCGTGAGCTGGTTGCCTTGCAGGTATGTGTGGATGCTAATCATGAGTGTATTTAGAAAAAGGGGAAAGGCGGCTTCATCAGCCAAGATGTTTAACAAACAGAGCCGGAGAGGAGGAGTGAAGCTGGGGGTCGGCGGCGGCAGCGGCGGCGGCAGCGGCGGCGGCGGCGGCGGCATTGTGTGACATCGTGAGCAGATTTCATTTTCTTGATGAATCCTGATGGCAAAAGACTGCAGTCCCTTCTATTTTCATGTTGTTGTTTTTTTTTTTTTTTTTTAATAGAAGAATAGCTGCAGGGGTGTTTAAGCAGGTGGCATTTCCTGCTTGTTATAAGTTAATATTCATATGAAAGACCTTCGAAAGTATTGACATAATTCAGAAAATAGCCATTGTTGTTTTCGCTATAACTAAAGAATTAATACAGGTAGCATTAATTTTGTACAAACATCAGACAGAAAGTGGACCCCCACCAGGATCCAAATGATGCCTCTGAGCCATCCGTGCATATCAAAAATACACGCGTGCACAAACAAGGGCTGATTTGATTTTCTCCACATAATTAGCATACATAAAACAGGCGTACGATTCTGTGATCACCAAGCAGCTGGACAAGCGAAACCCCAAGAAGACCTTGAAAATCTCGTGCACACTTGAAGGGAGTTAGAAACACCTTTCAGAATATCATGCAGAAAAAAGAACAAACATGTTTATTTTGTCTGTAGGAATTAAATCATCTGGCTTTAAATAGAGACTTCACGCTGTGATCTTCCAGCGCTGAATAAACCACAAATGAAGGCATTAAAGAATGAGGAAGACAGGGAGAGCGGTTTTGTTCATTTGTGCGTGAGCTAGAGGAAATATTATAGAATAACTACCTCTCCGTGATGCAGAACCTGCAGCCACTCGCCTAGTTTCTAATTAAAGTCATTACGCTCCTCTCACATATACAGTATTTTGCATCAATTTATCTCCACCCCCTCACTCAGGAAAATGTCAAGCATCTGTGTTTTTGCCCTTGGTTTGGATAAACAGGAGGATTTAGTTTGCCAAGATGCTTCAACTTCTCAGAAACATTCCCATTTTTGAGTCACAAAAGGTTTTGTTTAATGGATTATGTCACCTTCCATTTTTGTGAAAAGCTTCACACACACACACACAAAAAAATGGTACGCTTGCCCGACTGCCATTTAAAATTTGTGTGTTTGGTTTGTATGTGACGGGACACAGTAGTTATCGTTGCTCTTCTCCCTCACGGCACAAAGAGGCTATGAGTAAAGCACTACAGCAGAAGAAGAAGCGACTGTTGGAGCATGAATGAGAAAAAAGAATCGGCAGTGAATTAGCTGCAAAGACAAAAGGCCTGCACTGCCTCTCCACCTGATGGTCCCTTTGATCTGATGTGTCACCAGATGATACATTGCTGACAATTACCTCTTGACTGCGGCGCTCAGGAAATAAGTACTTCAGCTATTTCCAACCAACATATGCCCGGGAGCATGCGTACAACCGAATGCTGCTGCCATTTGCCGAGATCACTTGGAAGTGCCTCCGACATGGTGAACACAAAGACAAGATAGGGTGTATTTTGGTGTTTGGTCTTTTTATTTGTCTTTCCTAAGCTCAATGTCAACAGTCAGTGTCTTGATGAGGAGCTGAAATCAAGCCCCCTCCTTCTCTTAGTGCGTCTGATCCCCTTTGATAGCGCTTCACTCCATTAAAAAAAGGAGCAGGGCTTCTTACATTCCTTCTGCTCTGCCCTCATCTCGTTCCATCACTTGACTGCCAATGATGAGCTGCACACAGCTTGCCTTAAACAGGTGGGTGGGTTGGTGCTGCCTGCTAGAATTCTCCCGTTTGCGCGTGACGCCAATCACACCGTTTTTCTTGGTTGATCAGCCGCAAAAAAACAAGGGCAATCTCCTCACATCAGCATGACAATAAGCACACATTATGCAGCATGTTAATATATCAGGCCCTTTCCGGGGCACAGAGCCGTGAAGCATGTTATATTTATGGTGTCCAGCCCAGCTTTTGGAGACCAACATACTTTAATTCATTCTGCATGTTATTTGAGTCGTGGTTGTCAAATTACAATCATATTTAGCTCCTTCAGGTCATGATGGTAGGGATTAATGTGTTTGGCATGATGCTTTTTTTTGGTGGGGACTCACATCGCAGTGCTTTATGACTCGTGGCATCAAAGCTTACAAAGATAAAGAAAAGAGATAAGAGATAAATAAAAATCAGCACGGTGATTAAATTGTTTTTTTCCCCCTTTTTTTTTTGGATGACATCGCTTGAGGTCAGACAAAGTTCATGGTGAGGGTGATCGTTACGATCTCTTGAATATCTGCTATGACTAAATTAAGTACATAGGAAAGGAAACCAAGTTGTTCATGTGCGTGGATTTGCAATCTCTTTTGTATTACCTGCACGTCCCCCTGAATGTAACCACCTGTGAGTGTGGGTGGGTAAATATGTGAACTATAGCTCAGGTAAGTGGCTGTTGACAGTCCTCCTGGCATTGTGCAAGGCACCTTGAGTGACATGGCAGTATTAAAAGTGTCACTGTGGGGTGACATAGCTGTGATAAGGAGCCACTGAGAATCATTCTCATTAAACATCAATCCTGCTTGGCTTTCAGGCGTGTTGCCCTGGGCAACACCCTGCTTTGGGACACATGGAACAACTAATGCAAAACATGAAAGGAGAAGTGGGGAAGAATCCATGTGTTGGTCTAGAATTTTCTCTTTTCATTCCTCCTGTCACCTGGGGGTAATTTGATGTATAAACAGATGCCTCCTGTATTCTGACACTTCCACAGTAAACATATGAGCAGATTAAACCTTGTTAGAGGTGGATGTGTTTGCTTCTTGGTATAGTCCTAAATTAAAGTCTAGTCATCTGTTGAGTATTATAGGATTAAAATAGTTTTGTTACCAATGGCAGATGGTGCTGAAAGCGGTTTGTTTGTTTCTTATCTTGCTTTTGTCAGAAAGCAGACATACATACACAGTAGTCTCACTGCACCGTCACATATCAGTGTTCAACTTCTCCTAGCATGTCCATGTTAAAGGTGACTGTAGCCCATATTGAGCCGCATCTCCTTGTTTAAATAGCTGCATAAGGTCAGCAGGTGCTTAAGTCCCGTAGGCTTCACTTTGTGTGTGTTGGTACGGACGTGTGCCTGTCACATCTTTCTTGCATCAAAGTACAGCACACCTCGCTCCGTCAGGTCTGGTGACATTTTACTGTATACATGTTGTGAAATGTGTTAAAGCCTGAGGTGACAATCATAATTGCTATATTTAGCATGAACATGAAAGAGCACATGAAAAAGCTTGTTGCTGCGAAACAATGGGTTCGGCAACAAATACATGGCAAATGCGTATTATATTGAAAAGAAAATTGCTCAGATCGATCAACAAGGTGATAATAAGTTTTACTTATAAGCACCATTCAAAGTCATGCTGCATAAAAATGTACACAGAATAAAAAAATGTGATTGGAGTGTTGCAAGGAGTTGTTGATGTTGGTTGAAACCATATGCACATACATGCAGAGAACAATACGCTATACTCGTAAACATGAGCAATTTTGAATACACAGGCATTCAGATGTGCAGAAGAAGTATTTACTCTGGCCATGGTGTTCATGGTGTTCATGTGAGGCAGCAGCATTTCACAAAAGTTGCTTTCTCCTCCATTTCCACTGATGGAGTCAGAGCATTTTCAAAAACATCCACCTTTGGAGTCTTTTTCAATTAGTTGCATTTCACAGCATTTCAACAGTTTTCACGGTGTAAGCGGAGCCTTAGATTCACAATTTAACATATCTTAGGTATGCAGTGTGTTTGTATTGTCAATCATTGAAAAAACAAAACAAAAGAAAAAAAAAAACAAAGCTGCAGCATATCCTGTCTTATTTGAAGCCAACTTGTTATAAACTCAATTTACTCAAATCGTATTGAAGCAAAATCAGTGTACCAACATAAATCATGCTGGAAATAGAATTGGATGCATGAAATCCCAGAGAGCTAAAGAACATTTTCAAAATCTCTTCCATCGTCTAATAGAGAGATCATTGCGTGTCGGATCAATTCATCATTTGTCGTGAACTCTTCCTACAAAACCAAATATAACATTTCTGAGTTGTGACAAGTCAGTGTTGCTATTGGATTTTTATGGTCGTGCCCGTGCATTGCCTGTGATTAGATGCAATCTGGCATGCGGTAATGCCAGCACATCATACCTCTTTCTATGAAAAGTGGCAGGCAAATTAATTTTAATGACAGCCCTTTGTTGTTGTCTCTGAAAGACAATGCTGGAGTTTGGTGTTCCATACTGTGTGGTGATATTGATTTTTCAGAATGAGGCACTCCGGCCGAATTCCAAGCAAATTGAAATGCTTTTTTCTTTCTCGTGTTCATTTTGTCAGGTGCAAAAATCAATCAGTTGGGAAAGTGTGTGCGTCCCTACTTCACTACTTTGTCAGGCATGACAATTCTCAAAAGGGGAGGAAAAAAGCTGGAATGTCAAAACAAAAAAACTGAAACAATCAAAAACACATCAAACTGGTTTCCCACCTCAAGGAACTCTCCATCTTTTGAGACTGGGAGGTAAGTTATTTCTTTTCATGGCCCTCCGCTGATTTACCCCATACCCCCCCCCCCCACAAACCCTGCAGCATGTCCTCCAGCTAGTACCTACAACTTCAGTGGCCAAATGGAACCCTTTTCCTTATGCCTTTTAGCGGCCAATCACATCCACTCACTTGCTGTTGTTGCGCTAATTGTCATTGACTTTCAGGGCTTAACAGCCTCAGTTGAGAGGCTACAGGGTACCCAGTCCTGATGATGAGTTATTGGCCAAAAGGCTCGGCGTCAATGTGGGCTATGTCCTGCGGTTTGATCATTTGCATGAGAAAGCCGGCAGGGTTTGGCTTTGGAAGATCAGGGTCAGTGGAATAATAGAGATATTCACTTTCCTTTTTAATCAATGTAGTGTCCTAAGGCCTTGTTTGAGGTTGTTCTGAATGAGTTATTGGGAGCACTTCTTGTACTGGGACTGTGCTGTACCTTTCATTGACAATCGGCAGTATTGGGTTGGTACTGGATGCACTCAGCCTGATCTGGGTGCATAATACGTACCATGAATTTTCTGTCCAGAACCATTTTTATCTTTATCATCATCATTATTATTATTATTATTATTGTTATTGTTATTGTTATTGTTATTGTTATTGTTGTTATTGTTGTTGTTGTTTCACTAAAATTACAAAACCATCCACAATCATATCTTTCAGAATTGGTCCAGTTGAGGTCATAATACATCCATAATAATAATACATACTATAACTATAATGTCATTCTGACAGGTTAGACATTCAACCGCAGTACGATATTTGCTTATGGGCACTAAATCTTTGGTGGGGGATGAAGTACAACGACAGTTAGTTCCAGATAAAGGTAAAGGTACATTCATCTCGGATCTTTAACCATCAACCATTGTGAGGTATCGCGCTACACATGTCAGTTTCACACAATTGCAGAATGATCTGAATATGACCCTGACATGTAGGTGTCACACACTTTTGGCAGTAGGCTGAACCTCTGCTGTTGTGTGTGTATGTGGTTCAATCCATATAAGTTACTGCAATAACTTTACTGTGACGGCAGGTTACAGACATCCTTTCACAATGTAGCTTAGAAAAAAAAAACTCAGGTAATTTTTCGGTCTTGCAGGATCATTTTAGGCTCATGTCACTGTTGATGGTTAAAGATCCGAGATGAATGTACCTTTATCTGGAACTAACTGTCATTGTACTTCATCCCCCACCAAAGATTTAGTGCCCATAATGACAAAGCTCCTCATTCCATATGACGAGCACATCAAAATGAAATGACTCATTTACGGTGGCACATTATGCCCGTTTGTGGCAGAGAAACGTAACTTTCGCATAATTTATGTCAACACCATGTTATGCCTTCCACAGCTTGTCCCATTCACGGAGGTTTTATGACTCTGTGTTACTTATGTCACATGTTGTATATGTTTTCACAGTGAGATTTTACCTCAGGCTATGTGGGATATATAATGCATGTTCCTGCACATCTCTGGATTTCCTATCTCTCCCTAGGTATGTAATTCACTTATGGCCTCGTGTTAAGAGGCCCCAGTGAATCATGAATCCGGGAGATAAAATAAAAAGAAAGGTGGGAGGAAAGGGTGCATGTGAGAATGGAAACGAAAAATATATAAAAAAAGGGACGAAGAGCAAACCTTTTAATGCCAGCCCGTGTCTTCGATTTTTTCTTTTTCTTTTGTGTGTGCGTGGAGATGCCTTCACTGATGTCTTTTTGGTTTGTAGGAGAGCTGAATTGTACATAAGTTTCATAATTGAAAACTGTTCTTTTATGGACATGGAGTGCCAATTAGTGCAAGTGACATTTCATATTTTGAAAAGCAATTCAGGCCAAGGTTACATACCACGTTTAAATGGCAGATTGTGTAGAATAGAAAAGCTGAAAATTTAAAACTGTCTAACTTTATGCAAACTGTAACCTTCAGCCACAAATTTGCCATGTTATCTGCTGCGCGTGAGGAGAGAAGCATTCATTCCGAGCCTTATTCAGAAACCTTGTGTCGTTGAAAGGGACCAATGTGACATCAATTTAATGTGGAAACCAAAGACACAAATCAATGTGCGTAAGCACGTATTTTGGTTGTTTGGTATATCCAAAGTCAGTGTCAACATTGGCAAATGGACTTCATGTACTTCAAAACAGATTCAACGGTTCAGATCTCTCAAAGCACTTTGCACTGTTAATCATGGTATCATCTATTCATGCACAAACACGCACTCCCATGCAAGCTGCACTTTACAAAGTTTGATAAGATCCATAAAGACATCCTTTAAAAAAAAGAAAAGAAAAGAAAAAACCTCACCCTATAAAGATTTTCCCCAGTTGCCTCGTCATTAATCACTTTGTGCAGCAATATCTCAGGACTGGGTGTCCATAAAATCCTGATCTTTACATCTACTGAGCATTGTCTGTGACATATTGTCAAACAATGACCAGCCAACTTTAAGTTCCACTCAGATTAGGAGAAAATATGTCACAGAGCATCAACATGCCCTCTTTTAATGAGTAGCTAGAAAAAAGAAACCCAACACTATGCATTGCATGACTGAAAAAAAAAGATTCTATGCACTATGGCATGCACTTTGTAATGATGAACACTCAATATGTGTCTCTATAGTTCAATTCAAGTAATATGTATTTATTGTTCTCCTTCAGAAATCTTATACAGTAGAAGTAAGCATTGGCAATCCAACACTAGAGGACAACCTGAGAGTGTGTGGCCTTTTCTGTGATGGAAAATACCTTCAGAAAGCTCTTGGCTGTACTGCTGAAGTGTTAGAGGAACACTGTAGCGGCATGACGCTGAGAATGAAAAGAAAGTTGACTCATCTCAGGTCTGTTCGCTGAGGAATTTTCACAGAGACAGTTTGAGGGCCAACAATGGCTCAGATCCATGAGGCTATAAATTGATTGGTATAATGCTGCCTCCTGACTCATGGCGGTCACTGCCTGCTCTGACTTCACGCACACAACACTTCGTCACTGCTCAGCGAGAACAGTCACAGAACATTTCTCCAGCAGTTTTGAGTGTAATCACAGTCAGTGAGCGGTCTTCTCATTTTGGTAACACAATGGGTAATTAGTTATGAAAATACACACGTGCCCATCTTCTATACTGTTCAGTCAGTCATTGGGTGACGCACTGAACTTGCCTGCTGACAATATGAAGTCCAGGGTACGCTGTGAACAGGTTGCCTGTTGATCAAATTTCAACACAGAGACAGATGCCACACAGTCTTCATCCCTACAGTATGGGTAATCTACAGGCAGTACCCTTGAACATTTTTTGCACCTTGGATGGAAAAACACATCCATGAACAAAGGCCCCGAACTTAGACTCCGGCTTTTTGATGCTAGTAAAGAGTGCTTGGAGATGAGCAAAAACATCTGGTTTGATTCTGCATGTATTCCTCCATCCACCTCCATGTAATATTGAGATATTATTAGTTCAACACAATAAGCTGAGCATGGTTGAACATTAGCAAAGCTTGAAATAATTCACAAAATTGAAATTTCTTGAAAGAATTGAACATTAGTTTCCAAAGAAAAAAAAACAATGACAGCATAAAGGTTAAAACTTTACCAAGACTGTTAACGCCCAGCAATTTCAACGCACCATAAAATGGAGTTAGTATACAATAAAGACAAACTAGACGAAAAAGGGACGCCATAGGCAAAAGTTAATTTCATTAGATGGACATTATTCTACTGACACACCAAAACACACACGCATCCAGGCGTTTTCCCAATACACCGTCTCTCCTCATTTGATGGTCCCTGCAGTCTGCCACTCTGGGACACTATGGACCCAGGATTGATTTTAATCAGGGCTGTCACTGGATCAATGGAAGTTTATTACCCCCAGAAGGAGCACCAGCAATGAAGCTCTGCCCCATGGGAGGTGTAGTTTCACCAGCCTTCATCATCCAACCTGCTATCATCCCTCAGGGAGCATCTGGTATGGGAATAGCAGTTTTTATTGTGTGCAGTAAATCTCATTGCTATTCCTCTGAAACGTGACGTCTTGACTAGCATTGGCGTGACAAAAGGAAAAATTGAAAGGAGTGCCACGGCGGAGTATATGTTATAAATACATTAGTTGGGTGAACATTTGTCGTTTGTCAAATGCAAAGTGATGTGGCCAGAAGTGGATAGACAAAAGGGAGCTGAGCAGCAGAGCGAGGTTATTTATTTGTGCTCACACTCCTGTCAGCATGATGAAACAGTCTGTTTCTCATCTAATATCTGGCATGTGCGTACACCCGGCATTCTTTTGACAAACTACCACGCAGCGGTGCTTACAGCGCAGCATGTTATATTAGAGCCATTTAGAGAGACCGCTGGAGCCCACTCCCCCGCTGCTCTCAATACACACTGGTTTTCAATTGCCCAGGTGACCACTACGTGGCTTTGATTAATTGCACTTTGTTAATAAGCAGCTCCTCCAATCGCTCTGCGCTGGACGGAGGACGTACGCATATCTCTGTGTGCATGCGTGCGCTTGCTGCGAAGATGGGTTCATACACATGCACATGCACATAAATGTGCTTCTTTGTCAAGCCTTTGTGCCTCCTTGCCATTGTACCTGGTCATATTCACTTGGGGGTTAAGCAATTACAAATAAGAGCGGTTTCTACCCAATAGTGTTCTCATTCCTCATTGTCTCCACCACCAGTATTTGTCCAATGATATATGGGGTGAACCTAATACTGTTCTCACCAACCCAATGTCCTGATTACAAACAATTATTCATTGTTACTTACAGTAATAAAAGGCTAATGGGTCCCCATAAATCTACTTACCGGTACTTTCATTTGCTCCCTGAGGGGTGTTGCCAGTGGGCCCCATTGGGGAATTTGAGGCAATGCAAACTGTAAAAAGAAGTCAAACTCAGTGTTAAAAATTTGACCCACTTCATTGATTTAACTGTTTAACATTAAAAGAAAAAAGTCAAATTACCGTTTGGTAAGTGGAAATGATGAAAATTATTGGCTATTATATATCACAGCTATTGTAATGAGCAACATTCTTGAAAGCAATGCTTCCCTGAAGCACCAGTATATTCAGCAGCCATGCACATGCCTCCAATTGCCGTAATTTATAGTAATAACACTAATAAGGCAGTTGGTATTCGCTCAGGTTTGAGTAGGATGTTTGTCACATTTGTTGTACATAGGAGAAGCGTACACTCGTGCACTCGTAGAAGTGGTCATGTAGCTGCAGAGCTGCTGTCTCTCTCTCTATTCTGCTCGCTGTGCCATGTCAAAAAATAATCAAGGCCGTTCCATTACAACTCATATTTCTCGTTAAGAAAGAGTGCTTTATCAGTCCTTCAAGTAATCACTTCTTTCCAGAGCAAAATAAAATATGTCCTACTGGAACATTTACTGAACTTAGATGTGGCCTTGAATAAATATTTAGACCTATAGGATTGTTGTTTGTTGCTGTCTGCTGCTTTGTAGTTCATCTCAGCTGTTTGTACACATTATTTTCAATTCAATTCAGCTTTATTTATATAGTGGCAAGTACAACATAGTCATTTCTTGGCACTTTTACAGAGGAAAACCCAACAGTTTCACAGGAGCAAGCACTAATAATGCAGAGTTATGTTTTCAAGTAACTATTTTATTAAAATAACTAGTAAAACAATGCAATTGTTCCCACCAGTCCCTTTTCTGCTTCATCTAACTTGGGTCCAGATAACTGTTTGAATGCAGGTTACACCTTGAACAGGTTGCCAATCCACCACTGGGCAAACACAGAGAGGCAAGGAATGACACGCACTCATTTCCATGCCTACGTGCAATGCAGAGTCACAAATTAACAGCAACTTGTGCACGTCTCCGTTACTTGAAAATTCAGCACGGACGCCCATCTCTCAGCTGGAATGTGAAATATTCCTGTGAGACTGTTAACAATTGTATCACTGTGTGGACCTCAAATTTGCCCATTAAAGTACACCTATGTATACTTTGGCCTTTTTTTAGGTAACTAGTGCAACTCTGATCACAAGAAATCATAGAAAAACAAATATATATTCTAAAAAATATTTGGCACTGAGTCGAGTAGAGACAGACACACTGGATGACTGATAAGATAGAAGTGCATGGAATCAGATTATAGTGGGTGATAAAGTGGATAATGTGGAATCATCAGCAGCAAGGTTGATGCCTTCAATTCCAGCCAAGTGCTGAGACTGGAGAAACATGTGATTAGCACATGTCAGGAAAAAAAGCTTTTGATGTGCAATGTCAGGAGAAGAAATGAGAAAAAAGGGACGGTGCGGAGTAAAGGATCTTTATCATTGGAGCAGATGATTTATATCCCTTCTCTTTCATTAATTTAAGTTGGAATTAAATACTCCACTTTTCCCATCAAATAAACCTATTTCTCATTCCCACGCTCTCCAGCCCATACATGACCGTGTTCGTGTATCCAGGATTCCCGGACCGCCGATGCAACAGAACGGCAGTGTTACCCTGATGCTGCTCTGGTCAGTTATCAAGGACAGCTCGTTGATATTCTGCTCATCGCTTCCCTCTCTTCCTCAGTTTCCCTCTATCCTTCCAGCCCTCTCCTCCCATTCACTGCTTTTTTTTTTTTTTTTTGTGAACAGCATTACATAAGTGTCTGAAGTGACACAGGGAGAGATAGAAGACAGAAACAAAAAAAAGCAAAATAGGGGGAAGACTGTGAGGACAAAAAAAAAAAAAATCAAGTTATGTATATATTACAAAGATAATCTTCTGTAAATCACTTATGTACCTTTGTAAAACGGATAAAATGATGAGGAGGTTATCTGAACAGAACTCTGCTTGTCTGCACACACACACACACACACACACACACACACACACACACACATTATCTCTGTTAAATCATTACTGACCTATGTATTTATTGTTGAAAATTGGAAGGAAAATTGTAAAAATCATACAGGACTGCAGGTGGTTGGGGCGGTGCACTCAGGTAGTACATATATTGAAGACAAGACTGCCGATGTCCAGTGCTTCAAGGACAAGTTGGAGCAGAGACATGGGTGGGTGTTAGATTGTGTGCACAGCAGGAAGCATGGGTTTTGAGAGGGTGGGGGTAATGATGGTGACGGTGTAATGTGAAAAGTGGGCTGTTTGATTCAATTGCATTCTACATCAAACATACGTTTCATTCTGTTTCATTCAGCTCAGCCAAAGCCAGATGCTGTGACTCCCACTTATACCGGAAAACGTCACTCTTAGATTCTGATCTATTCTTGCACATGTGCTCATGTGACAACGCCTGTCGGAGCCGGCGGCGTAAAGTCATCGATACCTCGCAAGGTGCTGCAAAAATGTGTGTCGACTTTAGTCTGTGGCGCGCACACACAGGCAATGATGCACCTGCTTTCTTGGCTGGCCCATTAACCATGTTGGGAAGGAGGAAAGTCAGGGGCAGCAGAGTGTCTCTTATTCTAACAATCAATCATACATTAGCCAGACAGCATATCCAACTGAGCAGGGAGCCACGGACAGAGAGACAAAAGAGATGAGGAAATCACTGTTCAGCACAAGCGGCCACATACAGAAAACTGAAAAATGGTCTTCTCTGACCCAGGTGGTCTGTGCAGTTTGGAATCAGGCCGGTAGATCGTCAGCAAGTCCAGGCTTATTAGTAGGCTGTAGCGTTGGATCCATTGCAGCTCAGTAGTATTGTTGCTTTAATTCGCCATTTGCAAAGCGTCAGCTCTGGTGCAGGTTCTTACAAATGGTTTTCATGCAATGAATACCTGTTGACTATATGCCGCTGTCATTGGCTGTTGCCTGGTTGAGGCCTGTTCATTTCTGGGCCACTGCCCTTTCGTTAGGACATTGTTTTGTCCTCCAGTTTAGTCTTCAGGGTTACAAGAGGTTGTCATATATTTTTGTTGGGCTGATATTGAGTGTTTTCTGGGTCCTTGTCGACCCATCCCCATTGTCATTTTGTTTAATCCTGTATTTTCCCCCACATTATGCTTTCTGGATGAGTGCCTGCATGTGTCCACTGGCACTATTATATTGTATTGTTGCACTTCTTTGCAAGGGTTGTCATGATGTCAAGGAGAAAGGATGCAAATGCTGAGTGGGTTTAAAACCAGGCAAATAATCCCAAACCGGAAGGTGTCATCTCAGCAAGGAAACAACTAAAATGTGAAGGAACCATACAAGACTTTAATATGACTTTTCTGTGTATTACTTGCTACATGATGGGACAAGGGTTTTACAGACTTGGGTACAACAACACCATCACTATCTACTGAATAGCAACAATGCCCTGTAAGCCATCTATTGAAAATGCAGCCATAGATTCATACTTTTCAAGAAAAACGTTGAAAATGGATGAACGTGGCCCGTGACCCATGGAAACTGGCAAAGTATTGACACATCACTGGAATTGCTTTGACTGTCACATTAGTTTCTGATCCATTTCTATTGGTTGTTGGTAGTTATGAACACTTACCCTGTGCTGTGTAGTTAGACAATGCTCATGAAAAACAAACTTCTTCAGGATGCCTGTGGTAGCAGAAACATGACAGAAACGGTCACAGATTTTTAGCTTTTCACACAGTTGCTCGTATTTCATATCGACAGGTCAAAATCACACAGTGCATACCTGCATTTCTACAAGACACAGCTGGCCCAGTCACTGTTGAAATCAACACGAGGGTGAAGCACAAAACCACAAGCAGTGGAAGCACGCTGACACCAGATGTGACATAGACGGAGAACCAGGGGAGGCTCACTAACACACGGCGGGCTCACAATGCATCAAGGGGAAGGAGAAAACAGACATAAAGAAACTGACATTACACTGAACAACACAATGGAACACAATTAGCAAGGAACACTGGAGAGTTTTGGCTTCAGAAAACCAGTGCTAAAATACAAGAATATACAACAGCTTCATAGTCATCCTGAAGTAGATTTAAACAGTAGTAAAATTCATTTTATATCATTAAGGGCCATTGCTTTAGCTGTAATTGTATGCGTAAAATAATTTATTAATAATGTGTCTTTTTGCCTACCAAGTAATGCTTTTCTAAAACAACAACAACACAGTGTTCATTAAATTAATAGTCATAAAATAGATTGTTGGGAAACCATTTTGGCCTTACTTTCTCATTGTGCTGTTACGGAATCCTTTTCAACTTTTTTTTTTTTTTTTTTTAACCTGCCCAACATCAAACAATAATGCTGCCTCAAGCTATTTATCCCATATTGACTACAAGAAGAAAACAGGCAACTTGGTTTCTTTGAGGTGAACCTGTTTTGCCACCTTCTTTTCAAAGAAGATCGTGGGCTGCCTCTTCAAATACTGCTGATTGTTGGGTCACTACTTAGATTCTGGTTGAGCTATTTTATCTAATGTATAATTGAATTACAATGGGAGTTTGCAGACATTGCCGTCATCCCTCGAGACTTAACCCTGCTGTTACTGATCATCCTCTAACTTCTACTTTCACACAATTCATGAAAGTTCTAGAGGACTGAAGGAAATATCGCAGGGTTGGTTTAATCCTTTCACTCTTGTACATTCATGGCTTTGATAGAACGAACTGACCCCTGTGATTCATTTGCATTTTGCAGGTTGACTTTCAGTATTTCAATGAAAACTCAAATAAAGAAAATACCACAAGGCTTTCCTCTCGGCTTAATAATGTGACTTTTCATCTTTGGCATTGGTTATTTGTGTAGCAGTGAAAAGTGTTGTTGAATTGTGATTTCAGACTCTAGGTACATAGTTTATGATCTGACTCTCAGGCACTTTCAGGTCCAGCACAACAAAGGCTGTTTTTGGTGGTATATTCTTTTTTTTTTCCTTACAATTTGTTTGATTGAGTTTCAGTTCAACCGTATTGTATAAGTACTTCAAAAAATCATGAACAAACATGCCAAGTTCTTCATGGCCACTAAGGACAAAAGCCATCATATACAGTAGTTGCAGAGGGGTGAAAGGACAAGACAGGAGCTGGGTTGGTTCAGGGTTTAAAGCCAATGATTTGGAATTAACACATTCTGCTATAGCACACTACATTCGCTCCAGCTCAAGGGTATTTCCTCACAGCCTCCCATCCAGGTACTGACCAGGCCCTACCCTATGAGCCAATCAAATAGCCACTGACCCAGCTACATTTAGCCAAAATTGTACAGTTTTGTATTTGTGAAAAATATCCAAAGATCCAATGTTGATATTTTGTCCAAAAAATACTTGATCAAATGGGAGCAACACTGTGGTTACGTGTTGGAGAGCTGAGACACGGGGATATCTCCACTTCATGTCTAGCGGGCTTGACGACCTTTCTCTTTTGGGTTTGCATGTCCTCTCTGTGCAGGCATATTTTTCCATCCATCCATCATCTTTACTGCTTCATCCTGTTCAGGATCGCGAGTTGCTGATTTCAGTCTCAACTCACTCTGAGCGATAGGATACCCAGGATACCCTGGGCAAGTTGCCGATCCATCACAGGGCAAACATTGAGACAGCAGGCAACCACACACTCCGATTCACACCTGAGGTCACCAATTAACCACATGTACATGTTTTTTTTTTCTCCTGGCAATTCTGTTTTCTCTCACATTCAGGAGGCGTGTGTTTGAGGGTATCAGGTGACTCAGCTGCCCATATGTGTGAATTTATGGCTACTGTATGGAAATTTAGGAATTATGATCACGAATCAAAACAGACTTTATGTAAATCATGATGCTGCCTCCTGCTCAGGGATTATAAAACACAAATGTGGTCCTCAATAAACAGATTGATGAGAAAATGGTCCTGAATGCTGTTCACCATTTCAAGTATCCTTGTCCTTCACCATCAGACTGGTGAATTCGTCATGAGCCTCAGTGTTTTCTATCTTTAGAGCTTTGATGGCCAACATTTCGCCTGTGTTTTTACACTCTGCTATGAGCAAGCGTCCATTTATGGACTGGCAGCCAATCCAGCGCGGACCATGCCTTCGCCCATTATCAGCTTGGATCAGTTCCAGCTGTTCCCTGAGACCGGGAGTTGGCTAAAGCATTCAGGGATGAGGGATTTACTGGTCAACCCCCTAAAAAAGAAAAAAAGAAAAAAACTAATTCTTTATTTTTTTTTAATTAAATATATTTTGGGTATTTCTCACTACTCAAACTAATGAGGAGAATGAACTGACATGCTCATTGTGAATTTCATATTTAATTTGGACAGCTGGTAAAACACCACACATTAGGTATAGCGGTGTGTATTTAAGTCCTTAAACGCCAGTGGGACTTAGGAAAACGTTAAAGGAAACATTAAGATAACAGAAATAAGGCTCTAATTAGGTCATTGAGCAACTATAAACTGCTGCAGTCGGTAACTTGGCACAGCATCTTTAGTTGGATGAAACTCTACTTGCGGGAAAAAAAAAAAAAAACACCCCTCATTGTCCAGTCAGAATAGTGTGTGTGTATTTTCTGCCATTAAAGTTTGGCATCTGGAGGTACAGTGGATTTACAGGAGACTGCTCCAACAAAAACTGAATGCTTTCATATTTCTTTTTACTTGCAGCATTCTGTTTACTCTGCCGTTTCTTTCATTTCGCTGTTGTGTACTGATCAGCAGAAGTACAGCAGTCAGCACCGCTGACAGCAACACATGCTTCCCAGAAAAGATTCAGGATTCATGCTTTCTATTCTTTATCCTGACATTTGTATGGGTAAATAATACATGAAACTCTTTTTTTTTTTTGTCTGGGAATAATCAAGTTGCCACCGCTGTATCAGCAGAATTCCACAAGCATAATAAATACATGATGTGAAGTCATAAGAGTCCATTTAATGCCACAAAACAGATGCTTTTATCGCATCAACAAGTAAACAAAATATGCAGCACCCAAGGAAACAGGTGTTGCTCGGCTTATTGATAGTCAGCATCGCACAGTTTGTCGCTCGCACGGAAAAGAGCGACACATAAAAATTGATTGATGCTTCAATATGGCAACAAGGTCATGAAGTGCAAGATGCAACGACTCCAGAAGTTACTTGCAAACTAGTCAAGCCTGACTAAATTGGTCTTTGGAAGTTATGACATGGCTGACTGATCTAATGTGATTTCGTGAGACTACAATAAGAAACTCTCATCTGCATATTATGGAGTATTGATGCATTACGTGCATGTTTTGAGTTTTAGCATCATCATTCATGATGCATTTGTGTGCAACCTTCCCTCCACGTACAGATCATTTTTATCTGCAAATGAAAAAAAGCTGCATGTTTTCTAGTTTTCTGCAACTAGAATTATTGCTGCGGTGTTGATTAATGACCTGAGAGCAGCCAATTAGAGGAAAACCTGCTCCTTGTTGTAAAAGTTTGTTTTGATATCTATTTCTTTCATATATATGTATTTCTTAAACCTGGGAGGATAAATCAGTTGTCGGAAAGAGCTGTGCTCAAATCTATCTCAAGGATAGCACTTTGGGAACATTTACTTCTTAAAACATCTTTTATGTGTGTCTTTTTTCTTCTGCTTCTTTTAATGGCATCCTGGCTTGAAGGGATTTTATCACACATACAAACCTACACTACTCCTGACGGATACTATTGTTGTCCTTTTTTTTAATAGAATTTATTTAACAAATTCTTTTTAACAAATTCTGTCTCTGTTTTACAAATCTGCGTGCTTGAGAATTAACTCAAATGTAATGGCATAAAAGCATGGCATACACTTTTCTAAACCTTTCTCTGAAAGGATCTGGCCTATTTTATACTTTCAATTAGGGGCATTAAAGAAAATTACTGTCAATTTCAATGTCAAGTTTTTGATTTATTTATTTTTTTTAAATTTTGTTTTGGATGCAAATGACAAAGAATTAGTAAAAGTGTAAAAACAAATACACATTTTGAAGGAACAATTAGTTTGGTGTGGTGAGATGATTCATTTGTGAATAAAAACTTTGTTTTTTTTTAAATCTTTAAATCCCATTAACCACTTAAAAAAACATTATAATTTAATGTGAAACTGATCAAGAAGTCAACCAAAGATTATGACTTGGTGGGAGATGAGAGTGTGATTTTCGAGTGAATTGCATTAGCTTCACTTTTGCGAGTTGGCAGCGCTGATGCGATTTGTCTGGTCTGCTGTTGAAGTAGATTTAATCACTATAAGGGAGGGGTGGATTTTTACCCTCCAGGCGATGAAGATAATTCATTTGAAGGGTCGGGGTGGGTGTCCCCACATAGCCCTTCAGCTAGTCACATTCCGATCACAGGCAGGTAAAAAGACGGGAAGTCACACGGAAAACTGATGGGCGGACAAGGATGGAATGGAAACAAGCAGTGTGACAGAGAAAACAGTCAACTTGTTGACACGTCCAGGGACTGATCCGCTCAAAGTTTGCGAACCTGAAAAAAATTGATCCTGAGCACACACTTGTGAAAACAGATGGAATCGGATATACCGAAACCTTACACTGATAGATGTGTAAAATTACCTACATTATTTGTTTAACTAGCTTGACTTCATGACTCTCAAACAGCAGGTTTGTCTCCCAGATCGTGTAAAATACCGTGAGGAGTTTATTCTGATGTAAAATATCTGCAAACCTTTGAAAAGGTGGTGCCAATCAGTTTAGTTTTCATCAAGAATGCTGCTTTTATTGTGGTGAGACTCATTTCCTCAACTGGCTTCTTGCCACTTTTACATGTACTGTTTTTTTTTTTTGTGTGTGTGTCGTGCCACATCTTTGGTCCAGCAAAACTTTTGGAATTTTTTTCTGCAGCTCTTGCTTTTTTTTTTTTTCTTTTTCGTCTTGGACTTAGCAGTCCACCCAATCACTCTATGGTGAACACAAGCGGCGATGAAAACCCCTTATTTGAATAATCCAGTTTAAGCATGATGCCACTTATTGTATTATTCAAAGTTTATTAACAGCAAAAATGCATACAAACCAAACCTAGTTATGTGAGCATGAATACAACACTTTATACAGAGTTTTAATTGATCATATCCACAGAGAGAGGTAAAATGAGACACACCTGTAACAATCTGGACAGGTAATCAGCATGAGGATGAACCACAGGATCATATCAATATTGGTAACTTAGGCCCCTGCTTACATGACAATTTCTTCTTTTTTTTTTTTTAGAGGCGTTTTGTGTTTACATGACAACATTTTGAAAACAAAATCCATTCGCCTCGTGACCGACAGCAGCACTGATAATTATGTAAGTTGGCCTGTCAGGCCACTAGTGGGCACTGTTGGTTGCTTTTGTTATAGACTATAAACAATAACAACAGTGAGTACGCCGACATAAGTGCGTAGAGGTTGGATGGCTGTTATGGGTGACTCAACTAAGTCCCAAGTCCCAGAAGAATATGGACCAGGAGTCTTGACACTCTAGAAGTAGACGTTGTTGTAATTGTCTATCTAGTTGTGCATGTGCAGAAGGACCGCTCATTACAGCCGTGGTGGGCTTGTGCAGGAGCAGCATTTCAGAAAGGTGACGTTTATCTCAATTTAAAGAGAAATGGAGTCAGAATATATTAAAAAAAAAAAAAACTTCCCCTTTAGGAGCTGTTTTTAAAAGTTGAATTTTCAGTGGCTCACAATACTGTTGTCATGTAAACAGACACCAACAATGCGACTAATATTTTCTGTCATATAAACAGGGCCTTTTATAATGTAATAATAATAATTGTCAATAATCCTCAATAATTTGCCATTTTCCCATATTCTGTGTCGATCAACGCTTGAACCAATCACAGCTCGTCATTTCAGGTAGCCAGTTGATCACACAAACAAGAGAGGGACACGACCACACACACTCATGCTTCCGTCTACAGGTACGAATTTACCTGAAGCTGATGGTGTTTTTGTTGGATCATTCAAATCGCAGTATGTAGGGGAGAAAAAAAAAAAAAAAGAACGAAACACGCCACCGAATGGGATTCCTCACTGTGAGATGAGAGAACTCAACACTCCACTGCTGTGGAACCACCCTAAGCAATCTTATTGTACATAAAACATAATGGTTCCCTGAATCTAAGTAAATAGCTGCAGATGAGTGTTTCTCCACTTGCAGGTTTTATATGAACAGGTGGGAGTAACAGAGTGGGCTTTAAAGAGTATTTATTTGTAGGTTTAAATCTTTGAGCAAACAGACCACTGAATGATAATATATATATATATAAATAAATAAAATGATATGCCTAAAGTATTGCTCCACCCTCTAAAGAAAAGGAAATGTGTTTTTACTGTCTCCAACATATGTCACACTCTATAAAAATAAATGTTATTGCAGTGTCTTAACTCTTTAGACAATAGCTGAAACACAAACAGGTCGCAAGCGGCTTTCAAAACCTCCCGGGCACAAAACTGCTTTCTGAAAGGAAAAGAAAAAAAAAAAAACAAACCATGTGAATAATTAACTCTTTGCTCTGTTCAATTACCTCGTGATAGTTATGTTTGGACAGCCTTTATTCATTCGTCGTTTCTCGTGTGTGTGGGGGTCATGGAACTCCTGCTTCTGCTGCCACAGCGTGCTTCCTCCGATCAAATTCATCTGTCCGCCCTGTGAAAACATGCAACATATTTCTCTTTAATATTTCATGACCCACTGAACACTAAGTATGAATTGCATTCAGTGTGTGCCCGATGTTTTTTTCTGTGTCACTGAGCACTCGCCGTGATTCCTTTTGAGCCGTGCTATTAAAAGATACCACACATATGAATTATGGATGGACTGTTAGACGCTAAAATTGAGCCAAAATGGAAGTTTCTTTGGAGAACGGTGCGTGTGGCGACAGTTTAAGAGCTCTTCAGGCAGACCTACTGTATATTTATTACGAAAGCACAGTATGTGCTCGTTACACCAATGTTATGGAGCACTTATGTAACAATTTGTTCTAATTGAGGGGTTTTAAAAGGTTCTGTTTTCCTATCGGTACATAAGTAAACGCTGAAAGTGTTGCAGATATACATGTGTAACTTCATTGAGAGCAATGCGTACCTTCAGATCTCCCCTTTTTACTTTTCTTCCATCCCATACTCGCAATCACAAATAGAGTTGGGACTAAGGGCCATGGCCTTTACCTTTTAGTGTTTGTGGTGCTTATTGGAGCATGCCGTCTATGGCATGGCCCAGCTCTCAACAAAGGCCCCAGCAAAGATCCCATTTAGTTAAGAGCCCATACAAGGCCTGTCTTGAGGCTAAACACAGACAAGCAGAGAGTCAAGGAAGAGCAAGAACAGAGACAGGGCGCATGATCCAAGCTGGTAACAGAAGGCAAAGACACAGATCAGGAACTGAAACCTTTTTGCTGTTCAGTTGTCACAACTTGACACGACAAAAACACCACTATTCTTTAAAGAAAAGTTTAAACTTTAACACTCTCAAGCACAATTACTTGTTTAACATCTTTGATACACTAGACTCTCATGGCTACAGCATTTATCAGCTGCCTTCTTTGAAAGTCCAATTCTCTCCATCCATCCATCCAGACCAGGCAATCTCATTCTCGTCCTGATTCCCTTTTGGTATTGTCAAAATGATGGAAATAACAGCAATCTCTCACTGAGTGCAGCTCCCTAATGGTGATGGGTGTTTTCTTCTGGCATGAAATTGCTAACTTATCTCCTCGAGGGCGAGATCAACCGTCATCACTACTGTCACACCCGGTTTTATTCATTGCCTCGCTCCGCTCACCGCACGGTGATGGAGTGCAACGAAGCCCCGTATCTCACATGTGTAATTAGGATCATGTCTGACAAGGAGAGCAGTCGCAAGTGTGTGGCATTATCATAATGCAGAGACGGTCTGATGAGCTTTGGTGGATTTTGAAAGATTTTTGCTTAGATTACCTCTTCAATGAGAGACATCAATAATGGGCAAGCAGATCAAATGTTGCTGGTTTTACAGAATATACATTTAGTCATTCTATTCCATTATACTCGAATCCTCAAAACCCTCATCGAGCAAATTTTTGCGTACTCACTGAACTAACCTTGGCCTTTGTACAGATGGATTCTGCCTCTGCTTTTGATCTTAGCTGCAGTGACAGACACTTCAGAGCTGCCGAGTGGGACACGGTTGGTTAAACGCATTCTGTGCTCACTGTGACATTTGTACATAAAATCAGAGATGAGTGATTGAGACGAGAGCAAGACAATAGCTGTTTCAAAAAGTACAATTATTAATAGCTTGAACAGTATAAAAATCAAGCTAAAACATTTTCATTGCTTTTTGACATCATTTTATGACATGTTAGATCTAAGGGAGCAGCTCTCTAGTGTTGTTTGTTGGAATACTTTTTTTAACTGACCACATGAAATTTTGCCTCACATAGCACTGGAATTGATTTTGCCTTCAGACCAATCACATGCTTTTATGCTTTTATGTTTTTGTTTTTACCAACCAATGTAACATCTTGAAGTCCTCAGAGGCAACTGTTGTTGTGATACTGGGCTATACAAAAATAAATTGATTGATTGATGTCTGTTCTTCCTCTATTGATTATGGTCCAGGATGTCTTCTTTAAACCCAACAGACAGTCAGTGACTAAATTCAAGTCTGACTAAGTTTTTGGTCTTTTTTTTTTTTTTTTTCAAAAATTGGTAAACGGAATGCCTGGCATAAATTAAAATGGATTATTTTTAATTTTGGAATAATCTTAAAAGTATGTGTCTCAGTTTATTAACCCTCCAAAACAATGGAACCAATAAGAATTAGAGCTCGCCCAGCCAAGAGCTCGCTAGACCTAAATCATATCTTCCTTTTTTTCCCTTGGACCTGTTTGGCCTACAGTCAGTCATGATGGATGGGGCAACAAAGTGTGGTCTGCTGTGGGCTTCAGCTGCTTTTAAATGTATAGGCAGGGGGGGATGGAGAGATGGAGAGCAGACAGAGATGAGATGGAGGTACCAAGGGAGATATATGAGAAGAAAGGCCGAAGAGAGGTGATAGATGTCTACAAAAGAGGGGCGAGAGGGAAGGCTTAGATGGAACAAGATGACCACAGAGAAGTTTTACTGGAGGTGGACTGAAATGGGAGGCATGGTCAGCCTGTGATCTGTCTCTGTCAGCTGAAGGAAAGGATTTTCTCCCTCAGATACTTCAGAAATTTCACACAAGAGCTGAAGGTAAGTGTGGATGTGTGCGAGTAGGTGGAAATGCACCACTCACCACATGTTACCCTGTATGGGAGTGATTTATGGCACATATAGAACCTGGCTGCTTCATGATGAGCCTGACTTCGTTGACTCACCATCATGTGTGCAGCCAGCCTTGCATGCACCAAGAAAATATGAGACGAAATGGAAGAGACAGAGATTAATGGGCCTGGAATAGCAAAGAAGATAAAGATTACGCTTGGAGGATAAAATTGCAGATATATTCTCCGGCTTCATGTGAATGGTGTAACGATATTGCTGTTATTAAAACACGAGTATCCCTTTCATATTGAGTCACATATAACACAGTGAAATGTTGGATGTGCACTCAGGCTAAGAGGCCATCGAATTACAAACCTGATGCCTGTAAATCTAAAATTGTCCATGCAGATGCCTTCTTCTTTGCATACATGGCATCAATAAAAAGTATGAAGAGTATTCTCTGGCGTTTGACTTCAGACTTCTAAAATTGAAAGCTATTTTTACAAAATCTGTGAGTTTCAACATTAACATTTTAATTCTGCACTTATAAAAGTCTTTATTGGATTTATTAAACATCATACTTCAAACCGTCTTGTCCACAGATCATAAGCTGGACTTTACCAACTTTGGTTATAAAGTTTCTGCTTCTTTTGTGCTGTTTTGGTAGCTGTTGACAGAGACTTTTCTCTGATATTATGCTGTATTATGCTGAATTAAAAGGAGTAAACATGACATCATTGATTACTCTAATTTTTCTGTAGGTTTGAAAGTGTTTTTCACTTTTTGCCCTTGGATCACTTTTTCATGGTGCAGTTGGCCAAAAGGAAAAAAGACAACAAACTCCGAACTTGTCCTTATGAATTCAAAAACCTTTCTGAAAGAGTGAAAAGCCTAATTGAATCCATTTCAAGATGAAACACAAATTTGTTTGTACATTGTTTTATCTTAAAAAGTCATTGTCACACTGATGATCCTTATGTTTTATAGCTCTATGAGAATGTCAGTCCCTATAAACATTTCTATTGTTTGTGTCAGTCTGAGTTATAAATACTCCTCATCCCTGATTTGCTCTTCTGAATATGCAACTATAGTTCGGTCAAAGTTCACTGATGAGCAGAAGTTGAATTACACTTGAATTCAGTTCAATTCAGCTTTATTTACGTAGCGCCAAATACAACATAATCATTTCAAGGCTGCTTTAACAGAGAAGACCCTACATGGTTAATGACATGCCTCCTTTCTGAACCCACATGCAGTGAAACATGTGGGTTGAGAAAGGAGAGACGATGACCTCCCTAACAGAAACTGGTTCCACATGGCAGGAGCCTGAGATTAAGTTTAAGATAGATGGTCATGTTAAGCTTATAGTATTAGGGCTAATGTTAAGCTGGTTAGAATGTGTTTTTAGGGAGAAGGAGAGCGAGAGAGAGTGCGAGGGAGTCAGAGCCAAGGAGAGGCAGCCTGAACGGGCTTGGATCTCTCCCCCTGCCGGGACTGGTCTGTAAGCTCCAACTCCCCCTAGAGAAGAGTGGGAAGGTGTTTTTTTTTTTGTTTTTTTTTATTTGTTTTGTTCCTATCGTTTGCTAAGATTGGTCTGTGTTTTTGTTATGAGTTTTAGGATGTGACTTTGGGTTTCAACCTCCAGCAGCTCCACTAAGAAGGTGGTCCAGGGAGGCCTGAAGCAGCCCTAACTTCAAGCTTCACTAAATAGAAAGGTCTTGAGCCTAGACCTGAAAGCCGAGACTGTGTCGGCCTCCCTAACTGAAACTGAGCTGGTTTCAAATGACAGGAGCCTGATAGCTGGACACTCTGCCTCCTATTCCACTTTTAGAGAACCAAGGATCACCGAAATGTCCATTGTCGTCATGAAATTGCAACTTCATGATGTTTGTGAAGTCACAAATTGAGAAATGTGGTTCTTTTTTTTTTATTTATCTAAAGTTTCAATGCAGGCAGATAATCTTTTCACTTTCCTCACAGGCTTGTGGAAACTGGTTTTTACTTCAAGTCCTGACAAACACCGAGAAACTGGTCTAGTTTTCAAGTCTTTACACCCGTTCCCTGCCATGCCAAGAATATATGTCAGAATAGTGTTGCTGCTCGGCAGAGCTTTTGATGTGTGATGATCCTATCAGGCGGACAATGTTTCCACTCTAGTGGTGTTTTTGTGTACTGCCCCAGGTGATTTTTGAGTTTGAATGTTGACCTGCTGTGTAGTCATAGGTGAGTTGTCAGTCATATTGTTTTGCTGGAGCAGCAGTGTGAGCTACCTGTTACTTGTACCTGCATGTTTGTTCCAGAGAGCAAAGAGGACACACCTCTAAGTACATCTCAGTTCTGTTATTTTCAGAACAATCCTTTCAGGGCATCTGGATCAAACCTGCTTTCTGTTCTCAACAGTCAGAGCCAAGCATGCACCAAATATTTGACTGAGACTGTGTTATCTCCCTTCTTAAAGCCAATTGGCCATGCTAAATAATTTTAAAGTACTTAAAATTGCATTGTTGTTGTAACGTGACATACTTAGAAAACTACCTTGCCTTGCACGTGCATCCCTTTATTGAGCAGGACTCCTTCATTGAGCTAATGGAACATGAAGGGAAGCATATTCCCGAGTGAAGAAGGACTTCAAAACGAATCAGAAGCATTGCCTACAATGCACCATGACCACCAGTCATTCAGTTTGAGATTTGAGAGTGTTATGTTGATAGCCCGAAGCCTCAAACAGAGATGAAGAGGTCTGGTGAAGTCATATTTTTCCCTAATAGCAAATCACATGTTTCCCTCTTGAATTTGTAGTCTCCGCCATCACTCAGCATCGCCTCTTACGACTATCACTTGATGTGGTTTGCATAATTTTTGTGCAGCCCCATCTGGTGCCACAGGGGTCGTCTCCCCCCTCCAGCAGCCTTTTGTAAGATGTGTCAACTTAATTTGATGTTTGTCTTTAACTTTTAATGTCACATTGTCCTTAGATCAATAATTTAAAGAGATTTGATCACAAACATTCCATAAGCATCAAGTGAACATTTATGTTGTGTTTCAGCTTTTTTCATTAAGCCTCACATACTGTGTCACTATGGACTCTATAGACTTCGGTTATTCATTCATTTTCGCAGTCCTAGTCTACGATTCTGAACTGTTTCTGGCAAAGCACAACTATCCTTCACATTGCTTACCTTGACGATGTCTTTAAATTTGTTAAATGACTTTGTTTGTCTTTTTTTTTTTTTTTGTACATTTTAGTGATTTTCTTCCATAATCAGTTTATGTGCTTTTTTTACTTTGAATTTTTTCGCTGTATAAGTAAACTTTTGTGGATAGCTTGCTTGAAAGTTGAATGTTTGCCGCACCAGGGAATTGTGTATTTTCTAACTTATTAATATAGGTAAAAGAAAAGGAGACCTAATGAAGTGAGGGTGGAAAATGAAATTTTAGAATATGAAGTATTGGTTGCATGTAAGTGAAAAGGGCAGAAACTTAAGGATGAAAAGAGGAGGTGGCATTAGGATAGAGAAGAAAGAAATACATGGGGGAGCCAGAGGGGAGTTTTGTACCAAGGAACACTATCATAATTGTCACATTTGATCAGGGAGGAACTGTAGTTAGCTTCATGGACCACTGCTTTTTCCAAGCTCCCACCCCTCTGAGGATTCAGTAGGCTGAGCATTGGACAAACACACACAAACAAGCACGTACACCCCCAAATTTATGTTGGCATTCTTGTATACGGTTGCACACAAGCACAAATGTGTGCAGGCATATTCTTAATTACAATCATACGAGCGTGCACCTAAGTACATTTGCAGACTTAAAGAAACAGATGAAAGAAAAGAGGCTTTTTTTTCTCTCTCTTTGCATTTGGAGATGTTTTATTCAGATGTTTTTGTGCTTGGATTTACCTCACCATAACATCCCTGAAGCACAACAGTCTGCTCTCTTTTGATTTGAAATATAAGCAGAGAGGAGATGCATTAGCACGGAGAGGAGAGGAAAGGATTACCAAAGTGTAGCCCTGGAAAGTGTGAATGGAATACAGGTGATGTGAAAAACATGACATTTCTGTTATTTTTTTTGATTGAAGTCTGTCCATAAGCAAACCGAAGAGGAAAAACGAAGAAGAGTAAATCCTCAAAATGAGTAATGAGCGTGGACATAAAAAAAAAACTGATGCTTGAAAAGCTCCGAAGAAAATTGCTTGATTCAAATCAAATACGTGTTTGTTCATGTTTTGCAAGTTGCCAGAGTGACTGGGATTGGATCAGGTTTGCTGTTTTCAATAATGCTGGTCAAGTGGAGGAAAAAAAAAAAAGGAGAGCGAACAACAATAGTGGCAACACTCAAGCCTTGGCCTATGCTTACTTTTGCTTGTTTTATGGATAGCAAATCAAACACCCCATTGTTCAGGAGCCATTTAGAGCCTCAACAAAATTAATCAAACATGGGCAATGTGATTTTAGGACAAGGCGAAGCCTTCACAAATTACAGCAAGGAAGAGAAGAAAACCACTCTTGTTTTGATTAGAGAGCCAGTGGTGGAGTTGTGAGTATACATTTGCCTCTCGGCTTTTTTCTTTTATTGCAACTATTATTGTTTCACACAAAACTCAGATGTATTGAGTAGATTCCAGGCGCACATTAAGGCTTGAGAGCTGTTACTAAAGGAAATGCTCGTTTTCATTGTTGCTCACTTAATTTCTTTAGTTGTAATGGAAAGATGCTAGTAGTGAGTGAGTCAAAATGTTATTTGTTGAGCTACCCCAGCATCCCATAAACACACAGGGAGACCGTGCATGAAGTACAACGTTCACCAAAGCGGTGATTCTCGTGCTTGATCCTCCTCTATTCAGTTGTGTTATAGTCCTGCCTTAAATATTTATTTTGCCAGTTCTTCTTATAGGGTCTGCACAGGAGGACTCCCTCTGGCCACAGCAGATGTCAGTTAATCAGGTCAAGGGGTCCCATTGACTTGTGCTGATGTGTGCATAGGCCACATTGTACATGTATACTTTGCAGTTGCATTGCCAACACAAAGCTTGACCCAATTGCTTTTTGAAGCATGGCCACCGGAGGTGCAGGTCAAGTCCTGTCTCTTCAAAACATCACCATCAAGGTATGACGAAGACAGTAGAGTGAATCAACGCACATCTGATGTCAGAGAAGTTATGAAATGCAGATATCCATTTAATCCCCGTTCACTAAACTTGTCACAGGTTTCAGTTTTGTTTTAAATGCTGATGAATGTATTATTTTGTTCAAGGTTTTAACTGATTCTGAGTCATAAATGATTCTCAACTCAAAGACGATGACGCTACTTTGGAATTAAATCTGAGAGAAAGATTGCAGTGTTTGTGCAAAAGGCTTTAATTTTCAAACTGCTGTTAAAGCTTGAGAAGAGAGAACTCATACCCAAAAGGGATTTCATAAGGATAGTTTCTATTTCACCGTCTTTCGCTGTAGGAATGTGGAAAAAAGCTATTTTTCGAGAATTTTTCATTCGTTGAATTCAAGGCAATGTATTACAAGGAAAAATGATCCCTGTTCATGAATTCTGAAACTGATTAAATTGGATCAATTGTATAGAAGTAAATCCGAGATCAGCTTTTGTGTCTATTGTATGTGAGCGGCTGTGGAGCTGTCCATGGTGCTGAAATTTTGTTCAGTATATCGAGGGTCCAACACTCCCTGTGTAGCTCTCATGCGCTTTAAGAGCTCATGCTTGAATTAGAGGAAAGTCAGGAGTGTGACCAGTGTGTGAAAGCTATTTTCTGGCAGAAATTTCTACAGATTGGTAAATATCTGCCTGTATTTACATCAAGGAGACTCTGCATCTCTGAAGTGTTTTTCACAACCAGTCACGTGACTGTGCTGTTGATGTACCTATTTGGTTGTGAAATGATCCACCTGCTGGTTTTATTAGGACTGCTATGTTTACAGCCATCTGTTGCCTTTGTACATAAAATTGCAGTATCATAGGTGAAAATCAATGAGGGGAGATAGGGGCTAGACCCACTCGCACGGGAAAATGGATGAATGAGCACGTCATTTGTGTGCCTATGAAGAAAAAATGCAGTGGCACCTCCTCCCTCTTGCTCTGCAACATTATCAAGGAATTTCTTCGTTGGTGGTGCACTAATGCTGTACAGTCATAACTATGTGACATTCCATAATAATTTCGTTATGTCGCTTGATTTCCATAGCGTATTTCTTTAAATGCAGGTTTAAGAGTTGCGTAGAAAACCATGTGATCATAATCCAGAGTTGGGAGTGAAGAACAGTTTTTTTTTCCATTGTCAATACCTTATGTGCAATCAAATGTTAAATTCACCATGAACCTGTTCTGTGCCTAATCTAACCTATCGCAACATCATGCCTTTGGTCTCATTCTTCATTGCATTTTGAGATTTATGTCAATCTCATTCATTTTACAAATCTGCCAGCTGAAGCTCCACTACAAGAAGTCCATTAAAGCTCATGGAGAGGTGAAACCAGTGCTCTAAGATGCCAAATCAAATTAAAATGTATTTGTAAAGCACTTTCCATGCAAATGCAACACAAAGTGCTGAACACAAGTTCAAAAGAAAACCACAAGCAAAAATAAATAGAACCTTCACTGATGTAGTACCTGCTTTTGTGTTGGGTGAATGAAAGTCTGAGTCCTATTTTCTAATGAAACATCTTGTTCCTTTTTTACAATCCAAACACGCATTTCTCATTAAACTTAAAAACAGTTTGCTCCTTCAGAGTGGAATGCCTGACAAAGAAATAAAAGTTTTTTGGGTTTTTCTGCTTTTTTTTAATATCATACTGTATTTAAACCCCTAGAGGGGAATTTTCTTTGACTGAATTGACCCATCAGTGGGCGGCGACACAGCGTGGAGCTCGGAGAGAGCTGGTGGGGGCTGAGGGTCTTGCTCGGTGACTCATGGTGCGTGCTTTTGAACTGTGGGAGAAAACTGGAGTACCCGGAGGAACCCCTCTCACACAAACACACACATACACACACACACACACACACACACACACACACACACACTCACACACACACACACACACGGAGAATCTGCAGACTTCACACAGAAAGGCCCCTGTCGGTATTTGAACAGGCAACAGTGCGAACCACTGCACCACCGTGCGGCCCATATATGGTCCACAATCCAATTAATGGATACAAATCAACGTTCGACTCATATAACTGCAGAATATCTCATTTACATACATTTATTGCGTTTTGATTGAAATCAGAAATTAGACATTTTACGAATTGTAAAATTGTCTTGTAATTGAATGAAGATCCTCAAAAAATAATGGATACACAACTTGTGTATGTTTGTTGCCAGATGCATGAGACTCTCTGTGGTGATACAGTTTCAACAAGCTAATGTCTAGCTTAAATCGTGTCACTGTTTTACCATCCCTCTCACCATATATTTCAATTAGAAATACCTTTGTAGTGCAGACAGCATTCATTTCTGGATCCATATGTTCCCATGGACTGGATTGGCAAGAGGGAGCGATGGTTTTCAAACCAGCCCAAGGTTCTGGTGTGAATCAAATTAGAGGCAATTTGTAGTATTATACTGTAGGAGTCCACATTTACTGAGTATTTGGTTTATTACAGTACAGAAGCACATGCTTGAAGCACCTGCCAACCATCCCCATTGTGCTACACAGGGAAACATTTATAGTCCTGACAATGATTATTCTGTCTCTGCCAAGAATGTTGAGGCAAAAGAGGCTGTTGAAGTCGATGATAAATTTCCCTTTGCAGTGATGTTGTTTTTCTGAAGCTGCTGTCTTGGCAGTCAGTTGATGCATGGACATATAAGGATGGCCGCTTGACTGACAGTCTCATACAGCCGCCGAAATTTGGCATGTAAAGGAGACAACCATCTAGGTGTTGTCTATCACATGTCTCCTGTTGGAAGAGTGAACCTCATATCACCTCTTCTACTTTCCGTCAGAAATTCTAATAAGAGCTTCCTATCAATTGTTAGTGAATAAAAGATGAAGGAAAAAAAAGTCAACGGCGCAATCAAGTACTGAATTAGTTGGGATGGGATGTTCTAATGCTCATAAATGAGAAGCATTATCACAGTCACGCACACAGTCTGCCTTTTGATCTGCTTTGTGCTTTCATTTGGTCAAATTTGAAGCCTACAAATTTGATTCTTGGGAGAATCCTCTCAGGCAGATAGCAAAATGTTCATCGAAAGTCACTTATGAGAGAAGTGGAGTGGGGGAAAAAAATTACCATTGACAGATCATTCGACAACTGTAAACCCAGGAAATAAAAACCCCTAGTTTTCTTCTGATAATCCAGAGTGAAAAACAGAAACACCAAACAAATCCTCTTCTGACAGTGCAGAGTGCACACTGTTGTTTAATTTTCATACTGCAGTATTAATGCATCTACAAAGTCATTATTTATTAATTTAAAAATGAGCTCGCCTGTGAAGCAATTCGTGGCTCTCTGCTCAGCAAAATGATGTAACGCTGTAATCCTGCAACCAAGGTCTGTTTACAGGATGTGGACAAACAGTAAATGTTTTCAAATAGGAAATCTGACACCATTTTTTTTCCAAAACATAAGTTTTATAAAAAAAAAAAAAAAAAAAAAAAAACTTGTTGATTGGCATTTTAGGCCATTGCAGCTTTGAGGTTAAATTACAAGCTATGACATACTGCATTCCACCAGACATAGTGCAATGATAGCTTCAATTTTCTCTGTATCATTTGTGGCTGTGTTCAATGAGCCCAATAGTGAGCAATTTTCAAATCTGGGCTCTGAAAGTAATACGGTCCACTTTTGTCTTCCTCGACACACTCTTCATTTTCACACAGTGTGCACTGATCGTTCTTTACACTTGGATGCATATGGGAGCACCAAAAATGCCGACATTTTGAAAATATAGACAAATTAAAACAAACACACACACACACACACACACACACACACTTTGTTTTCACAATAGAAGACAGAATTTTCTCCAAACTATGCCAATCAAAGAGTGAAACAGTTTCAATAAGTTTCATTGAGGCCAACCCTGGACATCTTAAAATACAGAGGAATCTAAAAAAATGGATGACAGATGGATTTATGGATGACTGGCAATCTGCTTACATTAGCGGAGCTGCATCCATAGAGCTCCTCCTCCACGCTGAGCCTTCGTAAGAAGCACTTGAGTTGACTAATGTCCCACCACTTTTACTCATACTTATGCAAATATATGCAGCAAGGCGCTCCAAAGTCTAATCACATCATCTACTGTAGAACGGATGCTGTGATACAAGTATGCAGACTGACACCAAAGCTATGAGGGCGCTCAGGTTGAATGATTGCACGTTTTAATGAATGTCCCCTCCTTGGCTTCAAAAGAGGGGCCATATATGTTCTTTATTTTAGCACTTCTGTGTTGCTGAAGGTCAGGTTAGACACCAAAAAAAAAATGTGTGCATTAACATAGTTAATGTTCAGTCAAAGGTGTGCAAATCAAATGCAGCAATGATGGTTTTTTTGAGAAAATAAAATGTTAACTATCCTCCAGCTAAACTGGCTGCATTGGTAAATCTGTTAGGTAGTCTTGTCGACCTGTCAATCAGAACAGAGAAAAAGAGGGATGATGGAAATGTTTGTTTAACAGAATTTGAATCCATTGCGCTCTTTCTGTATTTGGAAACGGCGCGTGCTGACGTCATTACGGGTGATGGTAAGGGAAGGGGGGGGGGGGGGGTGTTCCTCCGTGAACGCGCCTGACGGATCCCCGGCGGAGGGCAGCGAGGGCGCGCATCTCTGTCCTCCGCTTGTGAAGCGACTGCAGGGGAGCCAGATGCCCGACTGCGAGCCGCTGCCTGTGGATACCCATCCCAAATGCCAACGCAGGCGAGCGCCACAGACACGCTTCAGCCAGTGACAGGGAGGAGGAGAAGGAATTGTTTTGTTTTATAATCCCCCCCTCCACCCCCTTCCCTCTCTCTGTCTCTCTCTCTCTCCCTCTCTCTCTCTTTTTTCCCCCCCACCGTTTTCTGTTTCAACCTTCAGATGAAGAGCTCCCTTGGACTTGGAGTCGCTGGCATCAGTAGAGAAAAAAAAGCGTCCATCCTCTCTGCCCCTGCTGCTGCTGCGGCGCCGTAAACTGTGAGCGCGTCCTCTCACTGCTCTGGAATATACGTCTTGCTTATATGCGCCAAAACCATGGAGATTATATGACGTGGATTTATGTTTTTATTTTTTAATTTTTTCCTGAACAAAACTGGACACCTACAAGAACAACGACGTCCTCTTTTCTTCTTTTAATTTATTTTTCTATTTTTTTTTCCCCAAATAATTTTCTTCTTATTTTGGCGTTTTACCTTCTTCTGATTTCTTTCTTCGTTTGATCCGTGACTACTTTATGATTTTATGTCCTTAGCTATCTCCTCTTGCTATCATTTATTTATTTATTTATCCATTCATCCATTCGGGCACTTATTCTTATTTCCCTGGATCCATCTCGGACACGCAGAAGTGGGATGCCTTGCGGAGAACATTTGTGGGGAGAAAATTCCGCTCGGCAGCGAGGGTGAATGAATGATAGCCTCCCCTCTCCATCTGAGACGTGCCATGGATGGGAAACTTAATTTGTGTCCACGGAACCGATCGGGGAATAACCGTCGCTTCAAATAACTACTGCTGACAGCGATCAGGTAACGTGCCTTTTCCTACAGAACTCAGCAAGGCTGTCGGATCCGTCGGACTGTTTCTAAGCGCCACACAAGATTGCTTTGCAGCCTGTCGGCTCGTTTATTTGTTTATTTATTTATTTATTATTTGTTTTATTCTTGGCATGCAATATGCAAGGATCACTGTGCGTAAGTCCGGTATTTCTGACGCATAGTCAGACTCGGGCTTGCGGGATATAGCGTTTTATATTTTATGTCTCTGCCATCCCGGCTACTTTCACACTGCTGATCCACACGGACTCTTATCCCTTGGGGATGTGTGATCTGTGAACCTGAACGAAAGTATCGGTCACAGAGAAATCTCCAAATATATCCTCGCGGTAGAATTTCGAGCCATTAATGCAGCACAGGTGGAGAGCAGAAGCCTCCAGAATGTAGGATCCCTCAGTGGGAGACACGGAGAGCCGTGAGATTGCCTCTAAAGCCGCTGGCAGACCTGTAACTTTGCGCAGTGGCCAAAAGAAACGCACGCACGCACACACGCGCGCGCGCACACACTACACATCATGCGCACGTAGCCTACACTTTTTTTTTTAATTATTCTTTCCACCTTCCACACTGACTCGCCTCTCCCGACGACGCATTCACATGGTTGAGTCACAACCCCAACCCTCCCATCGCACTCATCCTCTCCACAAAATCCACGCGCAGCGATGCTTTCCTCCTCCTCCGTGTTGGTCAGGAGGGTTTTTCCACTGTGCTGTGTTCTGAGTTTAAAATACCATTAATAAATCAGAGCTCTCCGTGCACGGATGCTTCTTCAAGACTGCCCCTAATGGCTGGAAATGATTCTTGGCAGCCGGATGTCTCCGTGGCCTGATTCACGGGCAGCTTTAGGTTAGAGGGGCTGCTGCCGATGCCTCTTCGTCCCCCCTCCCGCCCGCCCGCCCGTGCGCGCACTGTGCGCCTGGGTGAGTGGGTGCCTTCTCCCGTTGAATGTTAAGGAGCCAGGATGTACCAAAGACGCCAAAGAGCGTGCACTGGGGAGGGGGGGCGGGATTGAAAGGGTGCTGCCTGACTAACATCCGTGCTGGCATCTCACCACGCAACAGAAAGCCCTTTGAAAAGCTACCTGATCACGCGCTGAGGTCCGATTTATTTGTGAGCGCCTGTGAGTGCAGCGTGCGCCTGCCGCAGTGCCGCTTCTTCTTTAGCCCTACCTCTCCAAATCTATTTGGTGTGTGTGTGTGTGTGTTTTTTTCCTCATTTTTCACCCAGAAAATGATAAGTAGCTAAGCGGGGTATTATCGAGTCTGAGCAAATCGGTTCGTCGGACGCTCGCGCCGTCTCTCCTCTCCAGCGAGCAGGTGGCTCCGGTGACACTGACCGAGAATGACAACCGGGACGCGACAGCGGGAGTGCAAAGAAGCCTCCAAGCGTCCTCCCTCTCTCTCTCTCTCGCTCTCCATCCATTCTCGGTGTATGTCTCTCTACTACCCATCTGTTGAGCATGCAGCATGTGCGCTCCCGCCGCACGCACCTCAAATCAAACTCATCGCTCCTCTGAAATCTCTTCAAATAAGGGAATGTAACGCACACCGGATCATCCCGTTATTCTAATAGCCTAACGTGACACGTTAAACAAATTTCCACAATGTTGCTGCTTATTCTACCACTGAGCTCAGATTAAAAACCAAAAAAAAAAAAAAAAAACCCTCCTATTATGGCAGGCTGTGTTATGTGAGCTGGTGGATTCTTTTTAGCGGGGACTCTGATTCATGAGCAGTGACTAACTAAGTCTTTGTTTTTTGGCACTATTCAGATTTTGGAATAGCAGGTCAGAAAAAAATCCTCGGGCGTGACTGATATTTTATTAAAGAAGGCCAGGCATTATGTATTCATTGACTGTAAAGATATAAATCAGTGGTATTATTCGGTACTGGAGCAAATGCTGGCTTTTCATTGGAACAGCTCCACTCTGTCACTGTGTGAGCAGTGAACTAGCATAACCTGGCCTCTGCTTTTATTCAACACAGAATTGCCTTGTTTGTTTTATTTCTCAAGGCTGCTGTTGTAAATCATGGAGGCGGCAGGACCGCTTTTAGCAGAGACGAGCAACCCACAAGTGATGGCTAATGAGCCGGATGTGAGAGGACACCTTTTTAACCCCCTGCTGGTTGGAGCACAAAGGTTGGACAGGGAGGTCTCCCTTCACTGCACTCTGCAGTTTCTCTGACTCCTAAATGAAAAGTTGATCTTTCTCTCACATGACCTATTGCCATGAGAGTCTGGTTTCACAACCTGGGATGATGTGAAGTGATGTCAAATGTCAGGAGAGTCTCTGATTTAGAACCATGAACGGTGTCTGATGGACTACAGATGCTTCGGGAGGCTTTTGAGCAGAAGTTTGCAGTTTAAGTCCAGTGGTTCACCACTGTTAGTCCTTGAGTAAAGCCCTTTACCTTCCAACTGTTCATGTTACATTAAAATGGACATCCAGCATGAAGCGTTTGCCAACTTTTCACTCACAAACAAAAAAAAAAAAACAGACATGGTGGTTGGAAAGCAGTTGCTTTGAAAAGCACAACTGCATTTAAAAAGCTATTATTAGAAGGTATATTGTAAAAGTTTTGTTTATCCCTGAACTGTAACGTTTTCTTTGGCATTAGATGTTCTTTTCGTGCAACTTCTTGAATTAGTCTGAGCGCCTCCAACTCCATTGAATGTGGCTTGGCAGCAGAGTCTTCGAGACACATAGCCTAAAATCTGGTCAAATTATAGCATCTTACTCGCCACTGAGAGAATAAAGCAAAATGTGATTAACTGTAAGTCAGAAGGAGTAATCAGGTCTTATAGTTTCAAATGAGACTCTTCAGGGTGTAATCGAGTATATTCTGACTTTATCACAAATGATCTATGATGTGTCATCATAATTAGTCATAGTGTAGAGAGTTTCAAGATAAAACTAATTATTTTTGACAAATAAACCACACAATAATAATAATAATTTTAGAACTGAGTGAAATACCAGCCACAATTCAAATCTGATTACAAATTGAAATGATCTCAGGTTGCTGAGCGTGTGGAGAACATTCTGCATTGATGACACTTGATGCTGTTTTTCACATCTCTTCAAGGACAGGACGGGCAGATGTTTGTTTTATCCTCATATTCAGGGCGTTGCAGCTGAAGCAGTGCCTCCTCTCTCAAGTTTTATCGAATCTATTTTCCCTGCAAGGGTCTCCGGGGATTTGCGTGGCCCCTTCACCGAGAGCCTCTTCACGTTGAATCATCTTACAGGCTGGAAAGTCTAATTTTCATCAGTGCATGGAGCCAAAAAAAGATCAAGAGTTTCATTTGCCGGAGCTCGATGTGACACTCGCTGAGTAGTAATGGGTAGCGCTCTCGACTCACAGTGAGAATATTCCCAGTTTGAATCCAGGCTTGGGGGCCTTTATTTATCTGTGTGTTGGTTTTCTCCCCAAGTTCAAAAACATGCCTTTGAGGTTAAGTGGCGATTTTAAAACTGCCTGTAGTTGTGAATGAAAGTGTGTTTGTGTTTGCCCTTTGATGGACTGTGAATCTGTCCAGCATGCACCTTACTTTTTGTGGGAGTCAGCTTAGATTGGCTCAGGAGCCGAGCACTGAGTTGGCTAAAGGATGGCAGCCTGATTGCCTTTTAATGTAATTATGGCATGTTTCACTTTACCTGTTGAGGTATTTAAGTATTCCAAGACTGAGGGCTTTCTTTAAACATATTTTATTCAATGAAATATATGTCAAAAAATGAATCTGTCTGAAGTTGAATTTTGTTGTAAAATGGTCCGATCTGGCCAAAGCTTCACAGGAAGGTTAAAAAGAACAGAGAAATGAGTCGGCGTGTAATGACAGCACCATCACTGAATGATCATCTGAGCAGCTGCTGGAAAGGCAACACAAATGACAGTGTGACACATATCAGCGGAAGATGTATGAAAACCACCCAGCTCTGTGGCAGTTTTATAAGGCCTGAAAATGTGATACTAATAACATCTTCAATATCCACCCACATGTCATGCACTAATGGTGCCAATGTTAAATCTTCCTTCTATTTCTCCCTCTATCTCTATCGTACATGCACTGTAAATGCTCACCTTTTTTCACCCATCCCTCGTTTTTTTTTCCATTTGGCTTTTCCTGAAGCACCTCTGATGGGGAAATGTGTATACACACACACACACGCACACACACACACTCACAACAGGAGGGAGAAAACACAGTAGGAAAAGCTATGGTGGCACATTGAGCCTGGTGTGTGTGTGTGTGTGTGTGTGTGTGTGTGTATGTGTGTGTGTGTGTGTGTGTGTGTGTGTGCGTGTGTGTGTACTGTTTAAACATTGCATATGGACCAGGAGCCAGGCGACAGCTTGGTCTTGCCTGGATCACTGCACCCTGGCTGGGCCATTGTTTCCCTGATACCCCCCCACCCTTTCACCCACTCACAAACACACACACACACACACACACACACACACACACACACACACACACACACACACACACACTTTCTCTCATTCACCGGCTTCTTCCTAACAAGCATCCTAATATTTTCTCCTACTCCTGTTTCTCCCTCTTTTTTCTTTAAGCCCATTCATTCACTGCATTGTCAATTTAACGAATCATTAGTGTCCATATTTCAGCTCTGAATTATCCTTTTTTTAAAACTATTCTTAAGCCAGTGACAAGGTCGGACTATTACTGTAATTCAGTAGAGCAGGGATGAGATTGGTGCATTACCTTAGGATGGGCCGAGCCTTCTTCTTCGATTATTGTGGTTGGTTGAATCTGTTCAAGCAACACGCACTGACATCTCGGCTTAAGACTTGTCCTCATCACGTCTGGAAACTCTGCTGTCATCCGCCGGCAAATCATCTATTACCAACACAGGCCACCGCAGAGCAAAGGGGGAAAGGGTAAACCTGCGGAAACATTCAGGCAACCATTAAGTATATAGATTTTCAGGTTCAACTGTAGGTCAAGAGAGGAAGGATGAACCAGGTGGTTGAGGTTGACCTCTGGAAACAAAAAAAAGAAGGAAATAAAAGATTGAGATTTTTTATCACCATCTTATTTACTTTCTGATTCTTACTTTTTGCTCTCCGCCATTATCAAACACCCCTTTCTGCATGCTCTGCCATGCCCCACTTGGAGCCACAGATGCCTCTGTCACCGGAGCAGCTCTCATTTGGCATGGTCGACGTTGTCAATATTTGCCACGTGTGCCATCTTGGTTCGGCTTGTAGAGGCCAAAAGCTAAAGAAAAAATCAACAGGAAACAAAACCCCGGCCCTATGCACTCAATATCTACAATTAATTAAGCCTTTTGGCACCAAAAGTGAAAGGATATAGGTTTCCTTGGGGATAGATAGGTTGAGGTTGAGGGATGGGGAGAGAGAAAACAAAACAAATTAATTGCATTGAATTGCTGCGATGATTCACATCTCTGATTAATATTGATTGCACAAGGGATAAGAAACTGCCACAATACAACCACAGAGAATGGCTAATTCGATAAGATTTTTTTTGTGCTAATACCTCTCTTTGTGTAAAGATGAATGAGGGGAATTTGCTGGGCAATTTGAAGCTGTGACTTGACGTGCTTTGAGCTGTGTGTCTGCGCGCAGAGAAGGTTGGTGAGTGACTGCATCCCGGCGTAATATTTGCTTTTTATGTAATGTTTTTCATAATGCCTGGCCCGTGGGGATGGAGAAAGAGCAAGAGCTGGCATATTGTATTGATTCAGTGCATCTACTGCTGCTGTTTTATAGCGCGGTGCAGGAGGGCCCGTGAGGATTCCTTAAGTTAACATGCTTTCCTGATTGCTTTTTCTCTGCAACTTACCAGACAACTCGTACTTTTTTTTTTTTTTTCTCAGTCTCAGCTAATCTCTGTGCCTCCTTCACTTCTCTTGTTGGTCTCACAGTCTTTACTATACAACTCCAAAACACATCTTTTGTGTTTTCTTGGGTTATGTAACGCCGAATCCAGATTTTTCCACAGAAATACACGCAGACAGTTGCTGCTCCTTGCTGCTCTCATCCAAGGAAACAGCCAGTTTCCAGTGCTTAACTCAGCGTTCAGAGGGTGCAGACTCATCTGCCTTAGCACATTGGCCTCATCATCAGCGGAGTGCCCTGCTGTTACACCCATCGGCCCCGATTACGGCTCCTTATAGAGGAGGGCGCTTCGTGTTTGCAAGGCCCACTAGTGGAATGGTGTGCTGTGTCCAAGCAGATGGAAGGAGCCCCGGCTCTTTTGTGGTGTGCCCTAATGGGATGTGATGGGTGCATGTGCATCCAGTGTTGACCGGCCGGAATCCGGAAATATACACTTTAAGCTGGAAAATGTAAATCAGACCCTGATCCGTTGTAGGAAGCAGCTGGGTACATTGCTATTTCAGCGTCTAAAGCATCTGCGATATTGTTTCAAGTTATTATTATAGGTCAACAATGAGTCTTTGGGTTACAAAGATTTATTTTTTACCCCCCTCCTGTAGACAGTACGTCACTGAAGAGAACATGCGGACGCTTTCCTGATAGCTTCACACTCATCTTTGGTGAAAGAGGGATTTAAAAAAAAAATAACGCAGCCCACCTTTGACAAAGTAAGAGCCCAGAATGAGCATGAATAAGGGCATCTCATCTCCTCAGGCTGCTGTTGTGAATAAAATGTGTTCATAGAACGCGCTCAGCTTGCCAGCTTCAATAAAGGTTGAGAAGGGAAAAAATATGACAGGCATTCTAAAGTAACATGCTGTGATTTTATGTGCTGTCAGTTTTCATGTTTCATTAGTGCTGTAAGAGGCTGTTTTCTACATGCGTCGACGTCAATGCATGTGTGATTAACCCCGCGTGAGACGCGTTGGTGTGTGTGTGTGTGTGTGGGGGGGAGAGTGTGTGAAGAACCTCCCCAGGTCCGTGGCTTGTCAAATATGCAATTTGTGCGTTTTGGGAGGAAGCACAGTGGACAGGTGGAATTCCAGCCCCAGAGGCATGCTGGGTAGACTCACACTTGTGACAGGAGTGCACGATGACAGTTGCCATGGAGATTATCATCCGAATCCCAGTGGTCCACACTTGTTGCCATGCTTTCTGTGCATGAGAACAAGTTGACATGGAAAACTAATGGTGACTGATAGCTTGTCTCAAGATTCTGTTGTGTGAGTTTATGTGCTCATCCTTCTACGTTGGTTTCTTGATCTCTTCTTCACGATGCCATTTCAGAAAAATGTGAAAAAAGAAAGGATTTAATAACAAAGTGAGAGTGGTGATCACAGATGTGGTTGTACTGGCTTTGTACTGCACTCCGCTGCATGAAAATATGCATTTTCACAGTTGTTCTCAACTCCATTTATATCATTAGGTAATTTCATGGCAGTGTTGAACAGGCTTGCAGAGAGAGAGAAGAAAGAAACACCTTGCAGGAGCACACGAGAGGAAAGATTCACTGCGAGTTTGAAATTAAAATGTAAAGTAATGTGCCTGAGGTCTGCACTTCTGCATAGTGTGTAATAATTAAAGACAATAACAAATAGACCATTAATCTGTCCATCTTCTGTGCTGCTTTACCCTGTGCAGTGGTGTGGGTCGCTAGAGGCAACCCCAGTTAACTGTAGACCCGAGGATCCACTCTGGACAGGCCATCAGTCCATCACAGATCAAACTGAGAAAGACAGACAGCCACATTCACAGCTGGGATCACCAATTATCCTCACATGCATGTTTCTGGACTTTGGGAGGAAAAACCCATTCACACACATGCAAACTCCACACAGAGAGGCCTGGACAGTATTTAAACCCCACAACATTCTCACTGTGAGGCGAGAGTGATAACCACTGCTCCACCATTCAGCCTGACCATCCCATCACACGCCTCCCCTGATAGCTGGGTAAATATAAATGGTTTGTGTTGTAAAGAAATATCTGACATCTCCAAATTGAGATTTCAAACCATCTTGCAGTCAAGCTCAGGTCTTTCATCACCGTCTTCCCTCCAGCTTAAATTATTGGATGTGAAGTCTGGATGTTTGCTTTTATTTTGAATGTGCTAACATGCAGTGGACTAACCAAAACATTTGAGTGTGATTCACGGGCACGGTTTTCCTGTGCCCAGAACGTTTTCCTCTGAGTCTGCACAGACTCGATCTCCGCTGCTAAGATTTGTGGCGCGAGGGAGGGGCGGTCCTCGGTTGAGGTGGATCTAATTCTGAGGTGATGTTGGGGGCAAACTATAAAACGTATGTGAGAGTTCATGACAGCTTTTGTCTGCTTCATCAGAGCTTCAGTGCTCAACTCATCCAGGGGCACGAACCTTGCCGGTTGTGTAAGTGGTGCAGAGTGGGGTGAGGTCATTTTGTTTGGAGTGGCTTTTAAAAGTCATGACGTTGGCTCGATCTCTTGCCTTTTCTAAATCAAATTCAAGCCTGATTACACTTGTGACTTGAAGTTGAAGGTACAGTAGTGTTCATCACCCTCACCTCACAGCTAGAAGATCCATTGTTCAGGTCCGGTTGGGGGCCTTCCTCTGTCTTTTTTTTTTTTTTTTTTTTCTGGCTACGCAGTCTAAAAGCATGCATTTGAGTTTTTTTTGCCATGATTAAAGTGTGATTGGTGTTTCTGCTTAGTTGCCTGTCCCCGTTTATCCTGTGATGGACTGAATACTTGTCAAAGGTGTATCCTTCCATCATCGGCTGAGATCTTCTTCAGCCCTCCTAACTTTGAATTTGAGAAAATGGTATAAAAGAGAGAGTAAAAAAAAAAGCATCAGTTGTCTGTCATTTTTACCTTCAAAGTGTCATATTTGATGGCTGACTCTGTGTTCATCAAATGATGACAAATTATACTTTGTAGCAGGAAAAAAAAACTTACAAAATTGCTACAATTTCTCTCTGAGTCGACATGACTTTGTTTAAACCGAAAATGCGGATCTGTCTCTCTCGGTCTGCTGGCATTTTGTGCTTTTGTGCCGTCTTTAAATTTCACTTGGTAGCATTCAGAGGGCAGCGATACAACGGCTGCCTTGGTGGGCAATGAAGTTGCTTTCCTCCCAGGATGACTGGAGAACGAGTGGGGAGTAGCAATATAAAATGCATTTTTTTCTATCACTCAAACACACAAAACACTAAATTAACACCTTAGCCATTGAATTTAACATCCCCCTGTGGTCAGTGACACTATTATTTATAAGGTCCATCATGTTCAGGCTCCGGTGTTTAAAATTTATCTCTACACAAATGTATTAGGATATTAAAAATTACAACTTGAATCAAGAAAAACCCCTGCAAAATAAATTGCCTTCTGACTTGCTTTGGATTCTTTATAAATGAATTAGTGTGCTCAATAACAAAAAAAACCCCCAGATTTTCATGGACTACCTCTGAGAAGAGTCGGACTCCTGGAGCCAGACTGTCGTCCCGTCACAGATGCTCCGGGTAATATACTGTCTCCCCACTAAACACCGTGACCGGAGGCTCTGTCATCATGTAGCCCTCCGGCTACCTTCACAGCAATTAGACAGGTAGATGAAATGAGAGCGGTGCGAAGGCCAGCGATATAATTAAACTTGGAGTGAGAGGCCACCGCGCCCCCTCCGAAGCGATACCCCACACTCGCCCACACACGGTGTGCAGACGCCGCCACATTGGCTCAAGTGTGCGCTCTTCATTAATGCAGTTCATCTGCGATGCCTTCGTGCTGAGTTTATTGTTGTGGCAGCGTGAGATGCTCACAGAGGCACAAACGCGAAGGTAGGCTGAGAAAGCCCTGCGCTCGAACCATCAAAGCCCGGAATAAATTATGTTGATTAGAGCGAGAGTGTTTCAAAGCAGTAAAGATACAGGCTGTAAATCCAAAACAGTATGTTGAAAACACTATAAAGCTGAATACCAAGCCGACACCGACAAGGGGAGCGGTCAACGTGTGAAGCAGTGATAAGCAGAGCTGTAAGATTCCCCGAGCAAGATTAAGTGTTCTCATTAGGTTCACACATTTGCGCTCGTCCAAGAAACCTGCAGCTCTGGTACGGCTCAAAGGAAACCTGCTGACGCCGTGACTCCCCTTAACCTGCACATGCAGTACCCTGTTTCCAAACCATTTATGACCCAGGGTCAGTAGAGATAGCTGCTTGACCGGATCCTACAGAACTCAGCAGGGGTTTGGAGTCACACTCCAGAAAAGGGTAATACAAGCAGATTGAACGGCAATCATTTATCTATCCCGTGGAAGACATACAGTCAGCACTTCCACAAGTCTCTTGGACTATTGGCTCACTGAGTGCAGGCTCAAGGAGGCTCCTGGGGATGCGAGAGAGGGGATAAAGAAGGAGATTGTCTGACTTTAGAGATCAGGTATGTTCGATACAATTTCTAATTTTCAGAAACACTCGTGCTGTCACCCATGGAACCTCAGCACCGTGTTATATATGTGATTTATACATAAATATTTATGAATGAAAGCAGCTGCAGTGTGATAATCATCAACTTTATATGGCGGCTATGATGTGCAACACAGCTGAAATGATGGGAAGGATTCTGATGTTTATCAAATACTCTTGCATTAAAACTGCAAGTGCGTCTGCTTCCAAGAGATCTTCTGGATGCAATACATGTTGTGTGTAACATGCAGACAGATAGATAAACTAATCCATAATAACATTGCCTTCAGTGGCTCCAGTGGTTTATAGGTTTTAAGAGCATCAGAAATGATAGCTGGAGCTTTGATTTGTTTCATCATATCTGGACTGTGCTGAAACCACTCCCACGGCATGGAGGTGGTTTGGTTTGCAGCAAACACAAGCTTTAAAAAAACACTACAATGGTGTGGTTTTTTTTTTTTTCCTCTATGTAAAGCTAAAGCTTTGTGACATGCCACTTGGCTTGGATGCCTGAACTCGCTGAAAACTAACATGACCATACAGTGCAGTGTGAGCTGTTAATCAGGCGGTGGTTGGTTTACTGCTGAAAATATAATGAGTTGCCTCAGGGTCTTGCAGAAGCCTGGTATATCTAAAGACTTTTTTCTTTTCTTTTTTTCCCCTTTTTTTTTTTTCCAGATTTCAAAAAAAGCGCACAGTGATTGTCATTTCCTTGATCTTTTTGATGCATTATCTGCAGCGCTGCATCAATGCAGGATTATAAAACATTGTCTTACACAGCAGATGGTACAATTAGAGCTAAAAGGTTTCCATGCTTGTGGAAGATTGAAGGGCTGATTTATCTATTTAAGAACCAAACTCTGATATATGTACAGTGGATACGGTAATGGTTTGCTTATTGAGTAACTATACTTAGTTTTTTCCATATAGTTGCACTTTGAAGTCTTTTTTTTTTATGGCTGTGTGTGGACCTTCTGTGCTGATCTCCAACCACATTGCTGAGTATTTACATTTACAACAATCATTTTTGTGCATTGTACAAATATATAGTTCAGTATTGTGTTTTTTGTGATTAAACATTTTTTTAATAGAACATAATTATATTTTCAAATGTCAAATGCATTGAAAGTTTAGAGCTGCGTTGTTTTCCATACTTTTTAATGCTGGACTGTGCATTGTCACATGGACAAACTACCAAAACTACAAGATTCTCTGTGAAATATGTAACTTAATCACACTGAAGTAACCTGAATTTATGCTGTTTGTCCACATGCATTGTTTCTCTCTCTCTCGCTCTTTTATTTTTACACTTTCTTTGTACAAAAGCAAATGATTCTGAAGTATGCCTGATTAGATGTGTAGAAACTGAAAATACAGCACAAGTCGGGCAGAGCGTTTCTGTATCTTGTTAAGTGTTTGGTATTCTGCTGTTAAATGTGCTATCTTCCTTCATCATGACAGTAAGATGGCTTCAGCCTTATTTGTACACAGGGAGTTGACTTGCCAGCGTGAGCTCAAACATAATCTTTTCTTAGACACGTGGGGTGTTGTATTACATTTGCAGTTACTATACGTTCACATTAAAATCAGCAATTAATACCGGAGGGCTTTCTATATACGTGCTCTAGTGAAGAAGAAAATCCCCGGTGATGCTCAGATAGGTTTTACTGTTCCCGGTCTGACAGCATTTTAATTCCCCTTGCGGTTGCAGTATCATAGCAGCCTCAATCTCCTTTCGCCACACCATCAGCACCTTTCTCCCGGACCCAATTTAGCCGCTGATCCTAAAACTAGCACGCTGGCGACCCAAGAGATTCGGAAAGTTCTCTTCATGGACTAGCACCCTACTACACTGCCTTAAAGGAACACATCGCCGCAGAATGTAATTAGATGCTGCCAATCTCGCTCAATCGCTTGGGAACGCGGGGCGAGTGGGTCTCCTAATGGAGATGGTTTTTCTGCTCCGCCGTATCCGTTGGAAGTAGAGCAGAACTATCCCTTTCAACCGATGCGCTCAACATCAAAGTGTGTTATCCCACGAATGTTCCCCTGTTGGATATGATCTCATTTACTAAATGATGCTTTGTTAAACTTGCGCTTCTTGTAAAACAAATCCGCACTGTTCACTGCACAGCCAGACCTTCTATAATTAGGAATGCGGGGGTCCGTCAGAGATCTGATTTCTTCCTCGACAAAACTATTCACCCCCAATTTGAATCCTGACAACGGACCAACAATAAAAATCCTACCTTTCTTAATCTCACCTTTTGAATGAGTCTCTCGCAGCACAGCTTCAGCTGAGCCTGTTTTTTTAAATTTTTTCTCAGTAGGTTTCATAGCCAGAATGATTATTAGAAAACTGTAGTAGTTGATGGCGTTTTAAACCCTGATTCAAATCCGATAGAGCTTAAACCGTAATGGAAATGTAGCTTAAAGGACTCATTAAATCTTTTCCAGAAGTCATTCTGCTGCTCTGTACTGCTATGAAAGCTTTGCTGTATGTAAAACGCACTAAATATGAACCTTACTTGAGGAAGTGCTTAACCTGTGCCGTACTGCCGTGGTGTAAAGACGTGCTGAATGTGGGAGCACCGCGCTCATATACGGCTGATGTGGATCACACTGCACCCACTCTCCATTCAATATGGGATCTTCATTCTCCCTTAAGGCAAGGTTCAATGGCTGTAAATGTCTATTGAGCAAACCAGACTGCTGGCTTGACTACATAAATCACTATGCAAGTTGTGTATGCACGTTTGTTGTGTGTGGATTTCGCTGTGGATGTGAGTTTGGCAGCGTGGCGATACGTCTTTTCCTTATCTGATCAGCTGCAGCCAGCTGCAGGTTTTGATTTTTTTTTTAGCATGCGTGTGCGTCACTGGAATGGGTGTGGCGTGTTGTACTTTGCTGAAGGCTATCAAGAGTGAGAGCCACTCTCGGAGCCGGACCGCAGAAGGTGACGACAGGAATAAGAGGCTACCGGCGTTATTAACCCCTCACTGAGACGAGTCGACCAGGCAATTATAAGCAGTCATCTGGCTGTCACATTGCCAGAGGGCAACAGTTGTGACACACGCGCAGGAGCACACACAGAGAATTATTTAATTTTTTACTTCAAAGGTGACTACCAGCGTTGTTTAAGTCATTGACAATTAGTGAAATGCCATATTAAATAGCATCTTTAAAAAAAATAGGTGCGTCACTTTAGTAGTTCCTTCAGAAAATACTCCTCCTGACTTCGGACTGCCTCATGAATATGTGCAAATCTGCATTTTTCATATTGTTAATATGAGACATCAGCTGCACTGTCAATACAGCATTGGTCTGTATGATATACCCACTGCATTGTGTTAAAGTTAAATCAGGAAACTGGATTAAGATGCTCTGTAATCTCAATTAAGACTTCTAATTAATCAAATGTATAAATAACAGTCATAAATAAATAAATGAATAAATAAATAAATAAACTGAAGTTAACAAGAAGGGATCAGCAGTAGATAGTTTTATACAGATAAGCTAATGTTTATGGAAATGCACCACATGTTCTCTGTGTAGATGTAGAGCCTTGTGTTTGTCTCATAGTCGGGCATATTTCACTTTGCTTTCAGGTGGAATTAGTCAAGCATTAATAAGGCAATCCTTTTTCCAGTAAAAGGTTCAGTGAAATAGCTGAAATTCTCTCCGCTGGAAACAACCAATCCTGATAATTGAGTCTGAAGTCCAGTTAGTGCAGCGTTTCAAGTAAAAATGCAAATATTTTTGCCCGTTGGTTTAATTTTTTCTTAAACAAGAAACACTGAAAACATTATTGTTTTTATCTTAATATTCAAAATTGTATTGTTATTACAGGTGACTCTCAACAATAAAACTCCCAAGTCCCATTATGGACTGGTAGTCATGACATTCTGGAGGCCGCTGTTGTCAGCGTCCAGCTATGCGTTCATGAGCAGAATAAGTATTTCCTGTGGCTGTGGTGCATAGGCACAGTAGCAGCATTTTCAAAAAGCTGCACTGTCCTTCTATGGAGTGTTTTCTGAAAATTCCACCTTGAGAGCCGTTTTCAAAGAGTTGAGTTTTCATTGGCTATGAGCAGCATTGCCGTGCAACTGGACACCCAAAACACAGTGAGATACAACTAATTAGAGAAAATATAAAAGTATTGGTTTAAGAACTCTTACATTTTCAGTAATGGAATAAAATCCGATCACATGAATGTCATGCCGTAATATTTTATTAACATGCTCTCTTTGTTACACCATTTATAACAACCTGAATTTAATTTTAAGATACTTAGAATCACATCATACTCTTAACTGGAAGGCTAGAAAATTGAGCCACATCTTTAACAAACTCCTAAGTCAGTCACAGTCATGAATTAAAAAATAAAAGCTAACACAATCAAATGTTCTTATGTTCACTCATGATCTGTTTCACCTTCTGTGGTGATCTGAGATCAGCCAGCGGGGCTTCACGGTGCTGCACTGTAATGAGCTGTTTGCAGATCCGTCACTGTAGCACGGTTTGCATAAGCTAACCTGAGTTTACCGGATTGGCTCTGATATGTAGTGTAGCTCCTCCACCTCATCCTCCCTCCTCGTCCTCCATTCACACCATTCAGGGGCCTATGATTGAAACTGACGGAAATGTCTTGAAATGCTCATGAACGATCAGCAGTGCGTCAGCCATTTTCCAGAAGCCCACGTTTCTCACACAAATCCATTCTCACTCCTCTTATCTTCCCTGCGCTGCCAACCCTTTGGCCTGCATTCCCTCTACCACTGCACTCCAGGCTGTAATATGCTAATTTATTTGTATCTTCTGCGAGAGCATGATCTCTTCCCTTGTGTTCATTGAGTCTTCTCTCCACAATGATTACATCCTCTCCTCCTCCGTGAAGGAGTGTTTGCTCTTCTTATCTGGATGCAGAGTGTGAGGGATCCACACTGATTATGTTTTTGCTTTTTTGTTGTTGTTTTTTTTTTGCTTTCCAGACTTCTTCTCTGCTGCTTTCCTGCATGCATGCTTTCTTCTGATCTGTTTCCATGCGTTTGTTGCGCTGGCTCAGGTCGTGTTCTCGGAGAATATGAGACACCGCAGTATTTTATTATTATACCGGGTCCCAACACACATACTACTACACCTCTGCACTACAATCAGTCATTCATTCTTGACTCAGGCAGTGGGCCAAATGCAATGTGCCCCTTTTGTTTTTGCTCTTTTTATGAAGAACTGAAGACTCCTCATATCCCGCCTTCACACGCGTCCCTCCGTGTATAGCTGTCCGTTCCCATCACTCGCACCTGTGTCGTTCCCCTCCCAGATCTCATCTTACACTCTATATTCAGTTAAAAGCTCGGTTTCCTTTCTAAAGCCTCTTTACGTTGGACATTTGTACCCTTCTTTCCCTTCCCCGGCATGTTTTAGTGTCTTTTACTATTTTCTTTTCACAGATCTGCTGTTATGGTTACGAGCTGGCTACCTTTGAAAATGCAATTTATAAAAAAAAAAAAAGTGCATGGTTATGAATAGTTCCCGTGGGCCTGCCAAGTCACACACACACACACACACACACACACACATATCCGAACACACACGCCCAAGTGTACGTGCACATGTGCAACTGTCTGTGTGTGCACGCACATGTACTCACATATACAAGCACATTTTTCATCTCTTGTATTTCCTCTGGGATGCTGAAATTGGCAGCTTTCCCACTGCCAATTTTTAGCAACACTGAATCTGCAACTTATGTGTACAATCTCAATAAAGAAATTGAATTTGATACAATTCACTCAAGGAAGGAAGTGTTATAAACTGTGTTTAGACTGGCCAGTAAGTTGCTTGTTCACTTAAAGTAGGACTGTTTGAAACCGTTGATGTGAAAGTGCTGCATAATTTACAGAAGTACAGCAAACTACAGTGTTTGTCCGTCAGTATCGGTCTCTATAAATCACTGTTATCTAACAGTCATTTTAGATAATAAGAAGTTTCACTGTCATGAAAGTGCATCTTTGGTCCTGTTCACATGGCAACGATTTCAAGTGAAAATAGAAAACTTTCATTGTGTTTATGTGTTCATTTACATGTCAGGGATGCTTGGAATCGCTGCAGTGTTTGACAAAAGTTGTGTTTTTCTACATTTCCACAGAGTTGGAGCATTTTCGAAATGAAAATGCAAAAACGGTGTTTTCACTTGAAAACATTGTCATGTAAATGTGGCCTGAAGTGCTTCGGACTGAGCTGGAAAAATCAGCAGTGGAGCTTTAAGCCAGTTCATGTTTGAAAAAAGGCCAAGCAGGGCAACACCAAATAAAAACAAAGAGGCATTTATAGATAAGCCAAAGTCTTTCCAGGATAATGCTTTTCCTTTAAAGATTAAACCACAGAAGAGCCTTTCGGAAATGCATCAGTTTGCACATAGGCCATAAAACAGAACAGAACAAAAAAGCCTGCAGTGGGACATGGTTCAGGTTTAATCGGGTTGTGCAGTTGCTTTACTGCCTCTGGTACCGGAAGGTGAAAGGCAAAGATTAGTGAGGCTTGTTGGAGTGACAGCTCGAGTCAGAAAACAAATTTGTAGGCAATTGTCTTCTTTTTTTTCCCCCTGTAGTGGACAACAGAGAGAAGCTCACATCGAGCAGCTCAAAGTAACGGATGAAATGAATAAACAGCAACATGCCGTCATTTATTTTCATTTGTGCTTCTCATCTTTAAAGTGACTGACCAGCAGTCACCGTGCTTTTTTACAAGGTCGTCTCATGCGGGCTTTTGGCGCCTGAGCTGGATGTTTGATCCCCCTGATTTCATTGAATCCTCTAGAGAAAAGACATCTGCAACTGCGAGAAGAATATAAGTGTTTGTATGCATATACAGTATATGTGTGTGTGTGTTTATTTCTTAGCATTTGCTGGTTTTTTCATATCACTTTTTTTTTCTGTTCCTCTGATGTTGAATGTGAAAATATGTGGATGTGGAAAGTATATTCAGAGCTTTCCTTCCAAATTAAAAACTGCCGTTCAAACAATAAGATGGTGATTTTCATTGTGCCAAATTCGTAAAGTTTTATTTGAATCATTCAGATTATTTGGACAGACTGAAAAAACAGTCTGGTTCAATGGGTCTGAGTCATACCATGAAAAGGCGAACAAAGTTTTCCTCGGTTTATCTTCCAGTCATTGTATTTCATCACTCCATCTGCCACTAAAATACATATATAAACCTCCCTATATCGAGCAAACATTCTGCTTCACTGAGATCTGCCAAGAACAACTTGGTTTAAGGTCCTTCAATTTCTTGAAACAGTGAAATCAGAAAGATAGATTTTGTGAAATACCACAATAAGGAACGTTAAACTGTGTAATTTGATAAACTGCTATCAGGAAAGATTTTTTATTTGAGGCTTGTATGTTGTTAATGTTAAAGACCCATAGATTTAAATCTTCAGCCTCTATATTTCAGCATGACACTATTGTAGGTGTTTTACAGGTGATCTATCATACATAACACCATGAGTGGAATCACTGGCCAACAGGAAAAATCAAATGCTCGCATTCAATTCTGTTGATATAATAATCTGTTTGATATGGAAAGGTTTATGTTTGTGTTGAATCATTGGATGGAGAGCAAAGCCAATTGCTCTGAATTTTCATCCAATAGCACAAATTGAAATGTGACACCATTGAGTTGAACGGATCTGCGTTTCTAACATATGGGAGGGAGGATTACAGTAAATACATCTTAATTTGACATTACAGGAAAACACCATATGCTTGATGATCTGTCATGAAGTCACAAGCCATGGGCAAAGCGAGAGCAACAGAGGAGATTCAGATCAGACTGCAAGGGCCTAAGATGGGGTGCAGCGAAGAAAATATGTTAATTTAAAGTTCCCAAATTAAAGTTGTGGGGAGGCAGCGGATTGCAAACGGTAAAATTTGAGATGTTACAAGGGGTGTCTGTGCTTGATGTGGCTACACATACACACACCCACGCACACACACACACACACACAGAAAAAAAAGCTTACAAATCACCAAATAAGATAACCATCTAATGTTTGACTTAATTATCTCTTGTTTGGATAAATTGCAAATGTTTGTTGGTGTGTCTCTTCCTCTCCGTCATCCAGCTGTGTCACGAAATCTCTCCCCCTCTCCCCACGTGCTCCCTAATTCTGAGCTGGCTTTGTGGATTCAATCATCACGTATTTATGAGAAGCCCTTAAACGCACTGCTGCAGCTCTGCAGGTGCCGGTGCTTAAAGAGATTTTCTTCTTCTCTCTGTTTTTTTTTTTTTTTTTTTCGTTCCACTCATCCTTTCTACGGATTTTATCTTGGTTGGCTCTCGCTATCAATCTCATATCCCGCAAGCTTCTCAAATTCATCTAAGAGTCCTGTAGTAGAACTAATGGCATGACTGAAGCACATATCCAATCAAGGCTGCTGTCTGATTGGCTAACTAGCAGATCCCCTCGCTTGCTCGTGCCTTTGATAGACACCCTGCTTTATAAATGACGCCGCACGAAATGGATTTGTAGCCTTTTAACGCAGGAATAGATTGTTGCTCTTTCCTTCAGTACATAATGAATCATAGATGTCAGTTATGGTTATTATCAAAAACTGCTGTGATGGGTTCCTTTTTGTCTTTTGTCAGTAAATGCCGCCTTATTTTTAAGGTTCTTCCCTGCATATTCGTGTCCTGAAGATCCAATTCATCAAGGTAATGGGCGCCCTGAAAGCTGAAAATGCCAACTGAATGAGATGCGTAGCCTTTATGCATTTGGCCAGAAACTCTGAAAGGCCTGTATCTATCAAGCACCATATAGCAATAACGCCTGGGCAATAATGGACGACCATGTGTGAAATCTATACGGTTGTTTATCGCTGACGACAGTGCAGTGTCTGTTTATTGCTTGTGAAAAAAAAGAGAAAATGGGACGTACGGATCTTAGTCTTGATCGTTGTTCCGCTAGCCCTATCAGCGAGAATTATTTCCCTCCTCTGAATTATTTAACACCAAACTCTAAACCTTTAGACTTAAACAGTATTCAGCGGGACTGTAATCCTCTTTATTGAAGACTGTAAAAACAAAAACAAAACAAAGGTTCCAGATAATCAAAGCTCGCCACTGTTTACTGCTCCACATTTAGTTGGCTATGTGTTGAGAGACATGTCTCAGAGCTTTACATATTCATGTTTTCCGTTTTCTATATATATATTTTTTTGAATATGCATATATAAATAAGCGCGTTCCCTTTGAGGCAATGAAAAGCCTCTGCATTATTGGCTAATGGTGGGATTAATCTGCCTAATGAAAGAAACTGGGGGAATCACAATCTCTTCCTGAGCTTATTTAAAAAAGCACTAACCCAGCACTTGGCCTGCAGTTAGAGGACACAGTCTGTGTGGAGGCAGAGAAAGACGGCATGGGAGTGATTTTCAAGATGCTTTTTGGCAGTTTTTTTTTTTTCCTTTTTTTAATAGTTATCTTCCTCTGAGTCTTTTTTTTTTTACCTTGCACTCTGACTTTCAAAAAACAAAATTTCTCAAGTCTCAACGTTTCTCATCTCATTTTCAGATTTTTTTTCCCCCTCCTATATCAGTGCAACATTGTATCTGTGACCCAGCGTAATTTAATCGATTTTTTTACCTTAATCATTTTGCTGTATATTTTATTGGTCACTTTTCATTCTGGACAGTAAAATCCAGGTTCAACCCAGGCTAGCAAGTTATGAATTATTGCCATAATCTATTCTACTGGCTTGCAGCCAAATCACCATACAGTCCTTAAACGTGTGTTTGTGTGTGTGTGTTTGTGTGTGTGTCTCTCTCAGGGCTTCTCTGCATCAGGGTGGCTGTTTGTGTGTGTTTGCTATTAAAGTGGAACAATCTGTCATCGCCGTCCTTCTCTCCCTCCTGAGCTCTCCATCATCTGCATGAGTATTTGTGGAGAAACGCACCGTTGTGTGCCGTCGGTTTGCACAGCCGTGACGATAACCCCCCCCCCCCCCCCCCCCCCACACACACACACACACACACATACACACACACACACACACACACACACACACACACACACACAACCCCTCCCCCCCACCTCCAAAGCTTCAACTTTTCAGGGTGACGGGCGAATGTCTGGAAGCCTTGTCAACCTCGAAATTCAAGTAGCAGCCATTCAAGGCTCTTTTGCATCGCCACATTGAGAGAATGGTCTCTGGGAATAAAACAGCCCAAAGGTTCAAATCCAAACAGAGATTTGTCATTGTGTCTCAACCAGTCCAGATGACCAGCAGTGACTCTGTTCGCTGACTCTAATTCTTTATAGCCAAACATAAACCCAGACACTCTGCAAGCAAATCAACTTGGCAACCAGGCGAGCTCTTTTACAGTGTGAAATATGAGCTGGGCTGCTGCTCCTTTTGGCAGATGTCTAAAATATCTAAGCCTAATTGGAGGAAAAGGACCAATCCCACAGCGGGTGCTGAAGTCATCCGGTTCTTGACCTGAAGCCATGCAGAGTTTTTGGCCAGAGAGGGCGATGGTGCACTTTGTGTCACAGTGTGTCAGAAGTCGTGTGTGCTTTTTCCATTTGGCAATAAAAACTCTCATACATACATGTGCACACATGTCTGTGTGACAAAATCAGCCAGCTGCGTCTTTCGTGTGCGATTCAAAGAAAGAGAGAGAGACAGTTTCATTATGTTCTCCGCGTAGATATTCCTTTGGGGGTTCACACATGCACAAACACTGATAACACTGTCATTTACCCTGTCAATTACACGACAGGCACACGTTTCTACAGCGGTTAATGATTGTGCCTGAGTGTCGCTCATGCGTACATCCAACATATAGGCATAGTCCACGGGGTTTCGCTGCTATCTGGTGTGGAAATGATAACTTTAATTTTGACGCCGTTGTCACGTCTTCTTGCTTCTTGCTCTGTTTCTTTTTTTGCATCCAGGGTCACTGCTCAACAGTCGTCCGTACGGAGAGTAAGGCACTATAATCAAGTATATGCGGCGGCAGTCATTATTCAGCAGCGACGATAAGGAGAAGTAAAGAGCAGAGTGTGGGAAGAACACAGCGTCTGATTTGACTGTAGTGCTGCCTTCTGTCTGATCTTCAGCTAAAAAGGCCCTAACTCCTACAACAGGCTTATAACCCCTCGCTAATCCCCCCTTCTGACTCATTTCACTGCAGTTTGAAGCTCTCTCTTTAAATCTCTTGTTCACTCGCCGCTGTGCATTTGCACACATGCACACACACACACACACGCGAGTCTGTGAATAACAAAACCCCTCAGTTGAAATGGAAATGTCTCGCTGGACCGGTAAATTGCACTGTGAGAAATATCTTTAGCCAAATGTTCACACACAGACACAGGCAGAGACACAAGTGCACACCACAAACCCATTTTGTGATTTTGCGTTTAATTATGTGTGTGGATGCTCGCCACCCGTGACCTCCATCACTCTGCTACTTTGTTTTCTTTTGGCTTTTTTAAATCCAACTTTGTTTTTTTTTTGTTTTTTTTTCTTCTTCTTCATCTTTTTTTGTTTATGTATATACTTGTTTTGCTTTCCATGGCGTGAAGAAGAAGTACGCCTTCGGTGGATAATCACAAAGTCACCAGCATCGCCACACACTGATAATGAGTCAGTCCAGCACATGTGTCACATTGGCTGTTCTCTCTCGGTTCGGTCGAAAACGAACAGATTTCCTTGCCCGCATTCACAGCGAATTAAAAATAGCAATCTGTTGAGTGAGTGAGGCTGTCAGAGGTTTTGAGAGGACAGGAAGTAAGCCCTCCCCTAAACAGAAGGCCTTTGTGTCATTATTAAAGATTAATGTTTCCACCAGCACGGGGAGGAATTAGCATTATCCACGGTTTTAGTGTCAAATGCTTGTTTCAGAGCTGTCACTCGCTCCCGCCTCCCTTAAAATGAGACGACTTAATATCATTGCGCCAATAATACCGCCTCAGTGCCAAAATAGGTGATAATAGCTCTGGCTTTAGTGTCGGTGGGGCAGGAATTAAGAGGAAAGACAGGATTGCCACATTGCCCTCTGATGGTATGTCCAAGTCACTTCTATTTATACCTGTTTCATTTTCTACTGTCTCAATTGATCCTTGGAGCAACATAAAAGGCCAATTTCGGGATAAAGGAGCATCGGCTTCAATATATAAAAAAAAGACCCCAGCTTTTCTCGAACGTGGGTGATTTTTGGTATTCTCTCGATGTATTTTCTTGTGAGAGGCTTCTCCGCCTCAGATGCTCAATATTTCTCTCCACAGACACAGAAAAAGTCTCCTGCAGCTCGCATTGATAGATTGTTCCAGTGTTATTGTGCTGCTGCAGCTGCACCCTCCATCTTCATTGCCCTATGGAATTGCACTGACCATTCACATGTGAATGGAATGAGAATATGGTTATGAAGAGATGGATATTTACCATGCAGAACATATCACTGTCTGCCCATTTAGAGCCATTATGCTTTATACTCAAACAATATTTCAGCAGCGTTTCAAGGCCAGGCTTTGAGGGAGGGTTTTTTTTTCTTTCTTCCTCTTCTTCTTCTACTTCTTTCTTTATGATCCAATTACCTTTGTTCATCAGATGGGGGCTAAACGGCAGGGGATTCTCGCCGCAATTCCTGCGCTGTCAGACTCATGACACACATGCTTGAACCCAGATACTCGCATAGAGTCTCCTGTTTGACATGTACTGTAATATGTGTAATAGCTCCGTAATGAGGGCGGGCTTATCGCTGAACTGTATGGACCGTTTAGGCTGACATTATGTAAATGAATGTATTTTGGGTTCAACGGGTAAGGCAGCAATGGTGAGAGAGAAGATCACTCACTGACGCAGCGTTTTCTAGACGCTGAACTTTCAATAACTACCAGTGTGATGAAACATTGAAATAAATGAGGTTGTTTATGACACCTGAGGCATGCCAGGGTGTTACTGTGCTCACTGTGTTTAGAATATTGTGCTTTGCACTTTGATCTGCATCAATCTGTCTTTTTCCAACTCATCGTTGCAAAATCATGTCCTATTTCATGTCGTCTAATTCACAATTTTAGCATGACTTTACATAAATACACAGAGCGATAAAAATGCAGTTCGGTCCTGAGGTGCAATCAAATCTTCTTTACTGTGATTTCTTCTCAAAAGGGACAAAGAATAAGGCAGACTGTTTTTCCAATCAACGGCTCCTTTCATCTCACTGTCATCATCACGCAAGTTGCCACATTTTTTAATGTGTGACTCGATTGAAGGTCACGATCAGCAGTCTGGGGGAAAAAAAAACCTAATGAATAATTCATGACTGCATGTTTGAGCCTTGTTCCTCGTCGAGGAGTATCAATGCTTTCTTATTGCGGGATGAGAAAGTTTCCTAACCAAGTGGTTCCCACTGAATTTGTACTCCACCGGGGTGCGTTCCATCTCATTTCCGTCCCTGTTTATTGCTAATTGTTAACTAATGAATTGCTCGCAGTTCTCAGTTAAACGTACATAACTAATGTACAGTAAGATCGGTCCCGCTTAGCAAGGAGAGAACACGAGGCAGCAGAGTGAAAGGAGCTTGGAGCTGTGAAAACCTGCTGCAGTCTGTCCTCTGTATTTTCAACCTCTTTATTTGTATCTGTGAACAAGTCTGTCTTTGAAGTTTTAAAGATTAGTGGTAATTATTGGAGTTTTAGCACAGAGTACATGGATCAAAAAACTGCAAATTCTTGGTCTTTTGGTTGTATTACTGGTAAAATCGGTAGCGTTCCCTTTAAAAATGTGCTTTTGTTACATAATTACAAAGTCCCCCTTTTCCCCCAGTGCAACGACAGACAGCAATATGTTAATTGGGAAGTAGTTGACAGCTTTCTAGTTACTATGCAGGATAACACAAGTGATTGAGGAGCTTTCAGGCAGCTTGTCAGTCGATGTCACGGAGCAGCTTGCCCCGTCTGAATAAACAAAGTAAGAGGATGGAGGGATGAGAACGTGTTTCATTAGCCTCTAAAGTGAGGGATGGACCTTCAACTCCCTCCTTTAACTAATCCTTTTTCTTCCTGGAGGGTCCTCATTGCCTGAAGAGGCAAAGTGTTCTAAGTCCTGAGAGTGGAGCCTGCCATCATCTTGTAGTGCTCTTTAAATCTGTCCATCACTTTTCCCATATTCACACTCTTTGTCCAGAATTTTGACGTTTCCTAATTGGATGAATGAGATTTGTTCCACGATACTGGTATTAGGTGGAGAAATGATTACCCATGTCGTTCGTTGCCCATAAGCTTTCTCGTGTGGAAGACACTTGTCTATGCTTGCAAATGGATAAACACAATCAACACAATTGCGTCTGCACTCAGACGTCATCTGCTCCAGGGGAGCAAGCTGTAGTTCAAGGCGCCCGTGGGTGAAGTATTTGCAAGTTACCTGCGAGGAACAAAGGATGTGTGGCAGCTTAATCAGATTAGAGGAGAAAAAGAAAGCTTAATAACTGTGGTGCAAGCACTGTAATCGGCATTAAAACGTATCTTGTAAAAACTGAAATGATGAAAAAGGTGACATTTTTAACCAAATAAAATATATTTCACCACAGGAATTATCTCACTGTGGATTGGACTGCAGACATTTAAACTGTGTACACTTCCTTTTGGAAATTGTTAGCTGAGGTATGCTCAAAGTTTTGGGCAAATCTGTTCCAAGCAGGAGCACCAAATGAACAATTGTCCTAATTTTGATGAAAGATAATCCTGATGGATGCAGTTATCTGCTGAACTATAAGTTCTTCTAAGGTTGATTGGCATTGCGTGACACTATTGCATTTTTCATGAAATAACCATAAGTAACTAGAAGTACACCTATAGGCCATGACTGTTGTTGATGTGAACACAAGACTACACTCACTCATATAAATCTTTAAAGTTGCTTCAAGCGTTCGCCCTCCAGCGCATTCTCTGACTTGTTTCTGTCTATCAACAAATTCTCCAGCTGCAATCATTCTAACAAGGTCACCGAAGCTGCAGATGATGAACTCTTTGGAGCCTTGCAGTGCACAAGCAAAACTGAATGGTGGGAAAATTACTGGTGGCGAAGACTAATTGTAATTCCCCGAGCACCAGTAGCAGCTACTTTGAAACCCCTGCTTGTAGCTTTATCCTGAAGACTGAGCCTCAGCTGCCTGTACCCATTATAGGCTAACATGCCAGAGCATATCTTGTGCAATTCAATTTAGTCAAATGAATGTCTGACTTCGGTTAGCGTGCCGCAATATCCAACGGAAAAAAAAAACCTCCGCGCGCAGAAAGCGGCTGTCATAAAGGACCAGTTGCTGCATAATGTAAACCAAATGCTTCACCGGTGGTATCAATGTGTGATCAATATGCAATAAAAACTCATTAAAGCGGTCTATGTTCTGTCGTGGAAATTAATTCCGGAAGACAAATCTGCGATGTGTCAGCCTGGATATGATTTCAGTCCATCCATGCAGAAACAAGTTATTTAAAGCCAGAAATTGGATATGGAGGGGGGGTGGGGGGAGAAAGAGTGAAAGAGGATGGAGAGATATAAAAACAGGGATGGGGGAAAAAAAGAGGATGAAACCAACCCATCTGGAAGAGAGGAGACAGAAAGAGTGTATGACAGCCCAGCATAATGAGATTTGGTAGTCTGTGTGGCTTTCTATTCACCTGAAAGAGAATTAACATAAAACACACACACACACAAACCACTCTCCATTCTGCTCACATCTTTTCAAACTATCATTGCACCATATCCATCTCTCCCACACTCAGCGATTTCAACATCTGGTGGATCAATCATCTGACTGTTTATTGTAAACTGTTTTATTTTTTTAAAAAAAAAACTAGTTAAAAGGCAGTGGAATAAAGGGAAAAAAAGTAACATTTCTGATCTATCCATATGTTTCAGTGTATCTATGTAAAGCTGCACGTCCCAGCAGGACATCACTGGATGCCACCAATGCTGTTTTGGTTTCATCTCGCTGAGAAGAGCCACTGTGTGAGCATACTGCTGGGAGCTATGGAGGGAAACATGCACCACAAGTTTTAGTGCTGAATAATCTATGTGTGCATTCCTCTTTGTCGCTTAACACCACCAAAATACAGACATTACAATAGCAGCTCAATCTATATGGTAAAATGTAGCTCCTGGGGAAACACGCATTTAATCTTTCTCTGCATAGGCTTATGTTTTAATGGCTTGCACTGCGCTCACTTTTTGACAGGTCATGGATGCATCATTTTATTTTTAGGGAGAGAAGAATATGCATGCATGTCTACCTGCAAAGCTTCACTCGCGCCTTCCCTCCCACTCAGCTCGGTGAATCCCACATCCTGCATTTAATAGCAAAATCAGACATTGATTGCCGTTTGCCTCGCTGTGTGCTCTTGCCTTTATGCCCACAGGTAACAGCTAGTTGAAGGAGACACTGGGAGTCTGTATTTTTCAAAGAAGAATGGGAGAACTATATATTGATCACCCACATTGGCTTTTAGCTGAACAGAGCTTAATTCTTCCATCCATCCTTCCGGCTTCACCCAGCGTTAGGTAATAACAGGCGATCTCAGCTGTTCGCCACAGGACAAACACACAGACATACACACTCACAGTAGACGAACCAGTTAGCCTGAATGCATGTTTTTTGGACCTGATTTGAAAAAGGGGGCTGTTCTTTCTGTGAGGTAGAAGTGTTAACCACAACGCTGCCGTGAGAGCACATGGAGATTAATTCCTCTACAGGAATACTAAGCGCTGAGGATGAAGCCACGGCACATGTTTGTTAACCTGCCGAGGATTTACCGATGCACGGCTGATTAAATAAGGGATTGTAGATCAGGGTTGGGGGGGAGTGTATGTGTTCATGTGTGAAACTCACTTTTATGCAGTTTTCACCTGTGATTATCTGCTGTGCTGTAATGACTTATTGATTTATATCACATTATGTTAGTCGTGTTGTAACCAGCTACTGAGAGCAAAATACTCCACTGGCTTTAGATCAATGATAGATTATTCATCATAATTAGCGACTTAGGGTCAATACAAGTGACATGAAATCTTTATTTAAGGCTGGTAAGTTACTATCAGAGAGGTGATGGTCACTTAATTGTTTGCAGTATCGTCTCTGTTTCGAGTTTCATCTCAGCTGGCATCCAAGACGACTTGTGAAGGCAGGGAGGTTGAGTTTGGGCCTGAGTGTGTGTGTGTGTGTGTGTGTGTGTGTGTGCAGGCACACACTCTTTTGTGCATGCTATGTGTTTTACTCTGACTCAGATCCTGTGAATAGCTTAGCTAATTTTTTTCCATTTATCCCTGACTCTGCATTTACAAATCAGCCCTGTCACATCCTATTCATCACTTCCCTCCGTTTCATTTATTCAACATCCCATCCTTTCTTTTATCACATTCCTTTTTTTTTTCTTTACTCTCCACGAACCTTTTTGTGGTCCATTTGTTTCCACAGCAGACTGCCATTTTGAAAATTGTAATTGTGTGAATAGTTTCTTTCTTCTCATCTTCTGCGTGTCTCTTTCTGACCAGACCTCACTCATGTGTAAAATTAAGTCATTTATTGTCAATTTGCATAGCACATTGAATTATTTGGTCTCTGCTTGCTTACATTAAGTGAAATTCACAGGACTGTCTAAGCCTGTAGCAAAACAAGTAAACAAAAATAAAACAAAAAAAAAAACACACACACGACACAGCACACCACCTCCTCTCTATGTAAAATCACAATTGCATATTTATAACTCCCTCCATCTGTGTGGTGAATACTCCTCTGCGGCAGTAATTGATTATGACAGTGGACTCGGTAAAGCGGCCAGTCACTGTCCTCTTTCACTTCAAGGATTTCAGTCAAAAAACATTTTAATGAGAGGTGAAAACCTGAGCCACTGCAGTGGCACAGATTTGCAGCTTCTGTTGCTCCGTCTGCGCCGCGCAGGAATATTATCCCTTGCCATGTCTGCGGCTATACATCCCTGATCCTCCACATCCTTCAGCTGAGGGAACTCACAATAGGCCGGGATTTCTTTGGAGTCATATGAATCGCAGCATGCCTGTCTTTTCATCCATCCATCCTCCATTAGTCTGGGTGAGGACAGAGCTCAGTGGATGATGAATGGCTGGCGGGGCAGTTCCCTCACTCCTTTTAGCCACGACATGGAAGCTTTGCCAAGCCGCCTTTTCACTCCGTGCAGCCGTTTATTGCCGCGTGCGGCTGAATGCGTCGCGTCTGCGCGTAAATGTCTACATGCAAAAAGCACACAGTGAAATGCACATAATAAATCTGCTGTGGTGTTTCTGTGGCGGAGACTCATTGCCTCTGTGTGCTGGAGGACTGTCGGCCCCGTGAATGGGGAGCATGAGTGGAACGGCGGCTTGACGCCACAGAAAACCCTACGACAGCACAATGTATATGGCTCGTCTTCCACTGCCCCGGGCCTCATTTGAATTGACTCATATGCTGTTTGTTTACTCACATTTAACTGTGGCAGATAGCAGTGTCTGCCTGGTTTATGTGGTGTTCTCTATCCGCATCTGACTGCTCGGTGTCTCCTCGGGATGAATAAAGTTCTTCTATTTGTCTGTGAAAGTGATATATATGCTGCCGACATGACGTCGAACTCCTCACTCCATCTGAAGAGCTCCATGGAGCTCTTTGAAAGGAAAATAAGATGAAAGTGTCACACTTCCTTCAGAACTGCATTTTTAGAGACACGAGATTTGAAATATTTCCCATCTATTGAACCCGTGGCATCATGATAGAGGTTGGGCAGAACAGTGGTGCAGAGGTTCCAAATGTCACCTCAAAACAAGGAGATGCATGCTCAGTTCCAGGCCGAAGCGTTTTGTTGTGTAGCTTGCATGTTTTCCCTCGGCATGCTTGGGGTTTGGACCTTTTCCGAACATTCACTTGCATTTTTTAAACATGCAGATTCTAGAATGTACTTGAAACGGAGGCCCCGTTTACATGACAGCGTCTCAAGTAAAAGTGCGGTTTTTTTTTTGGTTTTTTTTTTGAGAAAAGTTTTGCTTCCACATGGCAGCATCCAGAAACAGTGAACTGTTTGAAATGAAAAGCTACTACGGTCGTGTTTCGCAGAATCAGAGTTTCACAAAAGTTTTCATTTTCCTCCATTTCTACGGAGACAGACTGGGAGAGTTTTTGAAAAGTTCCACCCTGAGGAGTAATTTCAAAAAGTTGCATTTTCAGTGGCTCCAAGCCTCATTCATGTGTAAACGGACTTCCAAAACACAACAGAACTTTTTCAGTTTTCACTTGAAATAATAAATTCACTTGTGGTGTAAACGAGGCCCGAGTCTTCCAACTGCCCAGTAAATGCGTGGATTAAAACTACAGACTCCTCTCACTTCATGATGACTGGTGGTGTGGGTGGATTGTAAGTGAAAATATGAACTCGTTCAGATTTACTTTCTCTCGGAGCGGCAGCTTTAGCAGTAGCTCCGACTTTACGGTCTTAGGTGACCGGCTCATTGACTTTTGCAGGTATATCTGCATTTCACAATCTCATGCTTAACCTGCAATATACCTGCCACTACTGAGAGAGTTTCATAATCAGGATGTGTGTGTGTGTGTGTGTTTGTGAGTGTGTGTGTGTGTCTCTATGTTGCAGCTAATCCTGCGGGTAGACCGCAGCTGTGAGAGATTTTAATTGACTTCAGGGGACTTGGAGACCAGATTAGTATACGTGTATGTTTTTTTATGCTTGTATGTGTATTCGCATCTCTCAGAACAGGTACATTTCCTGGGCGTTTAAATAGCTATTAATGTCCCAGCTGGGGGGGGAGAGAAGCATTAGCGTGGTAATGGAATTTGTATACTTTTATGTGCATGCATGTGTCTGCGTTCGTGCGCACGTGGGATGTGCTTACTGGGCACATGTTGGTGGATGTGAAATGTCACGCCTCGTGGGAGGCGGGAGGTTTTGATGTGCCACATTGCAGCCTTCTCCTCCGTTTTATGCCCTGAAATATCTCCTGGGTGTATCCAGTTGGCTTTAAGTGGCACCGTAGCGCTGTAGCTGTGGCTGGAACACACAGCACGACTCCCAGCCAGTCAGTTGGTTTTTTTTTTTTTTTTTTTTTTTCTTGGTTTGGTTTTTGTTTCCCGTTTTTGAACATTAAAGTTTTACCAGTGAATATTAATTGTATGCACCAGATTCAAAGTGCCACTTATTGACCATCATCATTGCTATTATATTTTTCATCATTCATTCCAGCACAACCTAGAAAAAAAAAAAAAAAGAGGAAAAATAGGTCAGCCCAGGGAGGCTTTTATTACAAGAACATGCATGAGAGAAATGGGGATTTAACACATACACACACGCACACACACACACACAGTCGCACGTTAAACACACAGTCCAGCTGTTGTGTTTCCACAGTAGCTGTACTCTCTCCCACCTTTTCATCTGACCTGAAATAAAATGACCCTAATGTGCCAGTCTTTCCTCTAACGCGATCATTCAGTGATCTCTGAGCATGTGAAGCGACTTTGTGTATTCATGTGTTTTCTTGTGCAAATAACAGTAGGAACACACAAGGCACAGACCTCTGGCTGTCAGAAACAGTTCGATGTTGGCATTCACTTACAGGGAAAAGTGAAAAATTTATCAGCGCCCCTGTGTAGATGTGGGATAAGGAATTTCAAAAGTGTGTTGTCTGTATCTTAGAAACTGATTAAACTTGTCAGGTTGCTCATACAGAGTGCCTCAATCAGCCAGTCAGTGCTCTTCGTGTGAGTGTTTTTAACTGTACAGCTTGCCTTTACGCAATCTTAAGGGACTTTATTGTTGAAAACAACATGTACATCTATTATTGTACTTTTTCATCAATAATGCAGTTTGCTGTAAATCTATGCAGACATGTTTATGACAAGGTGCCTATTTTAACATCAGTTTGCCTTTGTGTGAGGTCTGGTACATGGTTCAAATGAATTTATACCATCATTTATTCATTTCACATACATTTTTTAAGTATTATTTCATTAATGTAGTCTTCACTTATCTTGATAGAAGCGTTCAACCATTCAGGTCAGATTGAGAGCAGAGTTGAAGAAAAGTGTGGTGGTTTGGACATCTGACTACAGAGGGACAGGGATGTTTGGACTCTCTGTTCTGTACTGGAACCATCAGGTGACTCTTTTGACGGAGACAAGAGAATTCAGTCAAAACATGTCAAATATATGGTGTGAAAACCTGCTCGTTCGAAGAGAAGAACAGAGAAAATACTTACTTAAAAATAAAATCTTGCACTTCTTCTTTATGAAACAAACAGACTCAATCATATATAACTCATATGCATTTTAAACAATCAGTTTTATGACTCCCTGACATTTGATAAGCCCCTCCTACTGGGTGTAACCTGTCAAAATAATGCCGTACATTTAAAAAAAGCCATATATTAAACTCAATCTAAAAAAACTGAGCAGTTCAAAATGCACCCTAAAATAACAAATATACACATAATTGGTTAATTAATTGAGTGCAGCTGGTCAGGTGGCCATTTTTCTGCCCCGCCCCTGTAAGGCTGAGTCTGGAGGAGCGGTTCTGTTTGGCCACATGAACGTCCGTCTCAGTGCAGCGGGGAGACAACATGGCGTCTGGTGAGTGTTTGTTGTCTGTCGTGAAAATGTGTGAAAGCTGACGTGTAGGAGTAGGACTGTCGAGTGTGAACCCTCAAAACTGTTTCAGGGAGAATTAGGGTGAGGTTTCATGAGGGGTGTAGCAAACCAGGAAGTAGTGAAATGTTAGACTTGTGGTATATAGCGTGAGTGTCTAGTTGTGGTGGTGATTTGAAGTGATGCGCCCATTGAGGTAAGACCCCAGTGAAAAGATAAAAAAGTTTTGGTTTAAAGGTGAATGATTAAACCCTGAGACTGTTCGTTTTTCTTTCCCTATTTCCATTACACAGACGTTTTCCCAGTAGCCGGTGAGCCTAACATTCTGCCTATTAAAAGCCGAGCTGACATGAAGGTGAAGTACAGAAAGCTACTGCTGGTTTCAAAGGTGAAGTGAGCTCAGGGAGGACCGAGAGAGGAGGCAAGAGGAGAGGTGATCGAAGAGTGAACTTGACAGCTGGCGTTCAGAGAGCGTTTTCTGCCAAAAGGTTTCCACCTTGCCGGGGTCAAAGGCAGGAATTTAGATGAAAAAGTGGGAGAGGAGAAGAAGTGGATATCGGGGATTTGAGTATGATGAAGAGGGGTGAGACTGGGGAGAGTGCATATAAGCCGCGGTGGGAGGTTTTGTGAGTCACACCTTTATCCCCCATTGTGCAATGAAGTCTGCATTTTGCCTAAGAACAAGCACAAAAATAAATAAGTAGAAATAATAATAACCCAGCTTGATGTTATCACTCTAAGCTGTTGGTTTTTCATTTTGTACAAACTGATATCACACGGTCCCGTCACAATACATTTTCCATTTGTTGGGTGTGCTGCAACCACTGAAATGTAATCCTCTCGCACAATAATACATTTATTCATCCATAGCCAGTGGATCAGTTGACATTTTTGCTCTTCATAATCTCTCTCTTTCTCCCCATGCGTCTTTCTCCCGATCGTCTTCCTCCCCGGGGTCCCCATATCTTCAGCTTTCACACACTTCCTGCATCGTTCATACACGCGGGGAGTCACCTGCCACCCGCGATCTAATCTATTGCACCGGCAAGTCTTATATACTGTAGGTGCATTAAACACAGTGGGACAACAGGTTACAGTGGAAGGAATGAGGGAGGGTTGGGTTGGGGGTGGATTTAGTCTTCTTCAGCAGGAGAAACTGGAAGAATAGGAGATTAAACGGGTCTGAGGCGAAGGAGAGAGGCGCAAGGTAGGAGTGTGTGTGAGGATTGAAGACAAAAGGAGAAGGAGAGGGAGCGGAGTCGGGCCTTATCAGCATTCACTCATCCTACAGTGGATGAAATTACCCTTCTCTGTCTCGCGGTGTCTGCGGTCACTGCTATCGGCCCGGGCTGGGGATTTGCATGGTCATAAATCTGTGTGTGTGTGTGAGCATGCTGTGCACATCTACGGTTGTGTGGGTGCAGGTGCGTATTTGTATTTCGGTGCCCTGTTGTTCGGATGAAAGGACTTTGTGGACAGGATAAACTTGATGGAAATGAATCTGCAGAATCACAAATGAACCCTCATAAATCTGCATGCTTGTGTGGGTGTATGCATGCTGCAGGAGTGTGTGTGTGTGTGTGTGTGTGTATAGGAATGAGACTAACACAGCAGTGAGCTGAATCCGAAAAGCTACCTTAGATGCCCTTTTCTCTCTTTTCAAGAGTAAAATGACATCAGGAACAATTAGGTGTGTATGCCTTTGGATTCCTGCGTGTATGTGTGTGTGTGTTTGTGCTCATTTGCGTGGGTACAGATTAGCCTGCACTGAGAAGCTAGTTTGAAAAAAAAAAAACCTCCCAGCTGATGAATTCTCTTTAGTGAAAAAGCTGATTTAATTGGGTTGCTCCTCGATCCTTTCACTGATAAGGATGCCTTGATAAAAGATAATTCCTCTTTATTTTTTTTGCGTCATCTTCCCTCTGTGTGTGTGTGTGTGTGTGTGTGTGTCTGTTGCCCATATTTCATCTGCAGCATCTCTTGATTTGTGTTTCATTTCATTCCATCACCTTCACTTTTTCACTTCTCTTCTTGGTGCATACAGTAGACATATTCTCTCTCTCTCTCGCTCTCTTGCTCTGCAGCTTTCTCTCTCTCTTCTCTCTCTTCTCCTTGCCCCTCTAATTTATTTCCTCTGTGTGCTGTGTGTGAAATGCTAAATTAGAAGTCGAGTAAAAAGAGGGCCTTGGAGCAAGAGACATCAATAGCTTCCTTTTAATTCTGAGAACTCCCTCTTTCCCCCCTTCCTCTCTCTCTCTCTCTCTCTCTCTCTCTCTCTCTCTCTCTCTCTCTCTCTCTCTCTCTCCTTTACCCTGCTAATAAAGCCAAATTGGCATGAAAGCTAGTGACCTCTCCCCTCGCCTGCTCTCTTTTCACTACTTAAAGAGCCATGTCGGTGGGAGAGACGACACTGACAAAGAGACTGATGTCATTTTCCATCCGAAAATATATCTCCGCCACATCGAGCCCCTTTTATTTTCACCTATTTTACCTTCCTTTTATGCTGCCTTATGTCTAATCTGCTCACTTCAGGTGCCATTCATGTGTGCCTGGCCTGTCTCACCAAAGACCTCTGTATTTCCTTCCTTTCTTTTTTTCTGTCTTTTTTTTTTTTTTGTGACATTCCCTGGGGAGAAGTGGGTTTCAACATATTCTTTTTCAATAGTCTGACTCGCTTGGTGCGTATTTAATAAGTCTGCCTGCCAGTTTTACCTGCCCGCCACTCCGACTGTCCCCTTTTTGAAGGAGTTGGGCGCACGGTGACCCTGACGTCGACGGGTCGGTGGCACAGTTTAGATTTAACAATCACGCACTTATTTCTTTTTCATTTCTGTCTTTCCTGACCTTGAAGGGCCCAGCCAGCCGCCCCCCCCCCCCCCCCCTTTTTTTTTTCATGCTGACTTGCTGAAGCTTTCCTCGCTTTGCTAAAAGAAAACTTCTTCACTCCCTCAACATGGAGGGGGCCGCTTTGAATTCCCAAAAGGCAAGTGAGTGAGGTGCATACCTGTCAGATGCTTGTCCCCCCCCCCTTTTCACAACTTTTGCTATGAATTATAAATACAGTGTTTCTCTCTCTTTATCCTTCCTTGGGCATGAAGTGTTCTATGCATCGGTACCCACTCATTCAAACACACACACACACACACGCGCGCGCGCGGGTGCACAGTGCATCCCTTATGGGTTATTCATCCAGCCACACTTGATCCATAGCTGATTTGCATTTCCTTTGTTCTCTCCCCTCTCCTGTTGCCCTGCTTTGGCCCTCTCTTTGGATTCCCACCAAATAGTGACATGGAGGTGAAAACTTTTGGACTTGGCAACTCCCAACTTTATTTTTTTTTTTTCATTAACTATGTATGACTCACTGTCACTGCTATTTTCCTTTATTTTTGTTCTTTTATGTGTGATTAATTCAGTCAGTGCCATAATCTCCCCCCGCCGATCCTCCCTTCTGCTGTTTGCATGTTTGTGCACTCGCCAGTGTGTTTGCGTCCGCAGTGTGTCTATGCGAGCGCGTCCTGTCCCTCTGGGAGTATTTACACATTAAGTTTGAGCCTGTGATTATTTTGACTGGGTAGCTGTGTTGTACTCAGAAGAGCTGAGGCACTAATATAATTGGCAATTAAATTAAGGAAGCAAGCTTTCCACACACCCCCCGGTGAGTTTGCACAGTGTCTCCCGAAGTGCTCCGCACACACGCACTCAATACTCTGCAAACACACTCCCTAAAGTAATAAAGCTCCCAGAATTGTTATAACGTAAACTAAATGCGGAGTGTCTCTGTCACTGTCAGGCCTTCACTGTTCCGATGCACATTTTTCCCCACCGGTCCTTGATCGTGAGCCAAAACCTATTTATTTTCTGTGACGGAGTGTGACGCGTGAACATTTGGCGAGTGCTTGATGACAAAAGCATCTTGTTTTTGTTTTGTTCGCATAGGAGACGTGCTACACGAGCCATTACACCCTGTAATGTTTCCAAGAATGAATGAAGTTGATCTTTCACTCAACTAAAGTTCCAGTGCAACAATCCAGCAGCGCCAAGAGGAAAAAACATTCTGCACCAACATGGTTCTGATGTATCAAGAGTTTTCACTTAGATTCACCTTTGAACTGCCATAGGTGTCAAATTACAACTTTTTAATTTACATTTGATATCTTTTGCACTTCCTGTTTAGGCTGAATTGATCTGTTGAATTCTGATTTGTTCCTGTTAAAGTTGAGTCACTTGCAGTAGCAATCCAACTTTGTCTGTCGATTTTAAATGTTAGTGTATTGTCTGTGTGTGCATTTGTGTGTGTGGTTTCATAACAGAAACGACCACCAGCACCAACTCGTATAGCTAATAGCTAGAAAATAGCTGATAATTTCAAGAGTTTTATTTTTAATCTTTAGTGTTTCTTCTTCTTTTTTCTTCCTGAAATATTCCTTGTTTTTACTTTATTTGAATCCAAGAAGATGAAAATTTCAGATGGAAAAAGCAGAAACCTGAAAACATTCAGAAATTCAAAGTTTTTAGAGAAATTCCATAAATTTTATTTATTTTTATTTCGATATCTGAATATTCCTCTTATAGAGCCTTGGCAGTGTTAATGTAAGATCCATGCTACTTGCCTGAATGCATAAAATAAAAACACTCTTCTGTAATGCATTCAGCCATTTTCTCACATCAAATACTTAAAGGATTTAGATGTGAGTTCCCATGCAGAGGTCACACACATCCACTCGGAGTTCATGACTCTTTCTTCTTTCTCGCGGAAACAGCGGCGAAACAGGGAGTCTGTATTAGTATGTGAAACACCCTTCCCCTCAACTTTCTAAATTACACTCCGCTCTGCCCATTACTGCGAGCCCAATGGGAGCGGGGTTTGTTTAGCTCTGCTCCAATGGGAGCGCATGTTGTTTGAAGGCCTGCCATTTCAATCAGGGTTGTTGTTCATCTGCTGTTGTCTTTTGGGGAACCTGGCCAGCCTCATCGCCAGGGGGACACATGTGGTTCATCACGCCTGTAATTGGATTTGATTTTGCGTTCTCTGCTTTTTTTTTCCCAATGTTTAATTAGGGGACTGTGCCACCGAAGGCTGGAGGAGACTTTAGGCTAGCGCGAAGCTCGATAGAGCAAAGAAGGGAACAACTGACAGAGAGCCCAAAGTGAGAATGCGCGGTGATTAGCGATGTGGGAAAAGTGGGCAAAAAGTTAATTAGTATATGTGGTTATTTGTCAGTTTACAATTTGTTTGGGTCCTACTCGAGGGGATGGAAGCTGTTGTATACAAGCGATTGTATTTGAGACCAGTGTTTTCACCTTGCGAGCGTATCAGTTCAGCGGCAGGACCGAGGGGAGGCGAGGGGAGGCACTGATATACGCCAGTGGCTGCATCGATTATGACATGGCCTTCCTCTCTGGGGGAACCACGGTCAGCCCATTTGTTTGACAGGAAAAGAGTCTAGGAAGTATATTAGCGTGGTGCCTTCACGGACTGATGACAGGCAGCTGCAGTGGCAGGGGCCGAGCCCACAGGGACCGAGCCTTTCACTCCGCACACCCCCCACCCCCCACCCCCCCACCGTGCTGATGGCGGCTGAGGCGAGGAGACAGGAGGAGACGGAAAGTGGGAGATGGGACTGACGACGCTCCCGAATCCCACGGGCGCTCTGAAGGTCAAGATCTTCCAGAGCTGTACTTCATCTTCAGGAGAGAGGAGTGCGTCTTTCTGTGTTTGTGTTTGTGTGGATGTGAAAAGAAGAGGTCGTAGCAATGGCTTTCACCTTACTGACAAGGCAAAACACAATAGACATGAGCTTTGTCAGCTTCATTGTTTTTGTCCTTCTTTCTGCTAAAGTGACATTTCGCAGCAAAACGACAGGATGTCTTTGACCATCATACAATGGGGGAATTTCAGGCTATAAAAGCATCCTTTTTTTTTTTTTCCTTCAGTAGATCATGACATGTCCACACCACAGTTCAGAGTCTTTAAAAAAATTGATATTTGCTGAGCAGCATGTATTCTTTACCTTTTTTAAAGGTCAATAAAATACTTTGAGCGTAACTTTTTAACCACGGGATATGATTTTACCCTTATTTATACACAAACACTGTTTTACACAATTTTTTTTACAATAAAATGTGTTAAATGTAAAACTAAAGTCATGCATGTTTCGTTATTCACAGCCAAAATAGCCTCTCAAGTCATTCTATATGCTCTAAACTAGACCTCTCAGGGAGTCACTGGAAAATCTTGAATCAACTGAAAGTTAATATGTTGCATGCAATACTGTCAAGTTACTGACTTTTTTTTGCATTTAAAGTGGTCAGCTTTCACGTCTTTACCCATCATTGCAGTATATATCGCGTCACAGTGTCTTGCAGCTTGGATGGCAGAGCTAGTAATCGTTACCTTGCAAAATTTGTGTTTCACAGTGGTGAAAAAAGATGGTTAATGAAAAAAAAAATGTTTTATTGACTTAATTAGTGAACTCAGAATTCAGGAAAAACTTATCGAGACTGAAAAAAAGGATGCAGAGCAACAGTAACTCATAAGACTCATAAGACTCATAAGACTTAAAGGGATACTCCACCCAAAAAACGATTTGGCCTCATTTTCTACTCACCCTCATGCTGAGAAACACTCTGGAGCACTTTTTTGACGTTTCAAATGCAGTTGGAGATGTTTAGGGACTTTCGTAGTCAACAAACAGGGACCGACAGCGCCCGACAGAAAAAAAGGTCCATAAAATCCACAAAACGTGTCCATTTTCCTTCATACTGCTCGTCCGCTGTAATCTAAGTGTCCTGAGCGGGTAACGTCCATAATTAATTCTTAACGAGGTAATTTAGTATATTTTAAGAGCGTAAACAGTGCGCTTTCATACTGCTCCATTGCATGTCTGCGCGCGCACCCTGAACTACGGAAGCCGCGGCAGACCAAGCAACACGCTTGCGCGCTTTCAGCGACTACTTTTCTAAATAGCAAGCGTAGAAGAAGAAGTTCCGCTGTTTATATTCTGCTGTGAGTGACCGAGCTTTGGAAAATCACAAAAGTGATTGGCTACTGTTTTAAAGCTTTGAATTCGGTGTCCTGCTGAAAGGGCACAAGCGTGTTGCTTGGTCTGCCGCGGCTTCCGTAGTTCAGGGTGAGCGCGCAGACATGCACCTGAGCTGTACGAGAGCGCACTGTTTACGCTCTTAAAATATACTAAATTACCTTGTTAAGAATTAATTATGGACGTTACCCGCTCAGGACACTTGGATTACAGCGGACGAGCAGTATGAAGGAAAATGGACACGTTTTGTGGATTTTATGGACCTTTTTTTCTGTCGGGCTCTGTCGGTCCCTGTTTGTTGACTACGAAAGTCCCCAAACATCTCCAACTGCATTTGAAACGTCAAAAAAGTGCTCCAGAGTGTTTCTCAGCATGAGGGTGAGTAGAAAATGAGGCCAAATCGTTTTTTGGGTGGAGTATTCCTTTAACACTCATGTCAAATGTCTTAGCCCCCAAAAGTAGAGCTAACTTTGTGGCCCTCGGGGAAAGTTAGTTGCCAACCCTCCTCTAAACCTTTTTCTTCCTGAAGACTGACCTCTAGAATTCCTCTACTGACCCCCTGTTTAATTTGATTCAACAAATCATAACAGAGAAGCCAAAACACTGGCAAACACATCCACTACACACAAAACAAAAGCAATTGGCAGATTTTTTTTTTTTAAATATGCAAATTTAACTTAGACTAAATCAAAACAGGCAAAACCTCAAACCCACCCCTCTAAACGTTTGGTTCCTTTGTACTACTTTCCATCAATGCAATAAAATTTGCACACTAAAATATATGTGAAAAATACCCAATGTATCGCCTTCACATTGAATTGAAGGCTAAGGAAACAAATAAGCTTAAATTAGAGATTTTTTTTAAATCCTGCCCATGTTGGACTGCTGCTGAAAATGGGCTACCTGAAAAAAATTGGTTTATGTTTCAAAAGGGTAATATTTGGGGAAATATAAAATAATACCACTGTTAACATTAGTGCCAGAGACAAATGATTACCAGAATATGATTACCAGTAAACTCATCAGAGGAGATTATTTGTTATTATTGTGTAAAAAATAGTAGAAAATAATTTCCATAGTTTCATAATTGGCCCTCCTACCCTGCGGTGTAGTAGCTAGGAGAAATTGAAAGTCTGAGAAATTTTCCATTTGTGCAACGAAAACCACGTTTCTCTAATTAAATATCCTGAAAATGTTTTGCATGGTGTGCAGAGGAGGACCGCCTTCACTCCCGAAAAGAGCAACCTGGCGCCGGTAGTTTGGAACATCATTACTAAAGTCTCATTGTCTTGCCCGGATTGCATTGCATCAATTCGAAATGAAGAGCTGCAAACAATTATTTATGAGACAATTGTGCAAATCAACGCTCGCGGCGTTTTTGTGCAACCGCCATCAGTCAAGCTGTTTGAATTCCAAAGATTGCTTCGCGGCTTCGCTCTCCACTGTGTGGCTTTAGCCTCGAGCTACGGCAACAATCACTCACTACCTTCACTCTCGCAGATCAAATTCGAGAGCTTATTCTAACTTATTTAAATTTCTCCCCATGATTGTCCAAGTCCACAGCCTCTGGGCCAAGTTTGAGTTAGCAGCTCCACTTGTTTTTTTTTTTTTTTTTCCCTTTTTCTTTTTTGGCACTAAATGTAGAGCCTCCTTCAAACCTGCCTTGTTATTTTTTTTTTTTTCCATGCTGTCATTCTGCTATTCCGCTGCCCTCCTCGTTGCTACCCACACAACTTGAGTGGCAGTGGTTCGCCCACAGAATTACACTATAATCTGCGTCTGCCACTGAGTGACCGTCAGAACAGGATAATTCTGCGCGCCCGGCAGCCATCAGCGAACAACCGAGCGTTCATTTGTACACTTGTTTGGCGAGTTGAGATTCCCCAGGCTCGGCTCGGCTCTATATTTTTTGTTTGAATACTACACACTACAAATCTTTGAAGAATGGACCTCTAATGGAAAAAAAAACCAAAAAAGTCACGGACCGAGCAGAAGAGAGGTGGTTATTGTGTAAAGCTGGGCGAAAAGCAAGAGAAAGGAGACGCAGACTCGTTCCTCATCAGGTCGAGGGCCGGTTGTGTCCTTGTCCTTGATGTCTTTTCTTGTGGTTGCATGTGGGCAGCAGACACGAGGCCAAACGGAAGAATCCATCGAAAAAAAACCCTCGACTCCAAGACTGACTGACTGACAGACAGTGGCGGGAGTGAGATTGATTTTTGTCCCCTCGGGTGCAATTTGAGATTCAAACATAAACATAGTCATTTTCATCACAACGCTGAAAGGTTATGTTGCTTGAAAAAGGTGTAATAATAATAATAAAAACACAAAACTGAAAGCCTGTCTTTGACTAAATTGGTAGTGTTCAAAATAAAGTGTTGTTAGGAAAAATGGAGTGATGATTGTTCAGCGTAAGTGCCTGGAAAAAAAAAAAATTACAACAAATTCACAATTCCTTCAGGTGTAAATTATTCGGTGAGAAAAGAAAAAACAGTGTTAAATGATATACCAGCGCTGATGGAAGGACATGGACAAAAAAAGGCACCGTTTTTCCAAAGTCACACGGCATATAGTGTCTCCAGTGTGGCGAAAATGGTTCATCCTGTGCAGCATCGTGCACCTCTCCGCGCCGCAAAACAACACAACAGCTTTTGTCGGTGAATCTCCATTCAGGTGGGTTGTGCTGATGGGGAAGGATAAGGTTTCGGGTTAGCAGGACACCCTGACATGAAAGAGTAATGAAAGTCTTTTTGTTCCATTCTCTTTTGCAGATATGGAGATGGCTCTGAGTCCAAAATGGGTGTTTTTTTTTTTCCTTAAAAAAAAAGAAAAAGGAATGAGTTTCTTTCAAGTAGAGACAGTGTGATCCACCATGACGAACCACGTGCACACAACACGTACATGACCACGCGGGACTTGTTACCTGATGTGAAATTTCTCATTTCTCCAGATTTTCAACACCTGGGAGAACATAGAGATGAGTGAAGAATAACAGGTGGAGGAGGAGATTGCTCGCTACATGTTAGATCATTGTGTAAATGTGTGTGCACACGGCTCGTGCACATAATACACTTGTGGCATGCAGCCTACCTTGTGGCAGCCAAAAATTCAGGACTCTGAACTACAGTATTTGTGGGTTTCGAGCTACGGTTATATTTATGTGACAATAATAATAAGTCTTTATTTAAAGAGGCCTTTTGATGACTCTAAATGCCACTGTACTGGAAAAAAATCATTAATCTACTTTTTAACCTGAGGTCTGAAGAAACTACGTCTCTATTGCTGTTTTTTGTGTAAATATTATTAAATGAACAATTAGTTCGATAGGTGTGTGTCCCTGGACTAGACCCTAGTGCCATAGTCTGTTCTGTACGGCACTCTTATAATATCCACTCACACACACACACACACACACACACACACACACACACACACACACACACATTTTTCCTGTTCCGTTCCTCTGGCCAATGCTGACTCAGGGTTTATTATTATGGAGACCAAAAGAACGGACAAAAAGCTGACAACATCAGGTCGCTTGGCTCACAGCTAAAGGGCTTCATCTGATGACAAGAATGTACCACTCTGCAAACTCAGGAACACTTCACGGAGTGAGATGCTTTCTTTTAAAGGATTTTTCTTTTCTTTTTTTTTTTTTTTATCCCTGCCTTTATTACCAACAGCAGTGACGGCCTTGTCTGTTCTTTAGTCTTGCAGATGCCCCTGTCCAAACATCTGCCGCGTTCCCTGCAGCTTTGTTGTTTGTTTTCATGTGAAAGCAGAAAATATTAGTTCTGGTACTTGTTTTTGTCCCTTTTGGGCTCTTTTGGCACATAATTTTGAAATCCATGAAGTATTTGCATGTTGGTGTTGTCTGAGCTCGGTACTCCAGGTGTTTTTTTGTTTTTTTTCCGATGTCAGGTTAGGAGGACTCATTACAATCTCAGTGTTGTCTGCTGCTGATGTGGCTGAAATGAACACACTTGCCATTGCGGTATTACTTCAGAAGAGGTTTCACATGCAGTGTTGACATCGATTCTGGTGCTGATGCATGCCCTCCGAAAGCAAGAAAAAAAAATTACTGAAAGTAGCATTAACATTACTGCTCTGTCATTTGTGTCAGATTAAAGTCTGCTTACCTTTTTATGAATGCTGACGGCCTCCGGCATGTTTGCAGTTTCAACCTCTTCTTGTTACGTTTTTTTTTTTCTTACTCGGTAAACTAAAACGGTAATTTGTCTGTTATTTGCAACATTTCAAACTCTTGACATGCAAGTAAACCTGAATGGAGAAAATTCTCCTGCAGGTTATGAAGGTTTCACCATTCTAAACCATTTTAAAAAATATGTTTGCGCACCTTCATATTTCGTGTAGCTTCAAAGTACCACTACGAGCCAAAGGGGGAAAACCCCCCCCCCCACATTGGCTTTGTGCAAGTGAGCCCACCAATGAGCGGCTCTTTATCGCCTCATTGATTGGCCGCTGGATTAGCCACCTGCTCTGGCGGGTGTGTGGTATCGACGCGTTGCCTGTCGCAGTCAAGAGAGCCCTCCAAGCCAGTGTAAAGAACTCAGCGGACTCCGTGTGGGGGGGTATCGATGCCCGCCTCAGGCAGTCCGATGGTTCTTTTGGTTGTTGCCACACGGCGCCGTTCTCAGCGCCGTTATCGGGCGTCCTGGGCACGTCTGGGGGGGTTTCGCAGCGGATGAGCCTATTACTTTTAAACCATGACGAGCTGCTCATTACTCATTTCAAAATTAATATTGTTTAAGTTATTACTTCCCGGGAGGAGTGCATTTATCACACCACTCTGTATATCACCTCTGTGTTACCCCCTCGAAATTGCCAATTGTATCCTGTATGACCTTGAGAAATGTGACTAATTTGATTGCTTCACCTGCGCGCAAATGATCAGGGAGTCCAACAGCTTTAATGTCCTGCTGATGTATCTGCAGCACTTTCCAGTGAACTTTAGTTAAACTGTGCCTAGTTTGATTGGATGGCTCGCCTTTGGTGTCTGATGGCAAGGAAGCAGCTGTTCTGTTTGAGTTAATAAGTCCTCGGATCCATTCATGGAGGACGTTTTGGTCGAAAGCGGTTACCCAACCTGTTTTTCTCAAGGGCCCCAGATTTTCTCCAAGTATAGCTAAACATTGATTTTTTTTTTTTTAAACCAAACTGGGGTCCTTGGTGTCCTCAATGCTTTCTCAAATGTTTGATGAATGCCAGTTTGGGAACCAATGATCTGAATGGTCTGAACCAGCTGCTTGACAAAGCTGCAAATAAAGCCGATGACAAAGCGTTCGTTCAAACAGGACGAACTCAGAGACAAGCAATCACAAATACACTCGGATAAAGTAGAGTCACAACATGTCGTGCTTTTGTATTTAATCATGATTTTACACATACATTGGAAAGGCATTGAAAAACGTACTGTAACATTCATGCACCTCCTACAGTATATCTATATGCCTTTCAGGAAGGAGTACCTGAGAAAACCTTCATGGACATAGAGAATATCCAAACGCCACACAAAACTGTCTCAAGAGTGGAAATAGAACCGTAACAGTCAACAGGTGGAAAAAGTACAGAAAATTTAAACTTTATTGGAACTACTAATACAGTATTTGAATTATGATCTTTCAAGTGTTAAGTACATTGTTAGGAAGCAGTAACTAATTAAATGGAAATTACACTATTTTGAAAAAAAAAAACAACATAATTGTATTCATGTGAGTATTTTAAATCTATTATTTTCATCTCTTGTAATAATGATAAAAATAAATAAATAATAATAAAAATAATAATGAAAAAAACACCCATATTGAATCCTTGTTCGGGTGAAATGCTTATCTTGGGGCTCGGTTATCTTCCAAATGCCCTCCTGTATTTACCTATTTCCATCCTTGGGACACATCTGTACCCTGTTTGACTGATACATTCTGAGTGTGTGTGTGTCTGTGTGTGTGTGTGTGTGTGTGTGTGTGTGTGTGAGTGAATCTGTGTGAGTACGCCGGCCGGTGCTGGAACTATCATTTCCTCCCAATCAGCAGCGCGTGTTTACCGGCCCCGCTTGCCTCCTGAATCACGCCGTGTCGTCAGGCCTCTGTGGCGCCCGGCTGCCAGTCTGGAGCTGAAGATAAAGTTGCGGCCCGCGGCAGACCACGGCCGCTCTCTCCCTTCCTAATCCGCCCTCTCCTCCTCTTATCCCCTCCCTTGTTCCCTCTCTCCATCTCACTATCTCCCCCACTTGCTTACCACCTCTTAGACCCGTGTCCTTCAATACGCCACATTCCTTTTTATCACTTCTCCCCCTCCCGGTTTTTTTCCGTACTCTCCTCCTGCTGCTCCCTCCTTCTGCCCCGCCGTCCAACATTTTATTTTTATTTCTCTATCCATCTGGCCCTGCAAGAACATAAGACCACTACTATTTCAACTTGTCTTTTCTTTTCCAGCACTAAACCTCTTTATCTTATCTGCTCTTTGTCTATTCTTTGTTTTTTTTTAAATCAGTTTAGCTGAAGACTGAGCATCTTCTGCCATCTTTAAATGGTCATCATCACTTAGATGAAAAGCTCAAGCAAAGATTTTTCTCTATGTCCGTTAATTTGATCTTCTGGAAAATGTGTGCAGTTATATTTCTCTCACTTGCACATTTTAAAGAATAAACTTTAAACGCATAAAAACGTGTTTCAGATCTTGTTTTAGATTTTCCATCAAGACTCCCTCCGCCCTTTGCCTGACCTTTGGATGTCACATAGACCAGTTTGCAGCAGATGTTGGAATAAAGCTTTTATGATGCTTTTGCTGTATTGTGGATCTTTTAGAGTATATATGCTAGGATGATGTATTTTTAACCATCTAGACCTGAAACATTCATAGGCTTCAGAAAAACGTCCTCAGCAGAAAGGAACAGCCTCCTGCTGATACAGAATAAATATTTCATGTACAGTTGTATGCTCTGTATCGCCCAGTAATTGGCATGTATGATATGCTTTTTGGAAGCCTCGAGGAAAGCTGTGCCCATCATGGGGAGACATGAGATACTACACTGCACGAACAGTACAGACATCTCCAGAGAAAGCAAAGAATGTTCTGTTCTGATGTGGGTTTTTTTCTTTTTTTTTTTTTTTTTTTTTTTTTTGCACCTCATATAAACATGTTTGAATTCTATAAGGGTAAGGCGCTCTTCCATACTTTCACTAGCTAAAATTGCTGGAAGGATTTAAGGATCACAAAGCAACACTCAGTTATCGCAAGTGTTGTGAAATGCTTTTTATTGCAGTGATAATTGGAAAAATGGGCTCCTTTCCGTTCTCTAAGGAAAAAGTATACCATTTTCTCAAACATACCATTAGTATTTAGATTGATTTTTCTACCTTTCCGCATGCCATTACCTGTTATTTATTCATCACAATGAGCATCAATTTTGCAGTGGACATAAATCTCAGTGTTTGTGCATGCATATATGTGTGTGTATGTGTATGTAAATCAGCCATCATTCAAATGTTAGATTTAAAGATAATTTAAATGTAGTCTACTAGAGGAAAAATGCATTTTGCTAAATTAATGTGCACCTTTAGCAGGCCTCTGCAACTCTAGCTATTTTCAGACTGCAGGAAAATTGGATTTTTTCCTACAATCATATCTGATGGTGGCAGACCATCCACTATGTACTTGCGAGTGATTAGATCGGATTTGTGCATGCTAACGTGCACAGGTGGCTGCGAGGTCGTGCAGCTTTCCGGTGCGGATGTAGGAGAAATGTAAATATGTAAATGCATCATGAATTCTCTCAACTTCATATGCCATGCAAGTACGGCGGAGAGATGTGGTACGTTAGTTGGTTATTGATTACTGTTACGAATGGAGTCCTGTTTCCATGGGCTTGTGACTGGTAATTTTGTCGTTCACGAAAAGAACTGCAGAAGCTCTCAGCTTCAGGAGTTTCCAAAGCTTTTGTCCAGATGGTGAGTAGTCAACTCATCTCCCTTGTTACTCAGTTCTAGAGGGAGGAAATTGAAATATGTCTACTGTCAGTGACATAAACATTACACTGTATTGCAGCTGTAATGAATTAGCATAACGAGGAGCTTACAGGCATGAAAGCTGCATGCTTCTGTCTGCACGTTGGTTGGATATCTGTTGCTTGCTCTCATTGTCAGTGGTCCATAAATCTGCTTCTTTCAAGTGGTGACATAGATTAAAGAGTATTTTCCTCCAGCTCCTCATTTCCATTGTATAGAATGTAGTTGTTGTTTTTTTCCCGTAAGTATTTTCAGTGACGAGTTTCACTGCTACATCCTGACATCCTGATCCACAGTCACAGCAACAGGTTCCCCCACATTCATTATCTGTTAGGCAGATGGAGTTGCAGCCATGGCCCAAGCCCACCAGATGGGGGCCGGCTACTCGAGACCGACCGAAGTTCCGCAGCGTCACGGTATCATTACATCGAGACGGGATTCTGACTTAGAGGCGTTGAGTCGTAACGCCGCAGATGGTGGCCTCGCGCCATTGGCTCCTCAGCCAAGCACATACACCAAATGTCTGAACCTGCGGTTCCTCTCATGCTGAGCAGGATTACTATTGCGACGACACATCATCAGCAGGGTAAAACTAACCGGTCTCATGACTGTTTCCACCCAGGTCACGCTCCCTATTAGTGAGTGAACAATCCAACGCTTGGTGAATCCAGTTTCGCAATGATAGGACGAGCCAACATTGAAGGATCAAAAACTGACTTTCCAATGAAAGATAGGCCACCATAAATCAATCTGCCCTGTTGGTAACCTTTTTGACGTCTCTTGGATCGTGAAGATTCACGTTCACAGTTTGCTCCTTGGGAGGTTTCTGTCCCGTCACTGCACACGTTTTCAAAAGAAGCAACTATCAACTGTTATAAAATACTAACAGTCAGGATTACAACGCAGAGTGCACTGATAAGACTAAAAGACTCTTTAAGATTCAGCTTTCGTTTTGATTGTCTTCAAATGGAGACTCATTTAAGTCTTTTTGTAATTTCACTTCAAGCCTTTAAGTTTTTCCACCTTTTCCTACTCAAGGAAAAAAAAAAAGATTTTGAAGAGATGTTCAGGATATCTCTCTGTAAAGTCTTTGATATAAAACTTTTTTGACTTTCTTTAATTGGGACAACAAAAGAAAAGTGGGGAATGTGAAAACAAAGTCGGACACCGTCCCTCTTGTCAGCAGCTGAGGATGGGACCTGCTCCTCCGGCCGTGTTTACCGATGTGATACGAGCTACACTGCACTGATGAATTTCCTGCAGTGATTAACAGAATGTATGATTTGTTTTTGGGCCGAAATATGCAGCAAATTATGTTTGCTGTAAAGCAATGTTGAGTATATAATCACAGTGATTACATTTTTATCCATGCAGTGATTTCACATCAATGACTTCTTTCAACTCCACTTGCTTATGCACATTGTTTTTTTCAGATTAACTCAGCTGGCATGGACGTTTCTGTCTGACTTCTGGGTGAACTCGGCTTTTGGCAGTCTCTAGTTTTAGAATGATGTCTAAGCACCCCCAGCTTTGCTGTAATATGTGGGCTTTACAAAAGTTATGTCTTGAGGCCACTCTCTATCGCCATCTCTGTTGTCTCGCGATGAAACCCTGCTCTGGTTTTTCATATAATCTGAAATGCATTCGGGATGAAGGGGATCCAGACTGGGATTTCATGTCAGATTTAGTGGAATTGTTTAGTTTGATTTGTTAGACAAATTTATCTTGTGTCTTTGTGTCCAAATATCCAGACACTGATTCGGTCTGCATGACAATGATTGTCCTCAGCCGCTGTCATTAACATTTGCATTTCAATACTCTTTGCTTGATTGAGCACCAACAGCAGCATAAGTGGTTTGGCAGGGCAATTTCCTCTTTGCTTCAAAACAAACATCCATACTTATTAATGCCTCTCTTCATCAAAAGCAAAACTCAAACACTTTTTGTAGCTTTGAATTCGTTGGTTAGACACATATTTTGTCTATTTTCTTTTTCCTTTTTGTGTCATATTTCTCTTTTATGTTTGCTGTTTTTTCCTGTGCAAAACCCTTTTCTATCATTTACTTGCTTTTCACATGAATCTATACATTTTTTTGTCTTAAGGCACAGTAATGCCTGTCTGTCTGTTTGAAGCCCAGTGGATGAGCTTATGTGTGAAATATCCTAAATCCCCTTGTATGGATTCCTAATAAATTTCACACAAACATCAATGTTCCCAAGAAGAAGCGTTATAGCATTTGAGGACTATTCCTTTTGGACCGACAGGGGCCAGAGTTTCCTTCTGTGCAGTAAAATATGTTCATATATTGTATGTATCGGCAACATAAGGTAGTTCAAATTTAGATGCAGATAATTTGTGGTTTTTGGTGAAATTTGTCAGCATTTCTTTCTCTCCTTAAAGTTAGTAAATACCTTCATGATCTCGACCGATGGAAATTCTACCAGCTTATCACTTCAATCTCCATCCTTCACTGCAGATTTGGTATACAGAAGCTATTATTATTCTCACGTTGCACCAAAGAAAATGGCTCTGTTGGTTTGCATGTTTTTAAGAGATTCTTTCCTCATTCAAAATAGTGCATACTTGGTTGTGTGGCTGTGATGTTGGTCATTTCTTACCTGCACACATGATCCCACATCCAGGTTTACCTGGAGGTCTGCCGGTCCTGAAAATGATGCCGATCCAGTTTCTTTTGAAACTGTAATGCTCTCCCTTCCTTGACAGTGTAAATCAATCTGTTGCAAGTGGTCCACGTAATAGCAGGTTGTGCTATCCGTGTGCTGGATGGGTGATCTGGATATGCTTTCTTGTCAGCTGTGATAATTTCAGCCCCTCCTAGTCTGCATGTAGGGGATGCAAATAAATCAATGTATAACTCAGCATTCTGATATCAGCATGTAACTCAAAGCCTTTGTTGATTCTCAGCCTTGCTTATTATTGCATCTGCTCTTTCTTCTCCTTTATATATGTATCATTTGCTTCCTTGTAGTCCATATCTGTGAGTTGGGTTTGGGTTTTGGCACGTATTACATTCACCAACAGAGATGTGCACAGACGTCAGAAGAGAGGATGTCGGCTTCATCAGACTGTGACTCATGTGCTCATCAGGAGGAAATCTAACAGCTTTGAGTCACCCATGAAACAAATTGTCTGACCTTTTTTTTTGCAGCTGTTTACCAAGCTCATACAAAAAGGAAACGATGCCAGAATTCAGTTCTTGCCAGCAAATAATGCAGTGGTTTTGAAGGTGTGCTTGGAAAAACAACTGTGTGTGTGTGTGCTTGTGACATTATTGTGGATTGTATGAGCCCTTTTCTGCTCCTCGCTGAGTCTGACTTCGGATCGGCATATGCGATCTACCGAATCAGAATTCACCTAAATCCCAGTCTGTTTTCCCCAATGAAGAGTTCACCTTTAATGTAAAATGGGAACATCTTTTCTTTTCTTTGTCTTACCCTCTCCTTTCTCTACATTTAAGGCGCCTGTCTCTTTTCCATCACGCTCTCTATATATCTGTCAGTGCGTGAGGCGAGGAAAAGAAGTGAAGCAGACAAGAAATATATCCCAGTGAAAGACAGGTCTGGATAAATAAAGAAGAGGTATACTCAGCCCTACCCAGGAGGGAAGGTTGGAAGGAGACGAGAGAAGCTTTTTTTTTTCTCCTTTAGGCAGCTGTCAGATTTTGAGAGGACAATGAACATGAGAGAATCGAGGTAAAAAGCAGGAAAAACTGAAGTGAGGGGAGATGCAGGCGGGGATGGGTGATAATGAGAGCGAGGCCATGAAGTCAGTATTAGTAAAGGAGACGAGGATGGATGCTGCATGACACGAGCGGGCATGAGCTGAGACACGGAGCGCAGCACGGGCCAATGATCTCCGGACTGCATGTGTTCGCTGCAAATGTTTTGAAAGGAATGTGAAATGGTCAGTAGGAGACATTGAACAGCGTGCAGTCAGAAAGGAAAACTAGCAATAGAACCTCTAATTTTAATTATTTCTGTGTTTTGCTGAGATTTTGCTTCTCTTGTGAATAAAACATAACCCCAAAAATGCCACCTTTTCCAGATTTAACAAATAAAGCCTTCATTTTGTTAATTAGTTTTGAAAAGGTGTCACACACCTGGAGGCTATTTCCTCAATTAAAGTAACACAAACTGTGTCGGTTAAAGAGAAAACAGGAACGCCACGTTTCAGTAACAAGATTCTCACCTTTCAGTCGTCCCACATCAAATCTGGAAATTTTTAATGGGTCTTTCGTTTACGTCTCGCTGTCAGGTCTGTGACGTCAATCTATTTTAATCCCAAGTTTGTTTAAAAATTGAAACCTTGAAGATGAGGATATAAAATTGGACGTAACGGACGCACCTACAAGTGCTTGTCTTGATCCGGCTTCATCTGGGTAACGCTTCCAGACGAGCATGACAGCAACTTTGCTTATATCTGTGATGATCCGCCACATCAAACACCGCGGTTTTATTTACAGCACCTGGAGGCGGTGAAGTGACGAAAATTAAAGGTTTTATTTGACTTCCTCAAAGTGCCGGTTGTCGAGAGAATCACTTTCGATTAATTTTCCTCTGGGAAGCTGAAGTCACCGCTGTGTACTTCAGACTGCTTTTGCAGGCTAGAAATGAGGATTTATAAGGTATTATGCAACTTGAACATAACTCTTCGAAGTAACAGAATGGTATTATACGAAATTAATTGAGTTGAGGTCTTCATGAGTTTATTACTGCTTATTTTTTCCATGCATAAAGAATCTTGCTGAGAAGATCATGTAACGTCACATGATATTACACGGTGTCCAGTGTACTATTAGCAACACTACATGACTTTACATTCGTTGTTGTGCTGCAGAGTATCCTTGGAAAAAAAAAAATCTATATTTTTGTTAAAAAAAACCTGAACTCACCCCAGTAGCATGGCTTTGAGGTTACTTTGAGAGCAACAGCCTAGCTAGCGTCCATGGCAGCATCAGGGATATGTTACACTTTGGTGATGTGGCAGGCTGAAGTGGAGGAAGATTTTGGCCCACGGGCCTTATGTTTGACACCCGTTCGAGAACTTCTTCCTGCAACTTAATGATACAACTTCAGTAGACTTGCTCTTTGTGATGTCTTTCCACTTACACATTTTTCAGTTTATGTTTGAGCCCATGAAGGGTCAAACATAAAAGAAGTAACGTTTCTGAGTAACTTTCCACTTCCTAGTTTCATTAACTTGTAAAGTAACTACTATTTTTTTCATTAAATAACAAGTAACTGTAGTGCAAACCATTATTTTCTCTCACTTGTAAAACACAGATCACGTGTTTGCACAGCAGTTTCATAGGAAGTTCACTGGTAATAACACATCGTCATACATCCCTAGTTTAATCTGGCTTCCTCCTTTGAAATGACAGAGTAGAACATTTGAACAAATTTAGGAACTCAATTCAGCAAACAAAGATACTACTGAGTGGGACTGAAGCCCACTCGGATGTTATTACTGTAATGACTGCGGCGTTAATGTTAGTGTGTTTCTGCATTACAGTGCGGAGGAGTGTTTCTCATTTGTTGGAATCCATAGTGTAAATTGGCTCCTGTTATGTAAAAAAACTTTAGAGCTTTTCCATTTTCCAAGGTGAGGTGCTTATCATATTCACTGCTGAAAGCAAGGCTCACTGGTTTAACTTTTCTTTTGAACAAGGACACTTAAACATCAGTTAAATGCATCTGTGCCTGAACATTTTACTTTCGACTGCTTTGTTCCTTTTTGTGTATAATTTAACATGAAACAGAAAACTGCACTCCATTTTTATTGCTATCTCTAAGAATATTCAAAACACGTTTCCCTTACCGAAGCCACAATAAATAAATTGAATTATTTAAATCAAATTCAGCGAAGCGCCTCTGACCCCGTTTTATTTAAGAATAAAGATTTGACCGTAGTTGCACAGTTGTTCATTTGCGCTGCAATTATGACTGATAAAGTGCCTGGTAAACAATGCTCAATATGTGCACTTATCTGCCACAGAATTAAACGTAGAGAGGCTTTCATAGTTGAAAAAAACATGCATCACCTTCAATTATCATCTTAGTGTAACATCAGCAGATCAAATGCATTAGACTGGATTCATCTGTAATGGGTTTGAAACAAGTCTAGCAATGTTTTAGCTCCTGTTCGAGGCATGATGTGCTGTGCTGATTGGTTCAGAGTATCTGCTCTATGGCAGGTTGGGTGGGATGTTTTTGGGGGAAAAATAGTCCAAAGCATTACAACCGGTGACCCAGCAACAGTCACAGGCAGCCAAGGTTCACTGATGTGTGAAAAGAGCAAAGGTTCTGTCCACAAAAGAGGGATTTTATCTAAAGTTATGTTAAAGCTGATGCTGGCTCCGATAGAAACCGTGCCTCCCAGCGTCTCCACAGATTAGCCACAGCTCTCATGCTGACGGACTGAGCTACGAAGCAATGGACGCGGTTTGATCTGATGAGTTATGTTGTCTTTACATAATTTACATGGGGGGATTGATGCGCATCATTAATTTAGAGGAGTGTAATCCCCGAGGAACGGAAGGCAGAGCAGAAGCTTTGGGCAACAGTGTTGTAGAACACAATCCTTCATAGCAACAACAATTTCTAATAGCACTGACCTATTTCTGTCACATAATGTACATCACACGCCTGCAATACCAACTTGAAAATACTTTGAGGGACATGGCGGAGTCCAAGGTGGTGACCCACATGATATCTGAAAATTAGTGGTTGGAAAAAAACCTGATCTTTGGAAGACTGACCTTAAAAGTTTCTAGACTGACAGGTTGTGTTGCCGATAATACGGTGCCTTTTACTATGAGGAATCTCCAGGGGTTTGACAGAGATGATCCCTCCAAAGGTCAGGACTGTTCTGGTTTATTTTTATATGTGATAAACCATCGTCTATTAAAGGTCGCTGGTATCTACCAGATTCTGAAACAGTTTTACAAGCAGTGTATGTGCGTGTAAGCTCTATCCCAGTTCAGAACTTTCTGTCAGTTGATTTCGAAGACCGATAATAGTCACATCCAATTTCAATATCTCCTCAAATATATCCTCAGTTTCCAAAACAATGAAGGATCTAAAGAATGTATCCTGCACAACCTCCTGAAATGACATTCTCTTGGAAGTATTTTATCATCTTGAGTAGAGAGAGAGTGCAACCATTACCAGCACCGTTGAAACATTTCCCTCGTTTTGCAGAAATGACGTAACAGTTGCCTCAGTAAAAATCCCCAGCAGACCTTCGCATTGCATCACCTTTACCCCGCAGACTGCCTGGTCCTCAGAGGACTCCTTTTTCGAGGGCCACGTACTTCTAAGAATGCAGTCCTTGAATAGACATATCCCGCAGCGAGTCGATACCTGAGCCTCGAAAGTCATCTGACCTCTGCGACCTTCTGGCTGCTGCAGCATGGTCAGGTTTGACCCCTCAGCCCTCAGCCTGCGCTGTTTGTCAGACAGACATCAGGCTAAAGGTCGCACACACAGCCTCACGCTGGGTGAATTCATGTCGCCGTCGAGGTCTCGGGGCGGACGGCATGATGGATGCTCACACCATGCCTCTGCACTGAAGGATTTCCCAGCTTTCCAGCATCTCGGTATGTCAGCGTGACCCACCGGTTGCTTGGAATACGTGTAAAAACAAGCTTCAGTCAGTATGCCATCCAAGTTTGGTAAAGCTTATTTGACTGTCTGATCATCAATAGCTTCTTCATAACCAAAGACAGCAGTCGTCTCATGAAGCCTTTGTGGATTTCCCTTCATTTTAAAGAACATATTGTTCACATAAAGATGTGAGGAGCGCATCCACACAAACACCCATTCCAGAGTTGGCCTGTACCTGCAGAGTCAGCTTTCCCCGCCTTGGCTCCTGTCTTCCCCCTTGATACTGAGCCCTAAAAACAAGGAGAGGAAATAGAGAGAGAGAGGAGATAATGAAATAAATACCCTGCTTGGCAACACTTCAAAGAGAGAGGGAGAGCCTGATCTGCTCCACTGCGGCTCGAGAGGGAAGAGATGTTACATAAAGAGAGGAGATTGGGAGATAACCAACTCCTACACACACACACTGATGTATACACACACACACACACACACACACAATATAGTGTGGCTTATTTAGGGTTTTTTTCCCCTAAATAACTCATTAGTGTTAGCTATATCATATACTTTTTTTGTGTGTGTGCTTTTCCAGCCACACCACACTGAGAGTGAGGAAGGCGGTCGAAGTGGGGCAAACCATGATTCAGGTTTATTCCTGCTCCTCTGCTAACCCAGGCTTTCCTGTCACGCCATTTGTTATTCATGTATTCATGTAATATGTGCATGCGGGCAGACGCAGGGTATGCCCATTTTTAAGATGTTCTCGGATGTCCGCATGACCGCGAGTGGGTGTGCTCGTGCGCGATGGCATGTGAATAGAGTTGTCCGGAAAAAAAAAAACAAAACAAAAAAACAGGGATCTCGCTCCGTGATCATGATTTACAGTTGCGCTGCGCGGTTGCACACACGCTCGCACAACGCGCACGGTCGGTGCGGGCTCTTTGTTAACATAAACAGGTTCCTTTTATTCATAGATATTTCGAGTGAGTGAATTGAAGATGATGAATGGTTTCCCGTGAGATTTCAAGTCTACTTGAATGCAGAGTATTCCATATGATGTAACTCAGTATTCATACACTGGCACAAATTGCATGTTTCACTTTTTTCTTTTATTTTCTTTAGAATTTGCGTGTTCTCCTTGTCCTCCAACGGTCAGAAATCATGCATTTAACGTTAACTGGTGCGTCTGAAGTCTCATTTAAACTGTAAAGCTTTTAGGTGAAAATGGAGACTTTCGTTGGGTTTTGAGTGTCTGTTTACTCGACAGTGGTAACGTGAATAATAGTGAGACTGGCGACGTGTCCCAAGATGGACAAAGCTGGATAGAAGACAGATGGATGTATGGGCGCTGCTGGTGGGAAATCATTTTATAAATACAATTTTGCAGCTCAACTCAGTTTTAGAACTTATAAGGATTTTTTGATGCCCTCCACAGTTGATTCAGATGACTTTGCTTTTCATGGAAAGCATTAGTGTGCTTAATTTTAATCCCAAATCTAATTCACTGCCCACACTGCTGATGGAATCGGGTCACTGCTGCATAGCTGTCCTTCTTTTTGTTCAGAAATCAATTTTTTCCCCCATATATTTGCCTTTAAAAGTAGTCACTTCTCACCTTGTTGCAGCGGATGTAGGCTTCTAATCTGTCGCTTTTTTTTTTTTTTTGTGCATGAATCACGATCTTTGATCAGTTCGGTTCTCATTTATCCTTGTACGTTTTGCTCCACCTAAAAAAGGGTTGATATGTGCTTCTTTCTTTCTTTCTTCGACTGTCTGTAAAATGTCATTACAGATGAGTTTCCGTCTCAGAAAATATGTATAGTTGCAAACATCTGAGATTGTGGCGGGGAATCACATCAGAAAAATAGATAAATAAGAACATTCGTTTTTAAAGAAGTTGGAAGCAATTTATTTTAAAATTGTTTATCATTGAAGTTCAGCAAAGTATAGCAAGCATTAATGGGAAAGTTTTTCTTTTTTTTTCATAAAATGAAACTATTTTCTACACCAGTAATTTCATATTGTTCTCTATGTGCTGAAGGAGTCGCTTTTTCTGACTTCACATTGAAATAAGCTTTAGTTCAAACAGTTATTTCAGATTCCTTAAACTTTTTTATAGCATGTTGCAATCCAAGTACTCTTTTCCTGCTTCACTATATTTTTTTCTTATATATGTTTTCGTGCCTCTGCATCGCCTCCCTCCATATACATCTGTTATCTCGAGGAGGGGAGGAAAAAACGGGGAGAAAAAGCTGGTGTAAGCTGATCTGCTGGCAGGAATATACTGCGGAGCGAAGCCGATCACCCTCTTCCTCAGCCTGCGATTCTCAATTTCACAATGAAGCCCAGATTCCCTCCAGGCCCACCGCGGTAGTATGCGGCTCCTTTCCAAACGCCTTATTGGACAGCGCTCCGCATTACACACACGTAGTTTCATGCAGATGCAAAACGCACACACATTCCGACGTGTTGCGTGCGCGGAGGGACGCCCCTGCTTTAGCCCGCAGCTTCAATCCGCCTGCGTGTTGCATCAGATCTTGTTCAAACACTCAGCAGATGGTGACATTTAGGTTTTCTCTCCCCATCGTGACAACAAGGTTAAAGGTGCGAAGATGTCTGAGCGAGTATGTTGGGGTTTGCGAGGTCGAATCTGACACATGCTTCACATCTGCAAATACGAGACACGCCGAGGCGCGCCATCAGAAATTTGGAGCAATTAACCACGGACGAAACTGTGAACCTGATGAATAATTCTTGTAGAAATGACGCAGCGCACCTGGAAAGTGCTGTTTTGACCCAGCCTATTGGTCAGTCATGTTACAGGATGTTTAGATTGGAGCATGATATGCTGTGATTTGAGCGCATCTTAATATTGCTTCACGGTTATCTTGTTGAAAAGTAATTACACCGCATGCAGCTGTGGCATCTTCGTTGAGTAACGTCGGTTTTGATTCGTAACATTTTGATTCATTTCCTTTGTCTTTGAAATCCACATTGTGGAACCAAGCTCAGGTAAATAAATCAATCCACTTTCTAGAATTCCATGTCATGTCAGACAGTCTCAGAATGATGTGATTCCCACACTGCAGGTTAATGGCTGCACTATTGCCTCACATTGAGAAAACCCTCTGTTTTTGTTTTATGGATACAGTTTCCATGTGCTGACTGGGCAGTAGTGGTTCTCCGTCTGTGATCAGAAGATGTCAGTTAACCCTTTAAAGCTTAAATACTTGGAAGCAAAAGTCAACCAGAGTTTTTTTTTTCAAAAGTTATTTTATACATTGATTTTCAAATGAAACTTTTTAAGGACAAACTAGATACAATTATGTGTCAAAATAAAAACAGTAAGAAAAAGTGTCCAAACTGCCACATTCACACACATTTTCAATTTTATTAAATTCAAATACAGTTATACATCTACAGAGTCAAATACACCACAGTCATTTAAAAGTACTGAAACAGAGAAAATCTCAAAATTCCACACAAGCAAAAAAAAAAAAAAAATTCAACATGCGCAAGTATAGATGGATGTGGAAAGAAAGGAAAAAACAAATTCATAACAGGAAGAAACCTGCAGAATAAAACTGAGATGAGGAGACGTTCTGGAGAACCAGACTCAGTAGCACTTGCCCTTTTAAAGGTTCATGGCTGACAGTGAATTGCATGTGTGTGTGGTTGTGTGTCTCTGTATTAATCCTTGACTGGACTGGTCGTCGACAGCTGGGATGAGCTCCAGCTTCCTGTGTGTAAACAGCTCTCCATGATGAATGGACGTTTCTGGTGTGTGTGCTGCAGTAACACGTGTAAACACCACAGCGACACACTGCAGCGAAGGGGTCCAGGAGCTGATGTGTCGGCGCAGGACGATCGCAGAGCCATTTCCACATTTTGATACCTCCTTTTTCAAGAAATACTTTTTAGCTTATTAGCTGCTTTAACTGTGTAATGATATCCTCCAGCTATTTGTGTTCTGCTAACAGAGCTTAATTGTAAGTTGAATATTCTCCCGCAGCTTTATTTGGTTTTTGTTTCTTAGCCTTTATGGGGTTCGGTTTTTGAACATGCGAAGCGACGCTGCAAAATGAAGCTTGTGACCAACCTGTGCAGTAGACCTGTTTGTCACATCTCTTTTGGGAAAAATGAAATTTTTGTTCCCGATTTAGAGTTTTAGATCAGACATGGAGAAAATGCATCATTTCCTCAGATAGTCCATCAAACCATGCTTATAGGTCACATCCTACTGTTTAGTCCTGAGAGTGGCCATGTTTTTATTCATGCTGTATATTGCTCTCATAATAAATGTAATAAACTTATCATACTTTAACATTTTGTAATTATTTAGTACTTTAAGGTGTTGTTTTCTTCTTCTAATGCTGCCCACAATCAGCATACACACAAAAAACAAATTACGAGGGAAAAAACTATTACCACCTCACAGGTCTTCCACTCAAACAATCATTTATTTATTCATGTGAAATCAAGCAAGCAATATTGATATTTCCTCATGAATGATTGCTGGATCAATATTGAAACTCAGGCTTGGGACATATTGAATAAATGTAGCATGCAAGTAATCTGTTTTTTAAAGCTACGGGGCCTTTAACTGGCTTAAATGTTTTCCATTTGACTATATTGAAAAATGTTTTCGCTCTGAGTGTAATTATCTTAAAAGATGTAAGGAGTAAGGTTTTTTTCTACAGCATGTTTGTATGAAGCCTCTACAATATTACATTGGATTTTTGTTGGGTTTTTGTTTTTTTCATTTGTTTCAACATTGATAAAAGTTTTAGTGACATTGCTAACACTGAATGGTTATTTGCATATTGCTGCTTTGGTATTCATAAGTATGCATTATCATACTGATTTTACACATTTCTTTTTAAGTTAGCCTGATTTTTTTTAGGCCCCAATTACACAACGTTTCAACTGAAAACACATCATTACATTTTTGTTTCAAAGAAGTGTTGCATTAACGCGGCAACATTTTAAACACAATTCCCAAACTCTGAAAATGATGTAGTTAGTATGCCTGGACACCGGGTGGTGCTGGTGGTTCTTCTCGTTATGAAGCCACACATTGCACATGAGTTAGCTATAAAAGTTGGACTGTTACTATTTAAATGAGGACTTAATTAGGAACTCTAGAAAATGAATGCATAAGAAAAAAGAAAAGAAAAGAAAGAAACACCAAAAATAATTTTAAAGGGAAATGTGCTATTTACTACCTGGACCACCTTTTCACCTGCTTCTTCACCTTCTGTCAGTGTTTAACCTTCAATTAAAAGACTGATGTCGAAGCACCTTTTCAAATGAATGAAGCCATCTGTTCTCCACAAACGCTTGTTTGTTGGTGGAATATTAATGAGGATGCTAATCCTTTACAGCCTCTCTGCGGGATTCCGTTCAGATTCTTCGTACCCAGCCCAGGTGTCAGGTTCAACCGGCAGCGTGATCCTCCCCACACGAGGCAGAGTCCACTGAATTACAATACGCATGAGTCCGTATCATATCGCCGGAGCCTGTTATGCTGCTTTATTTTGTGAAAAAAAAAATGATCCCCAACTCTGATGACTGCTATTTTACTCCACATTTGTATGACTGTCTGCTACTTCATTTGATGAACGGTTAAATCGCAGTTTAATCACAGGGTGTGGGTGTAATACCTGCTCCCTAAAAGGTTTGATCTCACTAAGCTAACTTTTTAAGTTCTTCAGAAATTACCCAGCTGCTTGACTTTCTTCAAACACTCTCTACAAAGTAAGTACTTGAGGTAATGCTCTCTGTCTGGGTGCCCCGGCCCTTTTTATCTTGATAAGTGCAACTTTATTAACCACTTTCAGAAATTCTCCCAAATCCACTGAATTAGTTAAAACTGCAGTCGGGGATCTCATTGATTGGAGAGGCGCCCAAAATCACAGCGGGGTGGTGGAGGGGTGGGGGGCTGAGACTTCACATGTTTCCAGGCTGTCCAAGTCAGATTTGTACATGTCAAGTAAAATTAGAATATAACACAGTATAGCAGTAGTTTTAAACATATGGCCCATGGGCCAAAAACGACCCCTAAGAAGGTTCAATTTGTTCACATCACCAAGAAAATTATTCAAATTTCAACAAAAACGGCAAATGAACAAAACAACTTTTAAACAGATTTATAGTGAGTAGCGGATACAACACAACACTGAGACCCGAGGCGAGACATGTGTAATGTCAGGTTGACTTTTTAAAAGTATGTATGATGCACCTTATGCAACTAAGAAATATTTGGTATATTCCGCTTTGTTTTGCACAAGAAAGTATCATAAAAATTGGCTTTTTGTTGAGATTGTTGTAATTTTCTGTAGTTATGGTTTGTTTTTTGAGAATATGTCAATATATTCCACTTCAGATAGAAGACGGAGGATTTTTTTTTGCTTCCATTCTGAAGCAGTTTTAACCACAGAAGAACTTTTTTTCCGACGCTCACGTGATCAAAGAAGGGGGTACATTTCACAAGATTAATTTCCAAAGCCGTACACTGAGTTAATAATGTGTTTGGGTCTATTGTCGCTGCTAATGTGGCGTAAGCTGCTGGCTCTCTGTGTTATAATGATGATTGATGGCTTTGTGCCTTCAGACTCCACTGTTGTCTTCGCTGCACTGGCAGACCAAGTCTCCACACACACACACACACACACACACACACACGCACCAGTGCTACACAGTGGCTTGTTTTCCTTTAAAGCCCATGTGTGTCATCCGTTGGCCCACTCCTTCTCCCTTGATTTAATAAAGCATATTTAATTAATTAATTCCTCGCTCAGTTTCATCACACACTCAGGATTTACGCCTTGTTCTTCAATCAGCGCACTTGTCACATGTTACGCTGACATGACGGCATGAATATGTATAGGTGCATGGGCCTGTTGATGTGTGTGTGTGTGTGTGTGTGTGTGTGTGTGTGTGTGTGTTTGTGCGTGCGGGCGCTGCACATTGCCGTAGCTGGGAGACAAAATGCCCTCTTTCTATGATCGAGGGGTTTAGCACTGCTGTCTCTTTTCACAGCGTGAGATCCTCTCAGCTCGCCTGCCATTTGTGAATAACTGATAAGGCAAAGGGAGAAGCACTGACTGGATGGTGTGCTGGAGTGAGCCAGATAAAAGGACAAACAGAATACTGACTTCTAAAATGTCACCCAAACTAAATCAGATGAACAACACTGGTTCTTCATATTGGCTTACAAACAGAAGATCTTATCCAAATGAAAGGCTCTAAGCAGATCAGACTGGAATGTGTGCATATGTGAGTAAATACAGACTGCAAATCTGACACTTTTTTGTGAGTTTCCCAGAGAAGCAGAATATTTCTTGACTTGTCAGTGGGTGATGAGACTCCAAATGTGTGGCACAAGCAAATAAACTTTGGAATTTTGATGGGGTTGGGAAACTGCATAGTTGTAGATTGTTGGCAGTGGTTATCTGTGCCTGTGATTGGCTTCACTGTAGTTTTGACAATTTTGGTAAATCAGAGATTGGAGACCGTGTGTTGCAGCCTTCCGTAGAGGGGGCTCCAGTGAACTGGAAAATCTGAATGTCCTCCATGATTTCACTAGTGGCTTTAAATGGTTTGGTCGGAACAGCTGCCTTTGCCCTGTCCACTATGTCCTGTTCAGTCTTCACTTAAATGTTGAGGCCATTTGAAGACCGTAGGGGTCCACATTAAGTACACATAGGGCAGTGTATCCATGAGTTTTTGGTCAAAGTGGTAAAGTACCGTGACTGACCGTCAAAGCGCTCGTGTTGTGGAAGGATTGGTGCTGAAACCGCATGAAACTGTGTTAATTTTGCTGTTTTGCTCTTTTATGCACATAATGACAGATTCGACGCTGCATCAGGTACATGCCAGTTGGCTCTATAGTGGCAAGCTGCAATCCAGCTTCCTGCATGGTGTCCTAAATATTATCAAATATGTGCAAAGCGTTGTAGACGGCATGGTAACTTTTTTTTTTTTTTTTTTTTTTGCCCTGCCCCTCAACGGTGTGTTCTGTTCCATCTGGATTTTAACAGTGCTTCTCCAATAAAACGCACATTTACTACACCATCATCTGGATCACATGTGGGGTTTCCTAACATGCCCCATGATGTAGTAGAGCAGACAGAGGTGGTGCAGAGGTGCTTTGCGGAAGGAGTATAAATTAGGCTTTAGAGGCAACTTTAGGGAGGTATTTGAAGTAAAACCAGTTGAATAACCACTGATCTGGAGTTAGTATTCATTATGTTACATCAGCCTGTGCAGATGTGTGTATGTGTGTAATTGAGAGCACCGCGGATTACACTTCTTTGTATGAAACTGTGTGTGAGCGCTCATGTATGGACCACATGCTGACATGCCGATGTCTCGCCTCGGTTGTAAATGAGGCAAAATGCTCCACATCAATAAATCTGACAATGCTGCTCTCGACCACAGCGCACTTAGACGTCTGCACTGAGAAAAGGGAGATTAGGGTGGGTGCTCCGCGACAGAGAGAGGAAAGGAAAAGGGAGATAAGAACGGGGTGACATGATTCTTTATCGCAAGTCTCCGGAAATGCCTTTCCTAAAACACAAGCGCCCTGCCCAGGGATAGGGGAAAGTCTGGTGGCTAGTAGAAAAAAATAAATAAAAAAATACAGCAAGACGCTTTTGTTTTAGTGCATGAATATATCTTTTCACAGCGATAGCCTCGTGGAAATGAATCCGCTCTGTTACGTCCGAGGTGAGATTCCAGTGGGTCGCTCTGAGGTAAATAAGAACGTGGAAATGCTTACTCAGTGCAAAATGTGCAGCATAATGCAATTGCAGCAAAGCATCTTTATTCAAACAACCACAATATATTTTAAACATTCTAACTGGGTTATTATTTGTTTATTTATTTATTTTTGGGGAGGGATCTTTCAAATTATTGCATATCCATGGGTGTTCAAAAGCTTGCCAGGTACCGAAACACTGTGTAAGTGTTTACAGCCCTTTTTGATGTATGACTCTCTACAACCCCAGAATTTATCATGGCGGAAATCATTTTATCTTCTGTTGCAAAGATCCCTGAGTAAACATTGGGGGGAAAATGCTGTCAGCACTACAATATAATCTACCAGGATTATGTGCTTTTGCAAAACTTCACCAGCCAAGGCAATCTTTTGCCAGATAATATTACATTTCAAAAGTTGAGACCATATTTTGGGATAAGAGTGGGTCTAGTGGTTATGTGCAGCGTAGAAGGATACAAAGAATTGGAAGAAGTGTTTGCTGTTTTTTTTTTAAGTTGTTTTGCGCTATTGCGGCTAACTGTCATTGCACTCGCGGTGTTGTCTTCACCACAGTGGGCTGCTGTTGTGTATTTTTCTGCCGGTGAAGGGAAAAGTAGAGTCTAATGTAACTTTAGGTTGGATAAAGTGAGACAGAATGAGGCAGCAGGACGGTTGAACCTCTTATTAAATCTAATCTATCACAAAGAAAGAGACATTTTTTTATTATTTTTGGAGTAAATAGAAAAGAAAATATGCATGTTTTTATCTACGAATAGCTGTTTATTGCAATACATCAATTGATTTAGTTTTTCTTTTTTTTTTATGTAATTCACCTCAGCTAAGTGCTAAAAATGGCTCAATCTGGCTGAGTGCTCTTCCACACACAGAGTGAATTTGATTTTTACTTTAACAAATGACTTGGTGTGATGGCTGAAGCCTTGGTTCAGCTTTTTTTGGAATAATTATCAAATTTTTTTATTTTTTTTTATTTTTTTGTCCATGCATGATTTTCAAAAGTGTGAATGACCTGCAATTACTGATGATTACTATGATTATTGTCCTTGTGTTGTATGGTGTGTGTGTGTGTGTGTGTGTTCCTGCCATGCCGAAAAATTGGCTGACTGAACACGACAAGTGGGGTTTTTAATAAACTCACAAGCTGAATTCATGTGGGCTGTCAGGGTTTTGCCATCTACTTTGGAGGCACATAAAACCCTCGACTAAATCGAATCATGCCTTATCTCTGATTACGTTCATTTTTAATGCGTTTAACAACAAAGTGCAATTTGGTTTAGCCTCTTGAGGGGATGCTGCTGTTAAGAGGTATTTCCTCAGCCTTTATTTGAAAACTTTATTCGAACACATTGCTTTTACTTGTTCTTACAAGGTTTTATGAATATTTTTCATTACTCTTGAATTTTCCTACAACTTCGACTTCATGAGAGATCGTATCTCATGTCTTTTCCTCAGCTTAACTTGCTGTAACGCACTATGTTTGATAACTCCCTCCACCAATAAGTCCATCACCATGCGATCACATGGCATTTATGCTTGTGGGGAGTCAGTCCAATCACTCCATTGTGATCACAAGCTAACAAACGCTGAAAGGATACCATTTTCACGTGCTCGTTCTTCTGTAAACAGAACCTAATGCATGCAAAACCCTCATTTGAATGCTTCTGTTTGCACATGATGTCATTTTTGGTTGTATTTACAGTTCATCGCCCACAAAGCACATGCAAACTGAATGGTCAATCTCTTTGCTTGAGTATGCAGTTTAGATTGCTTTAAAGAAGATTTGAGTAAATAATGTCCTTTGTATTTATATAAAAAGTGTGATAGAAATTGAAAATGATTGATTGTCTGTATTGTATTTTTTTTTTTTTCTTGTCATTTTCTCCTTCCCGAAGTTCGGATTTTTCTTATTGGAAAAACCTCTTTCACAGTAAAGGACTGGCAGTCCGTGATGGGATCTCCTTAATTGTGAGCTCAAAACAAAACAAAAAGGAAATCACTTTTGCGTTATCGCAAGACCACTATCAACCTTCAGGGATGAGCTATGAGTGTAATAAACAAGTTACAGTATTAGATTTCCATGTAAACTCAACCAGAATATGGATTGAACCCAGCAAGCATCTGCGCCATTAGTCTCATATAGCGCTTCCCAACGATCAGATCTTTAAACACATTCTGTAGGTGCTTTTTTTTCTCTTCAAATGACATAATTCAGTCAATCATCACTGCGTTTCTTTGCGGTTTCACAGCACTCTACTGAAACCAGTTAAGCTTTGCAATGTGCCCACATTGTGCAGCTTCTAGAAAACAGGCAAAGGGAAAAAATAATATAATTGGTGATGGCTTGTGTTTGATTGTACCATCAGGGAGAAAGTACCGGGTCCCACTGTGTGGAGGAAAAAGATGCAGACATCCTTTTATCCAACAGCCTATTAGGAGACTGAAAACATGTAGAGGAGATTAAGACTTTCTTAAAATGTCTTAAACTTTGTGTTTGCCTTAAAAAAAATAAGAACTGTAGCTCAATTCCTCTGCTACATATACGGCAGCACTGCAGCACCGAAGACAAAAGGCACAAACTTTGAGCTGACATTGCACCGCCGTATAAAGACTCGGTGAAATAGTACCTTAATCGGGCACGACGATAGTTTGAGTGCTGTGATATTTTAGAACCACTGTCCCGGCGCTATCCTGTCTTGCATGAGGTTCGCGGTGAGGACAAAAATCAGATGAGTCATATTGTCACTTCGCGGCATTAAAGAATGAAGACGGAGCCGAGAGGAGAGGCAGAGGGAAGACGGGCAGAGGGACAGGGAGTGAGGGATATACATATTTTGCCATCCTTGGTGATAACATTAATGTCAAGGTGGAAGGGGGAAGGAAGACATCAAAGCTAATGAATATTTATGGATGCCCACAGTAAAGTGCTGTTTTAGAGTGGAGTGGGACAGAATGGCCTCATGAAGACAGCACTTTAGGGCCTACTCTTGCACAGACTGTGAGTCCATGAATATTCATTGTTCATTGTCCCAAAAACAATTTGCTTAACGCTTTTGACTTCTTTTCATCCGTAAAATGTGTGTAAGGTTTTTACCTATGCATGGCTTGCTCTATAATTCTGTCTGTCTTCACATTAGATAAATCCCTAATGAGATAGACTTTGATTTTCGGCATAATAAATCAAAATGTATAACTAAGAATTTGAATTTGTTTCATCACATCCACACACAAGCCACACTGTTTTAAATTCAGCTCAGTTATATGGCCAGATTCATTACCGTGACGCGGCATTTTGGGGGGGATTTAACAGTTCAGTGACACATTGTTATCCAGACGTGTGTCACTGGCTGCGGTGCAGTCAGGATGGATGTTATCTCGTGCTGTATTTGTCTAAAAGCACGGGAGCATGTTCGAACGGCAGAGTCTATAACCCCATCATATGCCAGACAGCATGATGTCCTTGAGCATATTTCACAACATGCTACATTAACCTTCTCCCGGCCCAACTGCGCCACGCGTTTGTCAAAGTGCCACCGCAAACTGTTTCAAAACTCCTCATGTCATGCTGTCCCACATAATGGAAAAATAGGTGAGAATCCTGCAATAGAAAACCCATCCAGAACTGTAAAGCTGGACTTAGTGTAACAAGAAAAATCCAATTTCATTCTCTTACAATGGTCACTCTCACTTAAATGAATGTCTCCTCACCAAGATTTGGAGTTGACTGTGATCAATAAATTGCACACACCATTGTGTGTTTATACATACATAAATACATATATTGTCCCTCAGTTCATTTCTATACGTGATCACACGTTTCAGAATTTTGCTTTTACTCGGCAGCATTTTGAAAATGATGTCTATTTAGACAAACAGTAGAAACGCTAAAAACAAAGTGGTAACACTTTACTTGAAGCACCCGGTATAACACATTATAAGTAGTTATAAACACTCATAAATGATCACAACGCTTTATAACTCACTATCCAGCATAGGGTCAGGGTTAGGGTTAGGTCCTGGCATTGTGATCATTTATGAATGTTTATAACTATAGCTACACGTGCTATAATGGCATTATAATGCTTTATAAATGTACTTATAATGTGTTTTACAGGGGGGCTTCAAGTAAAGTGTTACCCAAAGTACTTTTCATGTCAGGTCAGTGTTGAGTCACGTCACTCTGGAGGCTGCCATTGTCATTATTGTCCATCTACTTGCACATATACAGATAAACTGTTCACTTCAACCCTGATTTGCATGGACAGTCGCAGCATTTTTTTAAAAAGTTGCATTTTCCACCATTTGCACGGAGTCACAGCGTTTTTTGAAAAGTTCCACCTTGGGAGCCGGTTCCAAGAAGTTGCATTTTTAGTGATTCTGAGCACTGCGATTGTGTCAAAGGACCCCCAAAAACACAAACGTTTTCTATTTTCACTAGAAATTGTTGTTATAAACAGGTTTTCAGTTCAAGCTTTCCGATTGCCGGAAAAATTGTTGTTTTGAGTGTTGAGTAGCTAATTTTCCACAGGAACAACATGGAATCTCCACAGAGCTGTGAGGCCAGAATGATACCCTCAGCATGGGCCCCGAATGTCTTTTCGTTGGACTTAAATATATATATAAACAGAGGGAAAGTCCCTCTTAAAATATTCTTTGTGGATCAAACATACCCTTTTCTTTCCGCCTAAATTCACAGCACGGAGTAATGCTCTTTACACATTCTTTTTTGAAAGTCAACTACTATTTACTCGGCACAGCGGGGCGGAGTGGTAGTTGCGGAGACCTTCCCGTGACCCCGGAGTAGCAGATTTATTGTCCATCAGAAAGATTGCGCATTAGGTGAATCGCCCTTGAACAGAACAGTAAAACATTTTATGCACTGTACATCACTCTGAGTTAGCATCAGCAGGCTGCCTAAAACCCAAAGCAGATTATTCTTCCTATGCTGAATGTAGCACAATTTGGACACATTTCGCAGATTCTGGATAAATCATTGCGCTCCTCCCCTGAACATCACCCCCTTCATCTCTGCTGCTTTTGTTACCCTCCATTTGTCTGCCTTTCATGCAGTTTTTCCGCTCATTAACACTTCACACCGGCGAACACAAGCGCCTCTTACCCCCTTTCCCTCCTCATGGGGGTCACCTCTTGACACGGCGAGGTGGGCAGAGTCTCTCGTCTCTCACCCAGACCTCGCGGTCCCTGTCTGAAATGCTGGAGAGCCTTTGCAGACTTTCATAAATCCTGTGAAGTACAGGCGACCGCTGTGTTTCATTAATCTCAGCCTAGGGGATGTGGAGGTGCTTTAAACACACACACACACACACACACACATTCAGCACCGAGACACATTTACTTACCTTGGTGGAGACTATTGTGCTTTTTAGCTTCAAAAATCACAAATGCCTTCTATTTGATTTTTCATTTACATGTGTGATACCCTTTACTAATTGAGACTTATCAGGTTCACAGGCCTGAGGAAATGATAACAGAGGTTATGCTTCTTTATTGCCGCTACCAGGACTGCTTGTTTCTCCTGAGATATTTTTTTTTCTGCTGAGCTCAAGGACATATACGATCCTTAAGATTCCTAACATTCTGAGATACTTATGCCCGACAATTGCAGAAAAAGAAACATCCTTCAATTAGTGAATATATTGACCTCTCTCCGTATATTAGCAGTCGTGGATTGATGTATAAAGCAGGCTCTTATAGCCTTGACTGAAATACAGCCTTGAGGGGAGAAAAGCTATGATTTCTGTGCTCTGTGCTCTCTAAAATATCCTGCAGCCTATTCAGTATAGAAATAAAGCTGAATATGGATTAAAAGTTGTGCTGAAAGCTAAAAAAAAAAACAAAAAAAAAACACTTGCATTTCTGTGATAATGATTTAAAGTTAAGGACTTATTGAGGAAAATTAAATGTAATATATTTAGCTAACTGAAATATTTTAATCTGTTGGTCACATTCATCTCACACACACTCACACAAGTATAAGAAGTATGAAGTGTTTTCAGAATGCTTAAGAGGTGAAAAAATATGAAGTTTTATCTTTTATGTGTAATTTGTGCCCATTTTAACACTTTTACATAACTGCCATCACACGTTTGAAAACTCTCTGGCATGGAGAGAAAATACAAGACAAAAATACAAATTCTGAGTCAAGTCGTTAAAAAAAAAAAAAGCCAGACTCACAATGGCAGTTTAGCAAGTTCAGTCCTGAGCGTCGGAGGAGCACCAACAGTGGCAACCGAAGACGAGCAATATGAACCATGAACAAACCTTTTTTTTCATCTTTTTCTTCACTGCAGATCATATCACATCATGCCTTCTCATGCAATTACCCAGCTGTTGTCATTTCTCATTTCCCCTTTTTCTTTTTCCGTATGCAACTGTCCAGTATTTTTGAAAAATTTTGTTACGGTTTCACAGGGTAATGTTCTCTAAAAAAAAAAAAAAAAAAAAAAAGTCTAGTGTATAAAGGCTTTGTCAAATTCCAGTGTTTCAGGGAAACTTGTCTGTGTTATGCTATCAGGTTGCTGGTGGAGCAGTGTGAACATTTCCCAGCTCCCACACATCCTACTCCAACTACATTTATGGAGAAGTACTTGAAAGTCTCAGGTGATGGAGCAGACACACTGAGTGTGCAAAGCTATAGTGCTTACTGAAGTAGTTTCAAGCAAAATACTAAAACACTGTATATGGAGTGTTTTTTTTTTTTCTCTCTGTTCTTTGTCTGCAGTGTGTGCGTGTAGTGTGAGTCAAAATCAGACTGTTGGCGGACCCTCACTGTGTCGGTGATGGTAATAGTTTGCCAGAGCCTTGGGGGAGCTGCTCAGCGGGCAATAATGTGTGTGTGTGTACGTGCATGCATGCGTTTGTGCATCCGTGTGACTGCGTCTGTGTGTTTGTGTGCTCCTATCAGCAGGAAAGGGTAGAGCGGGGCCCACAGTGCATGTCTCAACAGCCAAGTCATCAACCCTTTTAATCCAGCCCAGCAGGGTAGTGTTTGTGTTTTTGACAGTGTGTGTGTGTGTGTGTGTGTGTGTGTGTGTGTGTGTGTGTGTGTGTGTGTGTGTGTGTGTGTGTGTGTGTGTGTGTGTGTGTGTGTGTGTGTGTGTGTGTGTGTGTGTGTGTGTATGTTTGAAGAACTTCGTGAGAACTGCTGCCATAAAGTTGGCAACAATATAGTCTGAGGCGAGGGAGAAATCTGTCCAAAAACATATTCAACCAGACGTGATTTGTCAGCACACACTCCCACAGTACATGGAGCTTTTTTTTTTTTTTTTTTTTTTTTTTTTTTTTTTGACTGTGTTTTGTTGATTTTGTGAGGCCGTTTTTGAGGATGTTTCCGAATATGTCGGATGTCTGACCTGATCCCTCCCCTCCTCTCTTTTCTCTCTCCCTGCAGGACGAATGTCATAGGATGAACACTGCTGGTGGGGTGTGTCTGTCTGTGCTGTCCTCTCTCCTGGCTGTGGCTGGGGCCCTGGCTGCCGTGTCTGCCCTCGCTCTAGCTCCCCTCTCTGCCCTGGCTGAGGCTGCCGATGGGGCTGCAGACAGTGCCTCCAGCACCGGGGCGGAGGGGCCCCCCTCGCCGATCTCCTCACCGTGCTCCAGCCTCGTAGCTGGGGTGCTCTATGGCTCTTTCTCCCTAAGGGAGCTGTTTCCCTCCAGGGCGCCGGGTTGCTCCTGGTCCCTGGAAAACCCGGATCCCACCAAGTACTCCCTCTACCTCCGCTTCACCCGCCACCCTGTCATCTGCCGGACACACTCCCCCATGCTTCTTTCCCTCGACCACCACCTGGCCAATCAGAGCTGCCCTCTTCAGTTACAGACGACCACTGGCAGGGATCAGGAAGTAGTCGATCTCTGCGGCAGCCAATCCAACTCAGATGGACCTTACTCCTTCCTACAGTTTGATAAGAACTTTGTCCAGTTGTGTCTCACTAAGCATCCGGCGGTGAATGAGCCTCAGGTAACGAAGGAATTACTGGAGCTAAGACTGGTCGAGGTGCTACTCATCAACAATGAGAACTCCAGTCAGTTCACCTGTGGCGTGCTTTGTCGATGGTTTGAGGAGTGTCTGCGCTCCGATCACAACGGAGGCGCGGAGGTATCGGACGGAGACGGCTGCGGGATGACCCAGACGGGCTGTATTTGTCCGAACCACAACATCATGGCGCCGCCTATTCCGCTGCTGCCCGAGACGCCGCACAGTTTCAGCAACGGCTCGGTGGTTCCCGATGACTGCTGCGTCACCGAACTTCATTCCAACGATGCAATTGCCATCGCGCCCAGAGACGTCCGGCAAGGTAGGATTACGTCTCTGTCTTATTATCGGCTGGTGCTTCTTTATGCATTGCATATGAGCACACGCATACAGAATAATGTTTCTGATGTAAAAGAAGAAAAACTAACAGACACGGTGGTATATCTATTGCTAAAATAACAAAAAAAAAAAAAAAAAAAAAAAGTTAGTCACTTGCTTATTATTCACCCTGGAGTGACAAACAGACAAGAAAAGTTTGTCTTGTTATTCCATCTTTTTAAACCACCTCAGGGAGGTCACTGCTTGACAGGGAATTTATTATTAGAATTTTGTCTTTTTGCGTGTTAGGCTTTAATTAAAAAAAAAAAAAAAAAAAACTGAAGCAGTTCAAAGAAAGCCCTTTAAACCCTCCATCAAAAGATGTGTTATTCCTGACAGAAATCCAGTCTTTTGATGTAGATTTTAGAGATTTTCCCAGATGACCGTGAAGTTTTGCTCCTTGAACTTCAGTTTACATGCTGCGCATTATTGCATGGGCGTGTGTGTGTGTGTGTGTTGACAATGTTGGGACAAGATGTCCATATATCGATCTCTGGTCAGTCATACGTGAAAGGTGGCGCAGACGATCCTTGAACACAGCGAATATGGCAATATGTAAACACGCTTGAATTAACTGTGAGTGTGGCTGTGGGCAGCATAGATATGTATTTTTTTTTTATTTTTTTTCTTCCTCAAATGGCAATAGACAAGCGGTTATATTGAAACTTTCTTAATTATTTTAGTTCATCTCTGCTATCGGAGGATTTATTTTAATGCAATTAAATTCAAACAATGTCGAGGTGTGTGTAGATAAACTGAGATGTTGTGGTTCACTTAGTTACATAATAATTTTCTTTTGGATGGCTTATAGGCATGTTTTGAATCTGAAGAGGATTAATTAGAACCTCGTTATTCCTATTGCAAGACTCGGCTCGCCTTCGACAACACACTAACACACATACTGAGAGCCCCGGGGGGAGTCTTACCTTGCTTACGGGGAGGTTATCGGTCTCTGGATTCAATCAGCAGGGGACCTTTTTTATCATCTAATAACCTCACAGTTGAAGAAACAGAGGGACAAAAGAATATGTGTGAGGCGTCGGAGGATAAAGTGAGACCCCTTTTACCAATTTGCCTTGGCCTAATGTTATCTGAGACAATGCCCTCACTGATAAGACCACCCTGTAAATTATTGCAATGTGTTTGGGTTTTTTTTCATACCGGGTGCCCGGAGGCTGTTTTGGCTTGTCTGACCTCGGAGAGACTGTATTTTTGCCTTCATATAAATTGGTCAGCGGCTGGTCACTCATGACTCACAGGGGCTGCTAGTTAAACCACACACAGCCTGTATGTTGAAACAGGTCTTCTTCCAACCAATTCCCCAGTGTGGTAATTACTCCAAAATACCAGAATTATTGTAAATCCAGCAATGTGCTGTCAGAGCAAGGAGCCAGAATTGTGCAGCTAATGTGCTTCACATTAAGTGAGTCAGTGAAAACAATCGTTTCTCTGTACCATAAATTTCTCACTGGTTCCCTTGTACATTAACATATACATACTGGAAAGAATTTCCATATCGGGGAATCTATTTATAGGATCTAATCACTTATCTAGTTTGTATAAAACACACAAAGTAAAACCTGATATTGTGTGCAAGCACACGCAGAAACTGGTCTACTTATAGGATGCACTGATTTTGCATCCAGCAGACGAGCGAAACGCTCCCAACAATTTAGTGCTTTTGGCTCCAGATTAAGAAAATGCTGGACGGAGTTTTTGCCAATAGATCAGTGCATCTTTTGCAATGTGATTCACAACCCTGGAAAACATGTAATGCTTAGAATCATGCATGTTTTAAAGATGTTTGTAGAGGAGTCGCAAACTAAACTCAGTGGAGTTGCTGGTGTTTTGGGGAGCGCCATTTCCTCAGCCGGCTCCCCACAACTTGTACTTGCAGACAAACATACAATATATAGCTTGTAGTTAGTTTGTATAGCTACAAACATATACAATAGTGAGTACACAGACAGTCCTATGGACAGACGACGGAGTTGGATTACGATTACAGATGACTCTGACATCCCAGGGAAATATGAACAGTGATATGGAGACTGCCGTTGCTGTTGTCCATTGACTTCGCACTTAGGCAGATGAACTATTTACTCCCCCTGCGGTAGATAGAAAATACATCACGAGGTGCCTTTTCTTTGCCAAACAGTAAAAATCCAAATTCGATGGCACAAATATAGCAGGCATCATTTTCGCATGGCAGTAAGTGATCTATGTGGAGGTCGTGACATTGCACCGTTGTAATCTGTTCATACGAACCGGTGTTTAGTGCAGGAGTCTGTCTGTCCTTCATCCAGTCAGAGGAGACTGGAATGGCTTGCAAGGAGTATTATGATGAATATTTACTGATTGCAGAGTGTAAAGTAACATAGTTGAAATTCCAAATAATTTAAGAAATAATTAAAATCTGTATGTATATAAATGGGGGGTCCAGAGCTTTTGTCTGTCAAATCCAGTGAACACATTTTAACAAAATCTGTGGGAAAACAGAGATAAACAAACAAGCTCTTATTTCCATATAAATTGAGAATTAAGGGCCAATATGCACTGAGTTATTCTATAATTTAGCATAGCTTTGCTCTGTCTTTCCTACATATAAACAGCTCAATACAAAGTGGAGGTGCTGATCCCTGTTTTTCATTTAACTTAGAAAAGCATCACTTGTATGCATGTATCTGCATTTAGCATTAAGCAGTTCTTCGCAAGACTCCTGAACAAGTCAATAGTCTCATAACCTGCAGAAAAAAAAGAATACTAACTACAGAGAAGTTTAAAAAAAAAAGTTTATATATTTTGCACAGTCACTGCAGCAGTACAAACTGTTCACTTCAAGTTTCCACATCATAAAATCATGGATCAACAGGCATCAGCGTCAACGTTGACGCTTTTCAACATTATGGCCAAGTTCTTCATAAATTTGCAACTTCCATGCTTATGATGCAAGCCCTCAACACCACATGTAATCGCACAAGCACAGTGACAAACACAGTCAGTCTGTGAGATGATGTGTGTCTGAATGTCAAAAAGAAAAACAAAAAAAACCCCCAAAAAACTCAGATCTCCTGCCTTCCCGTCAATCAGCGGCCTCTTAACACAGACACACATCATAGCTGACACGGTGTGTGTTTGAAGGAAAAACAAACATGCAGCTGTGTATCACCTTCTCATTTTTACTCATTTTCCTCTCCTCACCATGGCAACATTTTTTCTTGTACTGATCCCTGATCCTCTTCCTCTCTCAGCCTTGACAAAAATCTCTTCTTTTTTTTTTTGTTTTCAGCCAATGTAAGCTGCCAACAACAAACTCAGCCGATGATTGTTTTCCTACTGAGCTTGTAAAATTACCCTACTGTTTAAACACATTTAGCCAGCATTTCTATTTGAGGGAGCGTTTTTGATGTCTTTTTCTGCCCCATTTCTTCTACTGATGTTCAATATGTGTTATAAAGTCGGTTTTCAGTGTCTGAGACTCAAAATTTGACTGTCAGATCTGCTTTACATGTGAGCCAAATGAAATTTAAAATAGACAGGTCCCTAAAATCTCAATTAATAAGATACTTTGTCAGAGATATGCTATTTTGTTGATCACCCTCATCAAGATTATTTAAAGACCAACAAAAATCTGATGGTTTAGCATTATGCATGTTATTGTGGCCATATTTGTTGTGTCCTGGTTTCTTTTGCTCTGGGCAAATCGGTCCCAACATGGGGTCCAGGACCACCTCAGCGGGGAGTGAGGCTTGGTATGCGCGGAGGTTAGATTTACACATGACAAAGAAAAATAATCCTTTCCCACAGTGAAGTGAGAATGCTAACCCAGCGGTAGCTTTGGAAGAAAACCTTGAAATGTAAATCAACAATACGATTACACTTGCTCCCATTTTTCTTCATATTTGTGTTTTATTTCTCGTCAGGCTTGGTCTACAAATCATGTTTTTTTATGTTATCGCTCTGTGACGTTATTGCATGTTTAACTGCAACAAATGAATTGTTTATCTCTGTAAGATCACAGAATAGATACAGCATGGGACAGAGAATCCAGCTGAACTGATCTGGAAAATTTAAAATGGAGAGTAAAATGAGGAAGCTGGAGTTTAGAATTACTGGTATTTCTCACTTACAAGTCACACCTGAACGTTGCTGACATCTGATGAAAAATGTGATAAGAAAATGGAAAAAAAGGAAAAATTCACTCAGTGTTAAATACATTTCCCCCAACACAATTTATTCCATAAGAATACATGAAAAGAATATTTTAAATACACTAAAATTCACAGTAACAAGACACTTTTGCTATTCAGTGTCCTTCCAAACATGTGTTGAGATGCTTGCATCACTTTCTCCTTTAGAGAATCTTGAGTTGAGGTTTTGCTGTGTGACTTTTTATTATTTGGGAAGATTGCACTCAGTTGTGTCAATACACGATAACAAAATGTAAGTTACAGCACAGACAAGAAAGTCTACTTCATTTTCTATGTAGAATTGTTTTTGTCATCTATATCCAGGTAAGGATTTTAGATCAGCTGAGACAAAGCAAGGAGTTGCCTCCTCGTGGCTTCCATTACACCCGCCAACAGCCTCTTCCTCACTGACTCTAAAGATTTCACTTAGGCAGCAGATTTATCTCACCGTGTTCATAAATTTCTCCATATCATCAGCTGTTATGGGTTGTAAAGACATAAGGATGTCTCATTTGTGCCGGGAATACTGAGTATGAGGCTAACGCCATTGTTCTCAATCATTCATCAATCATTCATGGGGAAATTACACCATCCTGGATGTGGTGGCTCATCCATCACGCTGAAACACGACCGCGGTCGTACTTTAATTTAATTAGTTGGCCTGTGCAAATTAACATGTAGCGAGTGGAAGTTTCCCAAGCTCCATAAGTTCTTGCAGTCTTTTGTTTTTGAATTTTAGTATTAGGGAGAAAGAAGTATCCTTTTTCCCCCCCAAGTTGTAATTCAACTGAATTTAACAGCTGCTCAAGCGTTAGTGCCATTCTTTTCAGGTAACCAACAGCAGGGCTGTTATTTTACAGCATTGCCTCTTAGTTAAATTATCCATTGATTAGCATAAGTGCAGGCACTTTGTTGTTCAGTGTCTGCTTCGTGAGACTACTGTGCACCAAAATGTCATTTATTTGAAATATAGTGACATGATAATATTACAACACAGTTGTATTTATTTATTTTTTAACTTAAAAATGCAGTATAAGCACACATGCAATCCAGAATTGGGGAATGAAATGTCTTGAGCAGCGACCAGTGCCTGCAGTGTGCAAGTTTGCTTTGTGTTGTCGTGACACATTCGGGTCACGGCCGCGATGTCCACCAGCACTGTTTACTGATGAAGAGGAGCACGGACAGCTGGACTTGTCTTTGACTTATCTTTTTATTTTTTTCTCCCAACACTCAGTAAAGAGCAGGAAAACGCCAATGACTCTATGTCGATGATGATCCCGTTTTGACTGATACTTAAGCTCAGCTCTCTGGAAAAGAATTTTGTGCTTGGCTTCATGGGATAATCATTGTGGAAGTTGCCAAAAGATAATGTATGCATTCTTTGGTTGTATAAATAACTACATCACACATATAGTACAGTTATTCATACCCGAAAGGACATGTGCATTGGAAAAATCCCAGTGTGAGTGCTGGCAAAAAGACATTAGTTTCCTTTTTCTGTGTTATTTAAAGTGTACAAACCATTTTTCAGTTATCAAGGGGTTTCTTTGCCGAACACCTGCCTGGATCTCATTCACACATCCCTACACTGCTAGAGTCTCTCTCTCTCTCACACACACACACACACACACACACTTCCAACGCATTGATTTGCAACCCTCTTGAGAACAGATAGAGAGTTTGGATTGGGATTTATGTGAGGTTGCAGGTAGGGGCTGTAAATGAGAAAAACTGAGAGAGAGAGAGAGAGAGAGAGAGAGAGAGAGAGAGAGAGAGAGAGAGAGAGAGAGAGAGATCACCCTAGCACTGAGCAGGATCCAGCGGCCCATCACTTACAAACGCGCACACACACACACACACACACACACACACACACACACACACACACGCACGCACGCACATATCCGCTCAGTTAGCTCATCCCCTCCGTGAGGAATACTATCTGCTTCTTGGTAATTAGAGCATAGAGAGGTGTATTCGTTTGTGTGTGTGTGTGTGTGTGTGTGTGCGCTGGCAGACAGGTGTTGATTCTCACTCTGTACGGGGCTGCAGTACATACAGGTGTTTTGATAACCCTTAACTCGGCGCAAGTACATGCAGACACAATGAAAAGCACATACGTACACCCATGTTGGCGGTCTTGACGAAGTGTAACGAAAGACCGCTCGGGGTGACTGTGGCAGCAGAATTAGTATTCTGCACTCATGGGCTATGACTCTCTCAGTGAACGGGCTCAGCACTGAGCCCCTTTATGCTCCAGCAAAGGCCCCTACACACACACACACACACACACACACACACACACACACACACACACACACACACACACACACACACACACACACATACGCACACGGATGCACATGCACGCGCACACACACACACTCACCTTGTCATTTATATCCATTCCTGTTTTCCCCACAGATCACTTTAGGTCGGTATGGATCGGGATACAGAACACGAGCCAACTTCCTGTTGATGCCATTAAAAATGTCATAAATCAAAATAAACAGAAAATATATTGTGCATCTTCCAACAAATAGACCCTTTTTGTTGAGCCGCATTGTGCGCTGCCAACATCTCCTCAGGAAAGTTTTTCTTTGCAGCTGGCACAATGCTTTTTGGATAGCAGACTAAGTTGCTTTCCTCCTACGTGTTTTAATCTACTCGCACCACTGTGTCCTCTTTTGCCTCGCACCGCAGCCTCCTGCTCAGAGGTCTGAGGCCACAAAATGGAATCATCCCACAGCTCCAAGTAAAGCACAGTGGATTCAGTTAGTTATTTAATGTGTTAAATTACTGAAGATGTGATTCTGCACATCAGTTTGAATCTTTTATGACTGTGGGAGAAAGCGGAGAGAACATGCAAACTCCACACAGAAAGGGCTTCTCTGAACCCACAACCGCTTCAAGGCGAGGTGCAAAATACTACACTACTCTGTGTCCCCCTGACAAACTATGTATACAAAACCCCTCCGAGGAATTCCTAATGAACTGAAATCATTGTTATTTCCGTTAAAAAGGTCACACGAAACAACTTGAATGATGATGATGGCATAATAGCTCCAAACGCTTGGGGAACACTCAAAAGATTTGTGCAATGCTTTTCACCCTGGTGGTTCCTGTACAGCACTCGGGCCATAATTCTCATTGAAAGTTAAATAGACATAAAGCTGGTTGTGCTTATACCTTACAGACTACATGCAATATATCTAGGAAAGGCCGACTCGTCGATACGACAGTAACCTTTATCTGCTCTTCCTCACAGAGACAAAAATCTAAATAAGGCGTGGGGGTTAGCATCATAAGAATGATTGCATCAATAAACAGTTACGATAAGTGCAGCTAATACAATTAATATGATTGATTACAGGTGGATTACTGGTCTTATTTTTCTTTGGCGCACATCCTATCTTAAATACTGTGTGGGTCTTGAGGTTCTGTCTATCTGTCTGTCTTTCTTGAACATATATCCCCGAGTGAAAGTGCACTGAATTAAGCAACTGCAGTGACTTCTGTGGCAACCTTCGATGTATATCACCAGAGTTGTGCGAATTGCTAAAAATATGAGTTTTGTTGCAGTAATTTGTTACTCCTGTAGAAAACAATGACTTGTCATTTCAATTTCTACATTTGATCGTGTTTCCAAGTTCAAATGTCTCGTTGATGCAGTTGTTTTATTGTAATTGCCGTGACTCATTATCAGTCAAACTCTCTGCAGTGTGTCTCAATGCAGAGGTGGAGACTTAATTAAAGGAACTATTTGAATTCCCTGGATTGCCAACATATGAACTGAATTCAGATATTGTGTATTGGTTAGGTTATGATAAAGTACTATGAGCCTTCACCTATAGAAACACGAGCACCTGCACTTAAAAAAACAAGAAAATGCACCAGTGGCTTTGCGTCTTGTGGACTAAATTCTATTTGATCCAATATTTATCATGGACCTCACAAGGTTCGGCTCAAGTTCCATCACTGAACACATGGTGTTTTGGCCTGTTGGAGTTTGCCAGTCAAGTACAGTCAAGTAAAGTATTTTCCATCACAAGTGCACCCCTGCGTGCGCTCCCAGGAGGAGGTGATACATTTTTTGGCAGCCATGCAGAACCTGGCACAACACCTGTTGTTGAAATAAAGTGAATCATGAGCTGAAAAATGAGAGGAAGCATTTAACGAAGCAGGTGAGATAAAATACTATCATGCAGACTCCTCGAATCAAGGCGAGGTGATATTTACAGTCATCGTACACACATGCGCACACACAGGTCCCAGTGGACAAGATGGAGGGGCAAAGGTTGGCTCCGAATGAGGCTCATCATCTTTTCTTCACCTAATGAAAGTTGTATGATGTTAAGAGGCGAGCGGCAGCGGAGGCAGGGCGGATTTGTGAGCAGGGTATTTTAGAAGGAGAGCGGAAGTCTGAAGCGACATGTGGGGAGATGAAGTGAAGCGAGGGAGATGTGGTTAAGGCACCAGTGGGCCAAATTAGCTAACCTCTAGAGACTCCCCCCCGTGCACACCCACCATCAGAGACAGTGAGAGAGAGAGAGAGAAGGAGGAGGAGAGCGAGCAGCAGCAGCAGCAGGTGTGAGTGCATATGATGTGTGTGAACCAGCGGATGACAAAAAGCCTCAGAGCTACAAAGTGTCTCAGAAGGCACTTGCAGCTCTGGAGTGGTCGTATAGCAATTCAATGATAATGGAATACAGAGATATATTACCGCACCGCACAGACACAGCACTCACTCTCGCAGTCTATATCACTCTCTGGCCGACTGACTCACAGTCAAGCTCCGATGACTTCATGTGATCGATTAACTGCAGAAAATAGACGGGCATCCCACAGTACACCTGTGCCCGCGGTCGTGTGACGCAGTCCCGGGAGGAGTGCGTTTTTTTTTTCTCACATGTGTGCGTGCAGACTCCATGATGATTTAAGACTGTAACCATGCAGATCTCTGCGACAGGTTTGACATTTTGTGAGTGTCTGTCTCGCTGGCTTTATAAGAAGAAAACACATTTGTGAGACGCCGCGCACTGATTTTCAAACACAAAACCCCGGCGTTGTTGTTTTGGCAACAATGACATTTTGTGTGAACAAAGGAGTGACATGCAGTTTGGAGCAAAGTATTTGATTTACACAACTATTTGCGGGATGTGAGTGATGGTTCACCTTTTTTTTTGTTTTTTTTTTTTACCACTTTACAGAAGCAAATAGTCGTGTGCTGCAGTGTATTTCCAGCTCCAGGCTGTGACTGGAAAAAGTCTGCAAATTGAGAATGGACAATAGGGGTTTGGACAATTTTACCAGTCAACTGTGATGCATTCATCTTGCCAAGTGGTTAGCTTTTGACACACACAGTCACGTTGGCATACATGCCTGGAGTGTGACCTTTTTTTTTCCAGAGACACATCACTTGGGTATATGTTTAATTCAAAGGCTTTGTAAATCAGAGGCATGCCGTACACTGGTTTTGCAAAAGCAACACAGCAAACCATGTAAAACTCACATGGCTTTGGGCACCGATTCCCCTCCCTGCAACCCAGCCCCACGCACAAGGAGAATGTTTACAGCAGAAAAAGCTAGCTGAGGAGCTAGCCTCATTGATAAGCATACCCTGTGGAGATTCCCGTGAACAAACACGGTTATCTTTACATTCAACATTTCCTGCTGAAATACATGGTGCATAACCTTGAGGCTTTGTGAAGCACTGAATGCCAAATGCTTTCCCAAAACATTTGTGAAAAGAGATTTTTTTTTTTCAAATAAACCTGTGATTTCCAAATTCAAATCACCAATCCAGCAGTCATGTGTCATGCTTTTTCAGCCTCTAGCTAATCTAATAAATTTTTTAAACCATGCACACAAATTCAGCAATAAATCTTGGTGCCACTTTTGGAATAAATGTAAATTTGTTGAGTTGTGCCAGTGGCATATAGTGGTCTCTGGAGAAATGGGCTAGTTTTTTTCCCCTCTTTTAAAGTAGCCTAGAAACACTTTGTGTGTGTGTAACATTGGCATCTAAGGCTACTCTATATAGTGAAAGTCCTTCCATAGTATTTGCTCATTGTCACATAATTACAGTATGATTTATCGATTTGCAACATTTGCCTCATGAGGACTCACCCTACTGTGATTGGCTTGTCAGCTTCATGATTAACATCTACATTAACCAATCAAATAAGTGAATGCAGTGAGTACCAGCCGATTAGAAGCAGAGAGGGTTGGGCTGTCGCTTCATTATCTTGATGAAAAAAAAACAAAACAGTCAATCTGGTATGTGGTTATTGCTGAGTGAGTGTTGCAGTGAAATTTGGAAATGAGTGAACACCATATACTCCCGTATGTCTTGGACTGCGGTGTGCCAACGCCAGATTTCCAATGCGAAACACTCAAAGTGACTCTCCTTTTAAATATCAAACAACCTGTTGGCTTTTCCTTTCCATCCAGCTCGTTCCGAACCCTCCGCCTCCCAACCCACTAACCCTTCACCACGGTGAATAGCATGCAACCTTCCATATGGCTGATTGTTTAGAGTGCATGTGATCTACTTGGAGCTCAGTCATGCGTGGGAAGTGCAGCGCCGTGACCCATGTGCTACACAACTGGCCACCTGAGCCCACAGCAGTTACCCTGCATGTGTGTCTGCTGCTGCGTGAGGATGCATATCCTAAAGCATGCGCGCACGCCGCCATGTGAGAAGATGATCTAACTTGCCGGGCCATCAAAAAGATTTACAGCGGCAGTATAATTACCTCTCGGTACAGTACAGTGATTTAGTGTGCGTGGAACCTGTCACCTCCGCAGTAGAAGGATACTGAAAGCTTCATCGCAGTTGACAACCAGTGGTTATCTAATGCTTTTCTGAGGGTGCTATAGGTGCAGGTTCCATCCATTTCCAGGAGTGAGCTGATGGTATTGTCACCAGGAGAGACATACTGAGACAGACAGAAGGGGGTTATTGATAACGAGCGGCAAGAGGTATGACAGATTGCCTGCCATTATGGAAATGCATTTTTTACATTTCAGGATCAAGACGAGACACGTTTCCACGCTGTTGCCTATAGCTGTATTTAAGATGAAGGCTCTGGGCAATGTGTGTTTATGCAGTCCAGAGTTGCGGCCATGCTTGATGCATTATACAGCCCAGCTTGCTTTCTGGCTGACACCCACACCTCCGCTTTACCCTCAAGATGTCCTTCATGATAAGTGTCACAAGGACACTTTTCCCCATGAAATATCTCCTCTGGGGAACTCATTTGTGTTCATCTGGCTTGACGTGAGGGGAATCTGTTTGCCAGATGCAGCTTTACATGATAGACAAGGCTATTTATCCTAATACAGGGAGGAAAGCTTCCCAAACACATACACACACACACACACACACACACACACACACACACTCAAATATATTCACACATTCCAATGGCCACATTCAGTCATGTCTAAAACTGAGTACACCCCAAGGAAATTATGGCAGTGGGAGTTATTTGCAATCTAAAATATTTATTCCTTTTAATGAACCTATTGATATGGTTGACATTGTCAAAGAAAAAAAATAGCATATGGAATTTACGTTTTTATTTATTGCAATGTAGATGGAATTAAAAGGACACTCTAGTCAAAAAAATTAAATAAAAATTCCCTCCAGCTAAGGAAAGAAAGAACCCGTATAAAAAAAATTCTTCTGATATCGCAGATTAGGTGCACGTTTGGGAGTGACAGGTGGAGCCTCTCTGTTGTAAACCTCTGACATTCAACTGTTCTCTGTGCTATTGAAGTGCAGGGTGTCATCATGCCAAGATCTGAAAATCTCTCTAAGGCGTTCAAAAGAAAAGGGTGTGAGTACCGATCTGCCGGGCAGGATACCTACAAAGATCTTCAAATGATTTCAGAAGAACTCATGAGGAAAATAATGTGCTGCTTTCTAAAATTCTCCATATATATATTTTTTTTTATTTTCTATTTTTATTCTTTATTTTGTGTCATACACACTACTATCAAGTTAAATAACAGTGTGGAAATCAGCAGTTCTTTGCAATTACATGTCAGTTTTTAACATGCGCTCTTTGGGCAATGAGCGACGATTGTCTAATTGTTATCGTCATGGCCCTAAGCATTCACAAACATTCAGAGCTTGTCTGTTTTTACTGATCATTACGTTAAGCTGCCCACGGCCGCAAGGCGGTCAGGTTGTTTACTGCTCCTGTGTTAGTACCTGGTCATTGAGGTGTCCACTCATTCACTGGAAAAGCAGATTTATGCAATGCGAACTCCCACACGAACTCCACACGCGAGCATGGCCATGTGCGCAGGAGTGTGTGTGCGGTATACCGCATGTGTTAATGCATCACACTTACGCACCGCACGCCTACGCCATGTCCATTTCTTGTTGTGTCTTCATTGCTCTAACGTTCAGAGGGAGTAAACTTTGAATTGTGGTCTCACTGGGTGGTGATGACACCCAAAGAAATACATTAAAGCTACACAAGCACACACACATGCACATACTCCCTGGAGCTCACAGTGGGGGGTGGTTGGGGGGTCGGGGGCGCATCTATAATGGCGCCTTTGAGGGAATCTGGCAACACGGAGCAGGGAGAACACAATGACTTGGCATGAAGGTGGACATGTGTGTTTTCGTGTGTGTGAGAGAAGGAAAGAGGGCATGGGCAAGAGAGCTGTTGTGTGACAACAGCTGCTTCCAGTAACTACAGTAAAAACCCCTTTAAACCAACAGCTGTGTACCACTGACCACTGGCTGACAGTCACTCATGCCCTTGCTAAGTCAAACTTAAAAACAAGTGACGAGCTCTTCTTTCTCCCCCCCCCCCCCCCCCCCCCCCTCCTCCCCCCCATGCCTCTTGCTCTCTTTTTGTCATCCCGCATTAGCGTCACCAGCCGGTGTGTGGCAATTAAATATATCCCTGGGCAACGAGGCCCTATTTAGAAATCATTACAAGACAAGAAAATCTTGCCCCACGAGTTCAGCAAAAACACATGGGGAAGCGTGTGTGTGTGTGTGTGTGTGGTTGCCAGTGTGTTCCTTACTTTTCACCATTCGTCATTCAGTTCCACTCATCCATGGCTCTTTGCTTCCGAGATAACTCTCCCCCTCAGACGGTCTCCAGCAGCGCCGTGAAGCCTCTTCTCCCTCCCTCTAGCCCGGCCTCCTTCCCCGCACGCTGGCTGCAGATGATATCATCTGCATGGGAGAGTAATGGAGCAGTGGGGAGGCGCCACGGTCAGCTACGTATTTGGTTTTGTGTACGAGAGAGCCGGGAAAATGGATGTCAGTGTGTGGCACTTTTTAAGAAGTAATCAACTGAGTTCCCATCCACCCCTCAGAAATGCCCTTCACTGAAACTTTTGCGTGTGTACAGTGTGTGTGTGTGAGTGTGTGTGTGTGTGAGAGTAAGGATTATGGTGGATTAGTGACCTGTCACATGCAGAGGTGCTTATTTCTGAATCGCTTTCCTCCTGTTTCTACTATCTGCTCCTATCGATCTTATCGTTTCATTGTGGGGCCAGCTTTATTGGAATCTTGCAGAAAACAAACCGTATAATCCCTGCGTGTGATTTTTCATTTGATGGAATATGCTGCATGGTTTGTGCACTGTGATAAAATGAAAAGAAAACCAAAAACAAAGGAACAAAATAAATGAAGAGAACGATCTTCTCATTCTCGGGTTCAGCTTTAATAGCAGAGCTTTCAGTGAGAGAGGTTATGTCAGCCCAGAAAGTCCTCTAAGTTTTTTTTTTTTTTTTTTTGTACTTCAAATAAATATGCTCTATCTAATTGTCTGAGGAACTTTAAATAATGGTCCCATTAGCTCTTTTTTTTCTCATCTCTATTTAAATAATTGTGAGTCAACCATTAGTGTTTTATTGCTTTTTTAGGGCGATACAGTAATCTACATATCTAATGTGATGTTTGTGACCATAATCATTAACAATTCTGCATAATCTTTCACTGAGCAGGGGCACACGCCATCATGCAAATTGTCTTTTAATAAATAAGAAAGATAGACTGATATAAAGGGAGGAGATGAGAAGTTAAGGGAGCTACAAACAATTCACTCTCAAAGCTCATAATCCTTCCAGGCACCGACTGAGAATAAAGGTTTATCATGCATGTCAACCTATTAATATTTAAATATTGGGACAAATAAGTGGTTAGGGAAAAAAAATCACCTTGCCTTTTTGTCCTGCAAGGGACATAAAGTGAGGTATGCTTTCTTGGTCTTGCAGGAAATAAATGCGCTTGGGATTTATCGACACACTGGCTGTTATAAGCCTACTGTCACACTCCAGCAGTTACCCATGGCGGATTTAAGACTCAGGCAAGAAGAAACACTCTTAGTCTCCATCTCAGTCTCGTTTTCCTTTTCTTTTGCGTCCTGATGCAAGTACTTTTATGTCACCGAAGCCAATTCTCGCTCGAATGTGGTCAAGTGGAACCTGATAGGCATTTCAGAGCCCGCATTTTGTTATGATTTCTTAATGGTAAGATCTGCATTTGTGCCAGCCCTCCTAATCCTGACCTGTAATTTCTTGTAGATGGCAACACACTTGGCACTGAGCCACGGCTCCTCTCTGCCTCCTCCGTCTGTCCCATGTGTACAGCTGCCTTGAAATTGTGTTTTGTTTATATGATGGTAAAATATTCATAGAGGGAAATAGCTGTGGAAGCTGTCCATATAATCCCCCATAAATGGATATCTAAATCCATCACACACACACACACGTGCGCGCACACAGACAGAGCAGCGTACCCACGCGCTCGTGGAATCAGGGCCGACACCCTCAAGGGCAGAGTGAAATGAATGACAGCAGCACCTGCATGTATTTGTCCCATGTGCCAAACATCCAGCAAGTACACCAACAGATGTGCACACAACACGACCATATGCATGAGACACACACACACACACACACACACACACATACATACACGCACACACACACTGTCACCAGAGTGATGTTGGGAGCTTGTATCGATCGACACTCGTCAGCATGTCCTCTATAACAAGCACTGTCCCCAAAAGGACTGCAGGAAGCCGAGCCTGTCATAGCGTGAGACGGAGGAGGACAGGCAGACAGGTGAAGCCTTCTATTTGACTGACCGCTGACCACACAAATATGTTTTCATGTTGAAAATTTAATTCAGTGATAACAAGCAAGACACGTTTTTGTTCAAGACTTCATATTTTTTCACTCCGCAGAGCCTGCTGGAAGATTATGAGCAAGGGCAGGGAGGCTGAAACCAAATGCGAGCCTGATGATAATGATGAAGTATCTAGCCACCCGGCTAACGAGAGCCCAGATCTGCCCTGAGTCTGCCTGCTATGCAAATTTCCCCCACACCAGCAATGAATCAAAGGCGAAGCAAACCAATGTTTCTTTTCGCAGCACTTTAGCAAACCCATCATTCACAAAGGACACGCCAAAGGCACACACACACACACACGCGCATACACACACACTTGGAACAAACTTACACTGACTTGGGCATCCGCACAGCAGCAATGCAGCATGTCAGGCCACTTTTTGATGCCACTGTGGGAAAGAATAAACAATACTTAAAAACAGTGTTAATATTTCCTTGAGCTAATTGAATCCGTGCATGCAGGTCTGTGCGTGTGTGCCTCTCTGCTGGTCTGTCACTTCATTGCACGATGGCCTCGAACACTCAGTCGACAATAACAAGGCTCTGGAGACAAATTCCTTCAAGTTGATGTTCTTGGCAGAGAAACACAGCCACATAAGACGGATCTCTTCTCCCCCTCGACATCTCTGACCTCATGGCACTGCAGTGTTCCCGCAGCATTTGATTTTTAATGCTCAACAAATAAGTTGTCTCTCCGTTGCCAAGATGAAAAGTGAAGCATCTTAGAGTTGAGGCTTTAATTGATGGATGGAGCCATAAGTTCACGCACAATTGCACACACACTGACATGCATTTTGGAGTCATTGTATGTCCTTCATTCTCTTTTTCTTACTCCTGTGCCCCCCCCCCCCCCCCCCCCCCCCCCCCATCCTCTCCGTCCTCTCATTATATTGTTGCTCTGTCAGGTTTGTAGGTTTGCCTCTGGGGTGTTGGACTGGCAGAAGTAACAATATGACAGTAATTTGCTGGAATGGAAGGTTAGGCTGGCTCACCTTGCGCTTTAAAAGGTGCAATGCAGGCCGCGCACAACATACCTTTGACTCTTCACTTATGTAACACGTGCAGTGTAAAGGGTTTTGGCCTTTGTGATAATCACTCCACTCATCTTTTAATTTGCCGTGGACACACAGGGATATTACATGTTGAAGTGCAAACAGAGTGATGCACACGTTTTTGTGTTGGGCCCACGCCACGCACCTGTGAATGTATAAAATCACTTTTAGATGCATTCATTCACATGTCGGGCGTGCACACACACACACAGACAACAGTGACAGGCTTTTAAGACTTTGTCAGATTAATAGCCGCTTTCTATGTGGTCAATAAAGGCTTCAGGGAGTTCCCTAAAGCCCACAGGATAGCTCCCTTTGTGTGTGCGTGCATGTCGTGTGTGGTTGTGTGTGTGTGTGAGCGTCTAACAGGCCTCTTGGGTCAACCTGTCACCGCAGAGATGGCTAAGCAGTTGGTTGGCCAGCGGGAAATCAATGTAAGGTGATGAGGCTACCGTGTCTGTGTCTCTTTCTGTGTGTGTGTGTGTCAGGATTTATACATGTACAAGCACACTTGAGTGTTTTGTGCTCAAACTTTATCTTGACCATGAAAAATTCCCAAATAGGAGAATTCTGGTGAGATGGCAGCCATAAGAAGCTCTTTTAGCTTTGAGGCACTTTAGGAAATAAAAACAAAAAAAAAGAAAAGAAAAAAACAAGATGTCTAACACCAGCCTTTGTTCTATTTCAGTACCAGTATACCAAACTATTTAGAAATGTATCATGTGCATGCTGTATGCTCATTAGTACACAAAAAGTCAGATTGTGAATGTGGGAGGCTGATGAAGACCCTTTCTTCTGAAGTGGGTGATGCCTGGAGAGGTGAGGGTTCGGGGCGCGGGTTTTAAGCACGGGACATAGTCTTGATGAAATGTGGGCCGGAGATTATAAGACGGAGAAGCACCAAAGCTGCTCTGCTTTTCCTGCGCTCCAGGGAGTGTTGGCGCTCCACCTCGCTTCTCAGTTAGTGAGCCCTGCTTGTTTAAACTAGCCCCAGTGGTCCTCATTACCCTCTCCCTCGGCATGCTCACGCACCGAGATGCCGGCGCAGGCAGTCGTGAGTGCGCAGCGGCGCCCGTGGACGGAGGGAAGGAAGAGCGAGCTGACAGACAGCTGTGGCTTTGACGGAACCGAACAGCGCGCCACGGTAGGGGTTGGTTGTGATGTTTTGCTTGGACAAGTGCCCCCGTCCCTTTTGAGCCTCGTGGCTTAAGAGGTCGTTACCGCAGTGACGGTTGTAATGATCCTTGGACCACCCAAGGCTTTGACACTCCAGCACTTGGTAAATTGAGCCTTTTAAAGCTGATGTTAACCACAGCGCTGTGTTTCGGTTGATTCATGAGGAAGTCTCAATTACACTTAGTCAGCACTGGTAATTGAACATGATGACTTCAGACACAGCTTGTACAGTTTTTTTTTTTTTTTTTTTAACTGTCATCACAGCACATTCACTATCTCAAGTGCTTAAATGCAGCTCTTTGAGCTTTTTACTCCCTCCACCTCCAGAGTGTTTAATCACTACTTTAGATGATTTCTGTTGGTGTTCACCCTCTTTCAACCCGCTTTTTTTTTTTTTTTTCCTCAAGTCTGTAAATTTGTTTCCATCTCTCTCACAGTGTTTTCAATCACATGCTCGGTGGGATCCATTCGTTCTCATCTGAGTCATATACATCATCATAGCCTCTCACACATAGAGGGATCTCCTGGGGGGAAAAAAGAGAAGGCACTGAAAGTGTGACTTATCGTCTTCCAGCCTATCCTCCTTTCCATTTGCCTTTGCGTTTTTATTTCACTTATGATCTCTTCCTCAAGCACACGCCGCCTATGGAGCCAGAGATAGACCTAGTGTTATATTGCCTGTGTTGATTTGTGTAAGTGCATGGTGTGTCGGGCGTGTGTGTGTGTCTTTGAGTGACATCAAGTGGCGTTTGAAGCGTTCAAGTGAAGTTGCGGCGGCTCTGTTCAGTGAGGACAGTAATGTGTGGTAACAGTGGCCCTCGAATGCTTCTAGAGGTGGCGACACACGGCTACCCAAGAGGTTTTCCACAGAAACAAGTGATTGAAATGCTTTGCTTGGTGTGCCAAAGCACAGGCTTGATATTAAATATGTTGCATCATATTCTCTTTCTTTTCTTTTTCTTTTTCTTTCTTGAAACATTTTCGGTTCAAAGAGGGCAGCACAACTCAAAAAAATGTTTCAAGATTGCATGGCTTTAAGATGATTTATTTGTCCATAACCTACGTCCCCTCAAGAGATTGTGTTGCTCTCTGAACAGACGGCTTTTTCTCAGTTTTTCCCAGAAAAGAGAGCTCAATGTTCTTTGTCGCTCAGTGGTGTGTAATCTACACAAGATGTCGCAGACATGACTGACCTTCCATGGCCAAAGCCATACGCAGATGTCCTCCGGCCGTGACTCGCTTCTCATGAGAGCCGTGTAAAAAGAAAAGAAAAAAAAAAAAAAAAAGGAAAGGAAAAAAGAGAGCTCTGCTGTCCAGGGAGCGGACCCAGAAGCCATCATGTGGCAAAGTCAATCAATGTGACTATTGGCTCGAAGTAATCAAGTGATTAATCTGCACGGCATTCAGCAGGAAATTCTGAAGGAAAACTTATGGACGCTAAAACAGACCTAATAGAGACAAAATTGCAGGTTTACATTTAAAGCCAGCAATACAACAGAAAATAATTGGGAATGTGGGAGGTTTGGAAGTGTGTTATCACCGAGGACAACAATACCTCCAACTTCCAATCAATATCACATTTGAAATCACCAAACAAAGATGGTGTTACAATTTAATGCATTTCATTTTGTAGTGAACGTCTGTCTTTCTTGTTTGTTTTTTTTTATTCTCAGATTAACAGAGAAAACAAATGTGAAACACACCCCTCCAAACACACACATACATATGCACACACGCGACACCTGTTTGTCAATCACAGGCCAACACTGACTGTTGCAGAGTTTTATTTACTTGGGGAAGCATTGTGAATTTCAATGAGATGATGGAATCTGATGATGGCAAATCCAACACCTTGCGTCCTCCATTCCCAGCTGTCTTTAAGGCTTCATTAAAAGAAATAAACTATTTGGCAGGTTGTTCACACTGCATTCAATGACGGCCACAAACACACGCTTTGAAAAGCACCCATTAGATATGGGCCCAGACTGTCTACCAGTCACTACTCTGCAGTGAAAATACAGCAAAACAATGTGCTGATGCATCTTTGTGGCGACATATACAGATTTTTCTTTTCTTTTCTTGTTCCCCTTGGCCCCATTGTATTCATACTGAAGAAAATCACCTGATTTGGATTCAGCAGAAGCCTTATGGGGATCTGAAAGCAAAAATTAATTTTTAATGCAAACATTTAATCTGGATATTTTGCCAAAGTTTTCTGCTTGTATTAATATTTAACAACCCCAGTGCCAAAAAATGTTTTGCCACTGTGGAAAATGCAGATAAAATAATTTCCAATTCTCACAAATCCATATTTTATTTATGATAGAACCTGCAAAAAGTAAGAAAATACAACATTTTAAATTTACCATCTCAATAAACAGCATTTGTGTTTGTTTCATAATTAATGGCAACGACACATCTCAAAAAACCTGGCCTTGTTTGCCGTGGTGTGGGATCTTCACTTTGTCTTGCAACAGTTTGGCTAAGAATATATGAGGAAGGAGGAGAAAAACATTACATTTGAAATTCTTCTACGGGTGACTCTCAACTATAAGACGACTGTAGCTCTTTCAGTGGAGTGGTTGTTGGGTTCATTCCCTATCCTCCCGTCTACATGTCATAGTAGTTTTGAGCAAGACGCTTAAATCCGGACTGAGCGCCTTGTATGAATTCACTTCACTGCTAAGTGAATGTGTGTGTGAATGGATGAATGGGATTAAAAGTGCTTTGGGCACTGCTCAAGCAATGATAAAGCACTATGTAAGTGAAATCCATTTACAGAATCCAACAGAATATCAACAAGGATTCATGCCACTCTGGAGATTTGATATTGTTCAAGTTCGTTTATGCCAACTACATAGAGATGGAGTCAAAGCATTTTCAAAGAAACGCCCAAATCACGTTTCACATCGCTAAAATGAGGCTGACAGTGTCTTTTCAATTTTGTGAGCTACCCAAATGCAATTTTTGGATTTTTAAAATTAATGAACTAGTTTTCCTTTTTTTAAATTCTACTTTAAAGACTTTGGCTCGTTACTTTTCCAAACTAACCTAATTGGCAGCAACTTTCCAACTTCTTTTTTTTTTTTTTTGCTTCAAAATATGTCATCACTGCTAAATTCAATGAACTGTAATGTCTTCACGAAATGAGAAAATGCTTTTGATTCATCTTATGTGTTGTCTGTATTGTTCTGAATTAAGCTGTACAGTTTAAAATTGCCAGTCATTACATATTATTTTCAGTGAGAATCTCACACATCATGCCAACCCTTTTGGGATTGGTCATGTATTATCTATTTTATCCACCACCATAATTACCAATTTTTGTCATTTAGAAAATAGCAAGACTTTCTCCTCTCCCAATTTCAGTGAGACCATGGAGGTATTTTTGTTCACACTTGAAAGGAGGGTATCAAAAAGGCTGGAATGTGCTTTGATTCATCCAAAAACTCTCCCTTAATTGGGTAGTTGACTGTGATACTGTTCCGTGCCATATGCACTTTGATGCAGCCAAATAAAAAGCCTTTTATTTGTGCCGTGCACCAAACCGGTCTCTGCTCACAGCCTTGTGACAGTCCTTTGCAAAGTTTGTGGTTTAACGCTTCAGGAATAAGACAAGTGAAGGTGTATATGAAGGAGACAAAGAAGGTGCAAAGAAACGGACTGGGTGGCACCTCACATTTCCCGGTCCCTCCAGCTCAGACGGTGGCTGGGAAGGAACAGTGTAATTGAAAAGTGATGGGTTATAGAAGATTAGCTAACAAGGGCAAAGAGCCAGAGAGGATCCTGAAAGTGAGAAAACTCTGAAGGAACCTCTGAATGGAGCAAGCAGGTGTAAGAATGTCAGGGAGACACCGTGATTGGGGTGACATATCCATGGCTTGAAGGCACAGGGAAGTGACGGCTGACAGTTGATCTGTGCTGTTTTCATTCTTCTTCAAAAAAAAAAAAAGATTGGTGGAAAGGTAGAGCATCTCTGATGGGACAAGGGGAATTTATTTATTGAAGTGTAATGGTGTGGCACCCGAATTGGCAGCTGGGTCAGCACTCGAGCCTCACTGCAGGAACTTGATGCGATTCTTGGTCTGGCCTTTCTGACTGGAGTTTGAGTGTCCTTCCTGTGCAGTCATGGGTTTTATCTGGGAACTCCAGATTCTCTCCCAAATGTGTAGACCCGTTGACCTGTCCGTTTGGTGCACAGCCTCTTTTCTAATGTCGCCTGGTATATACTGTTGTTCCCCTTAACCAAAAAAGGTGCTTGTTGGATGAATTCATATGAAACTTCCCATTTGCAGAGAGTTCATGCCTTGATTAGCCAACACAGTCTCAAAGGAACATGATGGCCTGACAAAGCCATTCACACAAGTTCTCCAAGACTTATGACCAAAGTATCCTGCAACTGTTTCCATCCTTCATTGCAGTGGGTGCAGCAATTGGTCCGTTCTAGTTAATGGCTGTCATTCCACTGCATGCAGTACAACAGTGTTTTACTTGTGGCATGATGCACCGCGGCGCCAAGGGGATGCAACAAGTCTGAATTCTCCGCTCACCACAGCCAACCCGTGAGGAAAACTGCTAAAAACACAACTTTTACCACTAAAACACAGCCTCGGGTCTTGAGCCACATTGTTAAAACATGAACTGCACTCCAAACAAGAACAACACATCATTAAGCACAATTAATAAAAAGAAAAATATGCCACTAGGAGCCTACTTACCCATGACGGGGGCACAAATTATCCAAATAACAGTGCTTGCCATGGCAATGATCTTCTTTCTGTGGTTGTTTACAGCTGGAGCCACGGTAGCGATGGTGCGATATCTCATGAGGTGCTGCAATTCCCATGCAATCTTTTAATGTCACGATCGCACCAAACCCTGCTCCTTCGCCGGTGTAGGTGCAGAGCCCTGACAGATCTGGTACCTACACCGACACTCCGCAATGCGACGATCTGAGTAGTATAGACATTGGATGGAATCTAAAATAACAAGTATCAAGGCTTTAAAAGATAAAGGCTTGTCTCCCACAGGGATGTCTGATGATACCACAAGGAATTGTGAAAGAGAGAAAAACTTGGGTGCATCTCGTCCCATTGTCCCACTGAATTTCTGAAATATACAGTTTTGAGACTAATAATTCAATTTATGCATCTATCATCACATTTATTGTTGCTTTACTAATTCATACAGAGGCAAAGCTGCACATCCATTGTCTTGTAGATTACTTTAATCTAGTGCTAAAAAAAATAAAAACATAACAAGTTGATGCTCTGTTACATCACAGCTTCCTTCCTGATTGATGTTTAAGTAGCTCCCAATTACCTCTGAGAAGATGCTGTGCTCTCCTTTTTTATAACCTGAGATCTTGTTTGCAAAAGATGGAGAGGATGATTCTCAGTGGAGGTATAGCAAGATTTTCACACGATTGTACCAAATCTCATTTCATATCAGTGTTAAAAGTAATTGCTTTAGGACAAAAACAGAAAGAATGGGGTGGCGGTCGGAGTTGGAGGGAGGGGGTGGATTATTATGCAACCAACACATGAGAACCGAAGCCACAGAAGAAAGCGGCTTCTAAAATAAGAAGTAATATAACATTTATTTTATTTTAATCAGATCTTGCTGAAATTTCTCAGGAGAATATCTGCATCACGTCGACGTCTTCCACTTGCAAACATGCACACACCCACACAGACTTTGTTTTGGCTCCAGTGACTATACAGAAATCTAGGACAGAGTCTCATTTTGATGATTCAAGGCAGGATCATTTCGATAGGCGAGCCGTGCTCAAATGTAGGGGTGTTCAGATCCTCCGACAACTGCCTTGTAGCTCAGTGTGACTTGCGGAGTATTTCTCCTTGGTTAAAATGCACAACTCTGATTAGCCCTTCTGACTTCTGTGGCTGAAATGAACTCTTTAGCATGGAGCTGCCTTCATGCTGCATGACTGCACCGCTCTCTCGATTAGCCTTGTGGCCTGACTGCTCTCAGCTATTTATCCAGGCGCTCATTCTGCACAACACCTTTTCTCTCCTTGGAATAAATTGCCTGGAACATTTTGTAGCGAGGCGGGAGAAGAGAAGAACGAGCTAAAAGCACTCTTCTGAAGAACCAATGAGGTCCTGACAGTTCTCGAGCCTCGTCAAGAAGAAAGCCGTTCACATGAGAATGTTTTGCTGCATGTGGAATACTTGTAGATGGAGGAGACCTGAAGAGCTAGTTTTAGTCAAGGTCAAGGCCAGTTTTTCTTTTTTTTTTGTCTTGTTTTTATTTTTCTACTCGTACCCCCACTGGAGAATTGTTGCAAGCTTGTGAGAGAAGGACACAAAAAAAGAAAGGCTCATGAGAAAGGTGAAGGATATGGAGCGATGGCGAGAAGTGGGAAGCATGGCTTTTAGTGCGCACAATTAAACTGTTGCACACTTTATTTTGCACCGACGGGAAATAAACAGACATGTTCTTGATTGCAACGGGCGGCTCTCACACAAGGCCAAACAGGTCTGATGAAAAAGTCAATCTTTGTTCAAACCACATTTTTTCCAAGTGCGACCTATTTTATTCTTCCTCGTCATTTCTGTCAGGGTTAACTGTAACACTGTGAACTATCCCTTTTTCTCTGACTTCCTCTCTCCTTTCTTTACCTCCCGCAAGGCTTACATTGGCCCAAGGTTACAAATGCATTGCTGTTTTGCAGAATGCAATCCTCTGTAGGTGCAGAAATGATTTCCTCTATCACACAAGGGTGGGAAGTTGGCCGCCTCGAGAGCCGGAGTCACATATGTTAATGCCAGATAATAATTCTCTCTGCCAAAGAAATAAGAATTATTGTGAATGAGGACCGCTGTGATTAATGCTTCACATTACTGCACGTCTTCAACCTTACCCAGCAGATATTTCAAGGATGATCATGCACAAGAGACTGAAAGTGCACCCTAAGCAAGAATACAGCCTTTCACAATATGGGAGGACGGGGAAGGAAAACCTTGCATAGTTGCGACGCTTCAGATTCTATTTAACAAATGTACTTTAATCACATAATATATTTCGTACAGATAAAAGGTCTTTCATGGTTAAGGACTTCATGTGCAGTTACTTTGTATAAGCAGTAAATTAAAGAACTTCAGCAGTAAAAAAAAAATGTCTTCTTCTAAAGGATACACTTCCAAACTGCTTAGGGTTGAGAGGTAATACTAAATATTGACTACATGAATAGATGGAGCTATCTGATGACTGTACAGATAGATTTTGCACGCTTGTGTCCAGCATATTTCACTTTTCATCACACTTTTTGTACCTCTGTTTAGAAAATGTCACAATTTGGCCATCATAAAAGGTAGACTGTGTTCCTAATCTATGGAAAAAAAGAAGCTATTTCTATATTAATAATCCTTTCCTACTAATTATTGTTACTACCATTTTTCAGGATGATCATAAAGCAATGCTTAAGATTGAATAAATTGTGTTTGAGACCACTGTCTTAAATTGATGTGACAGCTTTGGTGGATTTTACGTGACAATGATGAGACAATGGACAGGTGATCAGTTGACTGGATGAGGCTCTACTGTGGGTGTTATAACAATCTCAATTCATAGCAATAATGTTCCGGGTTCGAGTCTGGGTTTGGAATTTGGAGGGGAAGTTTGCATGTTCTCCGTTTGTATACATGGATTTACTCCAAGTACTCCAGTTTCCTCTCACAATCCAAAAATATCCTTAAAAAGATCTCACCGGTTAACTGGGGACTCAAAGGATACTCTTATTGTGTTCGCCCTGTGACGAAGTGGTGACCTAGCGGGTAAGACGGTACAGAAGATGGTTGGAGTGTGTCATAATGCTCAAAAGAGTGTTAAATAGCAGAAATAAGCCTCACTATTGTCTTTCTTCCATGTCAAGCTGTTTGAAAACTACAGACCAGAAACATCCTTTTATACTGATGGAAAATGACTTTTTGGTGGTCTGGGACAGTTGATCTTTACAGCTTATTGCTTAGTGAGCAAAGACCTCAGAGGGATTTAATGTGATTGATGAAAACAGCAGGCTATGGACAGCAGTGCAGCATTCCCTCTGTCCATGCCGGTCTGCACATACAAGCAAACGTAACGTCAGTCATCAGCTTCTGAATTGACAGCAGTTGGTTACCAGTGTTGGGAATAACTTTTGAATACAGCCTGCGACTTTCCACAGTCACGTAAAAGTAATAGAATTACTTTTACCCATGTTTCATTGTGCTTCTCGCACATTTTTATGTGGCACATGTACACAGCTGTGAAGCTGTCATCTTTCTCTGCACTGATTTCTGGGCCAGCTGCTAGCTTTAGCATCAACATAAGCTCCTTCTATGTGTGTGTGTGTGTGTGGGTGTGTGTGTGTGTGTGTGTGTTTGTGTTTTCACTTTGTTACTTGAAGGAACAGATGTCATGCGAAGTTCTGCATGGCTGCGTAAAATTGTCCCGTGGTATGAGTGGACCTTGATAACTGATGGACTCGAATAGACCACAGATCTTGGTGTTTTGGTGTTGTTTTTAATATTTTCAGTTGAATTTAATGAGTGGATCAGCTATTACACTGACCCCACACAGTGCTGACAGCTTGGCATGTTTCACAGCAGTTTTATAAAAAATACACACCAGTGCCAATAATCCATAAATATTAATTGGCACAGTCAAAAGTCTGAATGGGTCAATTATCAAAATAACAAACTAATATCTTTCAGTTATAAACACAGTAAGCTGCAATCAAGTATTAATTTTCAGTAACAATGGTGACTCCAAGATAATGAAATATTAACCATTACCCAACATCAGTAGGTACTTGAATAGTTACCAAGTTTCCCCAGCCCATACTGTGAGCTGCTGATTGATCTGCGCACAGCAACATTACCCACTTTCAAAATGTCACCTAAGAACGAAACTTTCAGCAAGACAGATTAATCAATTAAACTTTATTTACAAGGTACTTTACATATTAAAAAGAAAAACAACTCAGAGTGCATTGCAGTAATAAAAACAAAAATCTGTATATAAAAAATTCCAAATAGCCACACTTTCTCCTTAATCACGTGTGCGCGCACACACAAACACACACACACACACGCACACAAATGTACTCACATGCAAACACTCACATTCCCACATGCGTCACTTACAGTAGGGAGACATGACAGCAACGCGTGGGTGATTGTTGCCATTTGTGTATGAGATAGAATTTGATTTTGAATTGACACCGGATATAGGGTGCAATGAAGCACACTGCTGTGGAACACGCTGTTCTAAATAAGAAGTAATTGTTCAAATTTTGCAGGCCTCTCCATAGAGAGAGAATCAAAACTTATGTAACTATACACATAGTCATACTGTTTGCAACACGCCAAACTGAGCTGCGAGGAAGTACGATTAGCATATGCAAAGGTGTAACATTCATTATTGAAAATGTAATAAGAGCAGTGATAAGATGCATGTACTGTATATCTGGTGTCTCATGGCTAAAGGTTTGTGCAAATAAAAACAAGCACAAACTTGATATTGTTCTCACACACACACACATTTATGTGGAGGCTGATCTGCTAATGAGATGCACTGAGAATGGCATCTGGCGGTCGTGTAAACTACCACACACTGTCCATTTAGCACATTTGCCGTAATAAATAAGATTAAGTAATGTGGAAACCTCCGAGAATGTTTGCATTGTTTATGACGTTTTTACCACGTTTGAAAAGGAGGAGCAGTCAACCTCAGCCTTCCTCTGCTGTTATTGTGTTTAGAGGTGTTTCCTCAACTGGCTCTGCGCAATTAATAGCAAACTCAAACAAAATGAAAATGAATGCGTGTGATTTCACTCATGGTATTTTTATTTATTTGCAAAACACAATCAAACTGAAAGCACATGCTATGTCCATGAGAATACAACTGACCACCATTTTTATCGTATCTTAGGCAGTCAGGCCCACAGACATCATGTGTGATGCGTCTCCACTTACTACTCCGACTCCTTGTTTCCAGTGAAAAAGAGCCAACAATTTACAAGAAACCGCTCTTCCATTTGAATCAAGAGGGATTTTAGTTCCACTAGGTTAGAGTTTTGTATTTATTCTTTTATTTACTTGGTCGGTAATCCTTGATGGCTTCATACCTGTTTTTCGTGCTCCATGCTATCTCTCTCACATGGGTTCATCCCCATATCTCCGAAGATAGCTGAAAAACAGCAGATGGTCGGAGTGATTTGCTGTAGATTGGAGCGATATCCCGCTCCTGCAAAGCCTAACTAAGCATGCCTGCGAACGACTGTGCGTGTGTGTGTGTGCGTGTGTGTCGGAGTGGAAGCGCGAGCACCCAAGGTGCACGCTGCCTGTGTGCACGAAGCGTGAGAGGCCCCAAAGATTGGCCCTCTGTCCTGCTGCGCTGACCCTCCCCGCTGATGAAAGGTAGTCGACGGAGTAGAAACAAGTGGTGTGAGAGTGTTTGTACATTCAGGAGAGGCAGGCTGAGGGCAAGAGTGAGTGTGTGTGTATCATTTCTTTCTTTCTTTCTCACTCCCCCCGCCCCCCCCCCCCCCCCCCCCCCCCCCCCACCCCCCCCCACCCCTTCTGCCAAGTGGAAAACCAAAGTCTGCTTGTTGGAGACTCCTCTCATGGCACTCTGTTATGATTCATGAAAAACACCTGCAAGAGTGTACGCCAGCTTGCTTTGACCCGTGAGTTAAGTGCCCATGCAAATGTAGTTTGTGTGCGTGTGTCTACTAAGGCGTGCTTCCACGAAAACATTTCTCCAGGGTAGGCAGATGTGGCTAATTTTCACTCGGCAGTCATAGATTGCGCGGGGTTTTCTTATTAGCACGATACAAGGGCTGCTTTCATTGTTGATTACCAGAGAGAGGAATCAATGCTGTGCATGAATGAACATACATGGGCATCATTACCAGTCGGGCTTATATGAGGAACGCAGATAGTGTTGGCATTTACATAAAGGTGGTCGTGTCAAAAATACTGCTGTTGCTTTCCCCAGTATATCAGTGGTTCAAACAAAAACAGGAAAGAGAGTTTCTAATATTTGAAAATCAAAGTGATGACAAAAATCATTACAAGACGAGAACACATAAATAAAATTCAATCAGGAAGTAATTGAAAATAGAGAGGAAAATTAATGAATAGGGCATGGAAATGACAGAAGCATAGATACAGCTCAGAAGGTTCGTCCTTCACTGTGGTGGATTACTCCCGTCTGCAGACTCCATTTACCGCCCGCTCGGACACCGACTTACAATTCACCGCCCTCCTTCCACCCCTCTGCAAGACCCCCTCCACACTCACACACAGTTACACACACGGGCGTCCCACTCCTTCGCCAGCGTAAGCATTGATGGTGTTGCTATGGCAACAGCATTCCACTGCAGAGGCAAATGTGGGCAGTGATCGATCTTTTAGTGTGGCTGCATCATGTACACATGTATCGATGTAGCGACGAGAAAAGCCTGACTGTGAAACGCCGACTTCGGATCAGTGAAAGATTTCAGGTGATATTTTTGGCAGGTATGTATTTGAAGAAAAAGACAGAAAATAAAAAAATAACAGTAAAACATTGGGAGGAGGAAGAGGGAGACGACATGTGCCATGTCGTCTAGTCTGCACTGTCAGCTGAGTTTGTGATTCCGCTTTTGAAGTTCATGTCAAACCATACGACGTTGCGAGATTGAAAAATTCTTTTCAACATAAGGTTCGATGGATCCTATACAACCTACTTGTCTCGGAGTTTAAAGCATTCCTGTTGGTGTACTGCTTGAAAATCTCACACTTCAGACACAAAGTGAAGAGATGCCAGTTTAGGATATTATATTTTAGCCCTATTTAGCTTGAGCTTTTCATTATTTGGCAAATCTAAGTGGAATTTATTTTTTCTTTGCAAGTTGTACCTCTACATCAGCATATAGGCTCCAAGGTCCATTAAGTCGCTTCAAGACGAGGTTATACTGAATCTTTTCTACAACCTGCAAAGTGATCAGTTGATGATCAGACAACATGAGTGCATCTTTGTGACTGAGTGGCTCCCTTTATGAATGAGCCGTGGCCTTTGCTTCATAATCTGATTCATAATGAAACAGAAATAGACTTTTCTGCAATGGGCTTTGGATGCTTTTTGTGACAAAACTACTGTTTTAAGAAGAAATGGACAGATTTGTTTGTCAGAGCACCTTTGTATGAACGCTGTCGATGAAGTACCCAATATCCTGTAATGGCTTTTGTTTTATTTCCGTGAGCCAGACATGGACAACTGAAAGCCTGCATATAATATTCAGCTCCTGATCTCTATGATTTCAAAAGATATTTTAAAACATTGTGATGCAAAGATGACTGTGGAACCCAGAGCCACCTTTGAACTCACTATCTAATTCAATCTTGACTACTCCGAAAGTAATTACTTTTAATGATCAAATGTAGGCATTTTGATTAAATAAGATTAACTCCACAGTTCTAGCTCTCATTCACTGTCAAGTAGTGTGTTCTAATTTGGCAATCTGGCTAAGAAGTTCAAGAAGTTTTCCAACTTTGCAATCCAACTTTGTTGTCTGTCAATATAAGTTCTCACCATTGTTAATGTTTATAGAGTGTTGTTTTCTGTGGTTTCTTTGGTTTCTTTACAAAAACAAACCGCACTAACTACAGGCCCTACATGAAAACTACATCGGTTTCAGCGTTGCTGCCATTTCTGCATAAATGGGCATCGTTTTCAAAACGTTGCTGTGTAAATGCAAAACCTTTCTGAAGACAAAATGCATAAAATATGCTCTTTCACTTCAAATACTCATACATTATTCATATTTCTAGTCTAAAATTTCCTTTTGTTTCTCGAAAAGAAAATTTCTGTCCGAAAATGAAAAAACAAAAGACGGTTTAAGTGGACAAGCAAATCTGTGCGATTCAGGAGTTTTGATTTTTTTGGTAAAATTGTCAAGAGCATTCAGCCCTCGACTGTCAGATTCCAAACAAGAGCTCAAGCTGCTCCTGTAGCCTCTCCCAGGGATTGAAACAAAACAAAACCAAAAAAAAAGCAATCACCTGCTGCCACCGGGTCCCGTTAGATTGACAGACAGTGAGACGTCTGAGTCTGCACACAGGCTTTTCTCCAGTCGGCGGTGGTGTCTTTGGATAACGTGTTTCAGACAGAGGGAGAGACTGGCTTTGCTGAAAGTTCTCCAGCTGCTCGATTTTATCTCGCATCAATCCATCCAGCATGCCTCTCACCCTGATTGGAAACACTGACACCCTGCCCTATTGTGAATTTGAGCGGCTCTTGCACAAACATGCTAAACCTTTATCTCTAATTGATCAAGCCCGGACAGAGCAGTAATCGCCCATCGTGTGCTGTTAAATGAATTGTTACCTTGCCCACAGCCATAGCTCCGATGATGACTATTTGATGGTCAGTCTGCCACTTTGGTCACTCTGCTGGAATGTAAATCCATCAAAATTGTCACCTTGTTATGGAGCTGATGGAAATAAAAGCCGAGGTAGAAGGTAGAGGAGGTGGAGGGCGAGATAGACCGAGCAACTGGAAAACACCTCTAATAAGGAAAAGAAAAAAAAAATTCTGGAATTGAGAGTGTACTTGAATAGAAACAAAGCCGATTTGGCAGTCTGAAGGGGTGCCCAGGCTTCGTACTGCTATACAATATATGTGTGTGTTTGCGTTAAATGAAAACACCTGTTGGCCTGTGGGGTGAGGAAAACTATGTTCTGAATCCATTTTGAAGGCACAAAATGACCTTGAGGCCCCCATAGTCAGCTAGACACCATCCAGAGAGAGAGAGAGAGAGAGAGAGAGAGAGAGAGAGAGAGAAGCTGTCTGTCCAGTAGCTTATAAAAAGTCCATTATGGTGTGCTTATATCGGTTCGGGCTCTCCCAGATGGACCCTGGAGTAAATGGACAGCACCAGAGACCTATAAGCTTAGATTTGATAAACAGCTGTGAAATAGCTCGTGTATGTGTGTGTGTGTGTGTTTATGTGATTGGTGTGTGCATTCAGTCATACACTCTGCAACTATATAGCCAACAGTATTTAACAGCAAACATTTCTGTACTACTGTATTTTTGTGCATGTCCATGCAATATACTTAACATTGCTATTTTACCTTATTTTCTTTATTCACGCGTGCACACGCACGCACACGCACACACACACACACACACACACACACACACACACACACACACACACACACACACACACACACACACACACACACACACACACACACACACACACACTTAGTCCTCCCCGGCAGGCTTAAATCCAGGCTCAGTCTGACAAAAGAGCCCATGGCTCTAACTGGCTCTGGCCCAATCCCCTTCCCCAGCCCGCTGCTTTGTACTGGCTCAAAAACCGCTTTACTGCATGACGTTTATTTATCAGCCTTATTTACGTCCTATTGAGTGCGGTGCATTTTTTTGCGCGCGCGCACCCATGACACATCCAGGTGCGCTTTTGCATTGTCGTCGTTGCTCACATGTGCTCTTAAAAGCCATTCCTGTTGCTTCAGCTCAGCGTATTTCACCGCAATTTGCAGTGAATTGTGGAGACTGACAAAGGCCACCGCATGCAGAGTTATGTGAAAGGAATTTCTACTGCAGTACATGTCACTTTACCAATTGTTTCTGCAGAAGGAAGAGCAAAAAGCATGGAGATGTGGATCAAAAGCGCCAAGAAGTACTGATTTATTTATGACATGTGGGGCCGACTTAGGTCAACAAGAACTTATGCTGCAGTTACACTTAGTTGCTATGATTTGATCTTTTGAGATGTATATTATAGATTATAGCACTTTAATTGATGAAGTGACACTGAATAAACCCTTTACAGGGCAAATCATAATCTTTACATGCAAGACTTATTGGAGTAACAAATTTATAACATATATTAGACCTGTTCAAAAAAATCCTTATCTCAGATTTTTATTCAGTAGGGCCTGGTTCCCATTCTCCAAGCTCAAAAATGACTAAATATACCAATTACATGTTCCTGGGACCGGGGTTATGCCTGCCACAAAAGCCATGAAGCCATGAAGTTGTATTGTTGACGTATTGGCAAAATCGCTTAAAAACATAGTATATGTGGTTCTATTTTTCTTTAAAAAGACACAGCTATTAATGTTATGGCATATCAGGTGGTACCAGCTGAAAGCTTTTCAAATGTCCTTTCACATGACACCAAGCACATATACAATTCAATGATCTGCAGTTCTCAACATCACTAAAATATGTACATTATGTGGCTTTGGCAAAGGTGACAACAAAATGTGAAAACAATTTTTTTCATGCTAATTGTTTAAATTTGTATGCATTGGGAATGACTTCCACTGTCTAGAAATTGCAGGAACAAAAGAAGTACTTTCATTCTTTGCCTTAAAAAAATCCCCTAAAGAAAAAAATTGAAAGGTTTGTAAAGAGGCGATAAGATTTTTCCGTTTATAGGTTAATGTGTGTGTGTGTGTGTGTGTGTGTGTGTGAGAGAGAGAGAGAGAGTGTGTGTTGTATAATATTGTATATAAAGGCACATTCCTACCTCTTCCCTGCCACACACATACGCAATTTACTGCACATATAGAACTTTTTTTTTTTTCTCCATCTTTCAGGGGACAGTTTAATAGCATGTTTTCACCCATTGCAGCTATATGAGTAAAATATCACATTTTTCACCTCTGTTCTCAGTTAATCTGAGGATTATTGACCCCTCTCCCTATTGGAAGTGATACTGCCAGGTATAGATGGAAAAAAGATTCCCCCCGAGATGAAGAAGCAACTGAAAATGTTGAGTAGGGGATGAGAGAGGGCAAGGCAATTTGATGAAGTATGTGATGATGTGTCCATTAAAGTGCAGTCCAGAACATTAAACAATATAGCACTGTTTGTAAAGGTCAGTACTCTCAGGGGCTTATCCATATTGATCTCTACTTTCAATTGTGGCGGATTCTGCAACAATGTTCTCCTAAATCCTCTTCACTGCTCTAGACCTTACAGAGAGAAAGAGAGACAGACGTAGCAAATAAATGAAGAAAGAGTGGGGGGAAAAAAAGTAGCCCTCACCGGTCATTTTATGTGAGACATTACTTTTCTGTGCTGCTTCACTGACTTCAATCTCATGGGAACACACAGGCATAGAATATACACCCACTCACCAAGGCTTAATTTGTGCTGAAATCTGCGAGAAAATGATTCGGAAGCTGTGAGATCAGGACCAATGCTTCCTGTTGGTTTCAAAATGAGTCAATACCTCTTGTGAATGTTTAAAAGTTGAATTCAGAAAAATCTATGGCAACTTGCAGAAGTTTTATACTACTGTGGGATTGCTTCCAGCCAAGGTTACTTTCAAACTCTTTATACTTGCTAGGCGGACTTCCAACGCCCTAAACGCAGGTCAGCACAGTCCTTTTTGTTTAGCTCAAGCTCAGGACTGAGAATATATTTACCGTACAAGTACTTTTGACTGTCCTCCTGATGAGCTGTTTATAGATATCCTCAAAACATCCAAATGAAAGAGTGATCAGGAGCTACGAATAGTTTTATACCCTGCCTGCATGACAGTCGTTTGATGTAAAAATGGGGGGGGGGGATAAATAAAGTAGCGTTTTTGGGCGTCTGTTTGCATGACCACTGAGTTCAGAGACACTGAGAACGCAACTCTCTAAAAACTGCTCCCAAAAAGGAACTTTTCAAAAACAATTCCACTCCATCAAATGGGGTGAACTACAACTTTTCTGAAACGGTGTTACTGCGCATGCACATCACAGACATGGTAAGTAGCTCTTCTGCACCAGTAGACTGATAACAAAGGCAACCTTCACAGTGGCATGACTCCCAGTCCGTAGTCTCCTGCTGGGACTTGGAAGTTTTACACTTACAGTCACTACAATAGCAATCCAACTTTGTCGTCTGTCCATGCAAATGTCCAAATATTTGCCATTACAGCGTATTGTTCTCCACCCACGTGTGTGGTTTCATTATGGAAACAACCAACAGCAACAACTCGTGGCCTGGTATGGTAACTACATAATTTTCAGTCTTTCTGTCATTTCTGTATAAACAGAAACTGTTTTCAAATTGTTGTCATGTAAACTTGAAACTCCTGGGAAGCAAACATTAAAAAGAACATGTGTTTTCACTTGAAATGTCATGTAAGCCGGACCTTAATTACCAATTCATTTGAATGCAGTTGTTTTCAAGCAGAGGGACTTTTAAAACAAGCATGTACCGTGGTTGCTAAATATAAATATACCAATGATTGGCATAAGAGTCATGATGGTCTGAAGTTTGCAATTCGGAGATATTGATAGCCTTGCGTCTTCCACACAATATGTTACCGGATCCGTCCAGATCTAGTGCCTGCAACGTAATAGTGAGTCCTTCAGTTTAAGGCTCAGTATCTTTACTTTTGACCAATTTATAGCCTTCGCGATGTGACCAGCTCTGCGGTAAAAGCGATGATCAGACGTTTCCCCCGCTTTGACAGATTAAAAAAAAATGTTGTGTCGCACTGCAGAAGCTCGATGGTTATCTATGCGTTGAATCAGGTGTGCTGGGAACAGGGAGGCAAGTAAAGCATGCAGTGCAGGACCAGCCCTGGGAAACATTGATCTACACTGTTGATGACTGATTGCAGTAAGTTAATCACCCCTGTCAGCACTTCACAGGGCTTGTGGCAGTGTGATTTGTCACATGCTTGCAGCAGGCACAAGAAAAGCACCCAAATCACACCCAGGTCACCCAAGGCCACCTTCACAGAGGATACCGGCTGATGAAAACACGGCTGACTCACGCCCAGTTGAGGGTCCGGGATAAATCCATATAGTAGCAGAATATTACAAGAATTAATGAATTTGTCTATGTATTCTTTGGTTTTGAAACCACTCAAGCATTTTATTTATAGTACCAATTACAGCATAGTCATTTCTAGACACTTTTACAGAGAAAACGTAAGAATCGATGCATTTTTGACAAGGACCAAACTGTGGTGGTTTGATGGCTCCATCAGAGCAGTCAGAACTTTTAGGGTGTTCTTCATCACAAATTATTGTTGAAATACTCAAAATATGCAGCTGAGCAGGTTTGTGTATTTCATTAGCGACCTGAGTGTGGACATGGAGTGGAAAGTTGTTGCATTCCCTGGGAAGCTGGTATATTTGCCTATTTTTTTCCTGCTTGATTGGCACATTTCATGCAACAAGATTCTGTCTCTGCAAAGCAACGAGGCGATTAGATGACATTAAAGTCTTTTCATTGTCTTCTAAAGTACTTTCAGATCCCGTTGCACTGCTTGTTCGTTTCAGTTGGTTTATAATAGAGTGAAACCGTCAACCCACACACTGGCACACAGTGGTTCTTGCTGTTACCCTGGGCTGTAACCAGCTGCAGATAACATCTAGATAGCACACAAACACAATTATTAAATTTTTCCTCTTGTAAAAGATTGTACTGTAGCCTTTAAGCACCGGCAGTCCTGCTGAGAACAATGCACAAACCCAAGAAAATGGGAAGAGAAAGCATTTGGCTGAATAAACAAAAATGAGAAAACAACAAATGTTATTTTATTCTTTTCTCTTTTTTTTTTTTTCCTACTGACAAAGATTCAATTTTGTTAAAGGCCAAATTAAAAGGGCGAGTTGAGAAGAGTGTTTGAGCAGTCATGACAGTCATGACTGTGTGTGTATTCATCACTGGGCCCGGGACCTGCATTATAGCAGGGGCTGTCAAAATGTGGGAGGATCCAGAGTCGAAATCACTCAGTGCTCGTGCTGAAAGTTTTGTCTGATGCTGAGTGGTAGCTTATAGTTGAGCTCTCTGTTAACAGCTGCCGGGATTCAGAGGCAATAAAAAGCATCACCTTTACTGTGCCGGTTAGAGGCTTCTAACAGATAATTTGCATCTTTACATTTATTCTGTTGTTAAGATGCCGGTAATAGAGCTACATTACCTTTACAGTGAGATTGGGAAAAGGCGTCCTCCCGGTGCACTGCATCATGGGACCTTGTAGTCCTGGTAGGGGCAGCGAGAGAAAAACCAATCACATTTAGAACATTAGGGTCTGGGTTAGCGGTGGCATCAGGGTTATGAGTTGGCCAGGAAGCAGTTATGATTTACAGTGACTGTGTATGAAAGGACTGCACGTCATAAAATGTCCCTTGAAGGTTGAAGTGGGTTTTAAACACTCATGGAGAGTTGTGTGTGTGTGAGTGTGAGCTGTATGCACTTGAGGCTCCTATGCTTTTTTCGCTCTGAGGTCAACTCCTTGACAGGAGTTAATGTGAGGAAATGTTGCCGTCAATCACTTTTGCGCTGTCTAATCCAATACGCAGACACACAGTCAGATTCCATGTGGAAAATTAGCGTAGATGTCTTTTCTTATTTTCTTATTCCCCTTTTCACGAACACATCCGCTACAAAAGATCATAAAGGCAAGATATACCCATGCTAGAAATCTGCTATATCAAAGATTACTCTTCCTGCTGTGAGAATGATTAAGACTTGCATTGATGAAACTAAGCCTACAAATCCATTTGCACCAAAACAGAACAATCTGAGCTCGCGTCTTTAGATTTTTGTAGCAACTGGGATGAACTCGACTGAGACATAAGTATGTTTCTTTTTTAATAACGATTAGAAACCAGTATTGTTTGCTGCTTATGTCAGACTGTAACATTTATATCAAATCCAATCATTTTTAAAATATGCATGCACATTTTTAATAATATCTTCACTGTTTTATCACTTGCAAACTTTTTTTAAGACTAACTTACTTTGCTGTATTTACTGTGTTTATCGTACTGCCTTCAAATATGTATATTTGTGACATTTCATGTTTTTCCTCTGAGCTAATAAGACGGCCAGAATTGACTTGTTGCTGATTTTTAGAGATTATGCAGCAGACTTGACACTGTGCTATCTCTTTCTGCACAATGTGTGCTGAAGTGTTTCAGCATGTTCTTTAAATATTCTGCCACCAGGAGCAAGCCAAGGAAATGTAGGCGTCTGTATTTGTAATTTGCCAGAGTTGTGTTTTGGATGTTCTAAAACTTGTGTCTTTCGACTTATTATAAAGTGGATGTCGACGCTGATGCAACAGTAACTTTCTGCATCTTGTTGTTATTGGCATCTGTAATTCCTTCATCACATAACAAACTTACTTATATTGCTGCGTCTGTCTTGTTTGTTGCAGATCCGTACGACGATGACCTGAAGGTGAAGACGCAAAGACCTCGGTCAGCTGACCAGCCAGGTGTGTTTCAGGCACAAACAGGTGAGTTTGAGGAGTGTGTGATCGTCTTCCACAGCCTGGAACAAAAGAAGAGGCCACCTGACCTTTTCGAGCTGTATGTGTGACTAAAAATAGTGAGTCCCTTATAAATTATTATTGTACTTTTACCTTTTGAAGCCTCTGTAGAAACTTGGGGCCACCGCCGGGGTTTGCTCATTACCTCATGTGAACATGAGAAATTGTGAAATGGTGACTGTGTAAGACTTCGGAATGGTGCATAATTAATAGAGTGGATGAAAAAAAAAAAATAGAGAGGCTTGAATTATTCATCACACGATACATTAAATATATGCAAAATGTCACATGTAGGAGGAGGAACGTACCCTATACATACACGCCTGTATGCTGCCTTTTTCACCCACACTACAATGGGTCATGCTCCTGCAGGAGATTGCGCACAGACACGCATTTCCATATTCACAGTTATTGCCACATGGAGGAGGGAGTCCCTACCGCGAGGGAAACCCCTGGCTCTGTCTTGTCCTTCTCCTCTCTCCCCCCCCCCCCCCCCCCCCTCCTCCTCACCCTCCTCCCTTCCTTTTCTTCTCCCCATTCTTCCCGTCCTCCAGGCATGTGTGATGAGCTTAAGCTTTGACTCACGGCATGTTAATGAAGATGTAATGCGATTAACGGACATGCAATTAATTTGATTTCCTCCTTTGCCATGTGATGACGCCTCCATCAAAGGACACGGCGCTCATAAACAATTTAGATGGGCAGAGAGTGGAATGAGTTGACGCGCGTTTTTTTTTGCTTTCAAGGGCGTAACTCAAGGAAACAATGGGACGCGCTCTCCAGCTGCCGTCAGAATTCGAATCAGACTTAATCATGTCTCAGCGCCCGATCTTGTATGGGTGCTTACATCCACGTAAACACGGATTCAAATGAGACATGCTTTTCAGGCCTTTTGGCCTGAATGCCTTCAGCCCAAAGATTGCATGAATTAACATAATTTATTTAATGTATCACCTTAAAGCACAATTGTTTAACTTGATTATCATCGCGTTACACATGGATATATTCAGATTAAAAAGCTTCAGTGCATTAAGTGAATGCCACAAAAGATTTATTCTATCTAAACTCTTTTTTTTTTCAAACCCACATTAGAGCCATCGTCATCGAAACTCTGGTAAATGACTATTTTTAAGTTATCCGAATAGTTCAGTCTGAGAAGAATACAATGTATGCTACGTAATGGCTTTTTGTTGAGCTGCCGTTCAAGAAAACTAATTCAGCATTTATTCAGCGTCATATGGACAAATTACTCTGTTCACAATAGTACAGTAAAGATGATAATCGGCTTCAAATCTCTCATGAATTGGTTCTTTATTGCATCCCTTTTAACCTTTGATACCTGTTCAAGTGGGAATGTGAGCTTGGTTGAATGAATAAATCGTCTTTATTTCAAATATAAAACACTGCTCTACTGTCATTACACAGAAAACAAAAACATTTGAAAAGGAGGGGGAGGAATTACGAACGTATCAGTTAATGAAAAGCAATTTTCTTCACTTCAAAGTTATAGGAAAAAGGAAATACATTTATATTCATAGTGATTTACATAGCTGCATATGTTGTCTGTGTGCCGTTTTTACAGCTCAGTCCTGAACACCTCTAAAATCTTTCAACTTTGTTTTTAATGATATGATCATTTAACTGTTTTCAATTTATTCCATAATTTATAACCACAAACTGAAATATAAAAACATCAGATTATTATCCCCAGTCTTGATCACATGGAAAACTTGGAATCTATGTTGATCATAATTTAATCTAGCAATTATTTCATTTAATCTTTTCTTATAGTTGTAATGTTCGCAATTGTTCAAGATAAAGGAATTTAATATATTTGGACTTTAAAAATAATGTGTTCAGTCATGAGTGGATGCATTCACAATTTGTATTTTTTTGCCTGACACTGCATAGTGAGTCACAATCTAGAAAGTTATTCTTTACTTAATACTAATATCCCACTTGATAATCTGGATTTGTAATGTTTTATATGTGGTTTTCAGTCATTTCTTTGCATCTATTGTAACATTCAGACATTTGATTTAGTAACATCGACAATAATAATCCAATTTACCTGAATCAGCAATCCTCAATCACCTCCATATTTAACCAACATCATTTTAGGTTTGTTTGAATTTGAGGACTGTAAATATTTATTTTGTCAATTATTAGCATAGTTATTGCTCTCAATGCCTGTTACATTCCAGTTGATCAACAGTTGAAAAAATGATTGTGTCATCAGCAAATTGTAATAACTTCAAACCATTGGAAAACTACGTAATTGATATAACATTTTGGCCCCAATACTGACCCCTGAGGAACACCATAAGCAACACTAAAATAAAATAACTTGTAGTTTCCCCAACTTCAAAAACTGCTGTGACTCAAATAATTATTAAGCCACTCAAAGACTGTTAGCTTTAAGACACACCTTTCCAATTTCTATTTGCGAAGCTAACATGCCAAATAATGCCAAATGCTTTCTTCAGATCATTAAAGCTTAGAATTTATTCAGCTATGTTAATAATTGCCAGTGATGCTGATCTGTTTGCTCTGAAACCACATTGACCATCTGCAAGTAAGCTTTGTTTGTAACAAACATTTGCATAATCCCTTGCTTAAAAACGTCAATCAAGAATATGAGAGAAATGTAACAGACAGGTTTTTGAAGAAATGTTTGTTCCTAGTTTCATATAGAAGTATGACTTCAGATATTTTTCAATTTGGGTTTTGAGATCCTTTCAATGACCCTTTTCTGTGGTACCTTATCAATGCCATCATAAACAAGGGATGTGTTGATTACACATTTATGATCATTATCAATAATTCCCCTGCTAAGATGTCTGTCAATCAAAATGTTTTCTTCTGTATCTCGTCCTGTATACAAGGGCCGATAGTTGGAAAAAGAATTTTATGAATCAATTCACTGCATCGTTGCATACTTCAATAATATAAATGCATTTCTTTGACTTAGTTTAATGATGTATTTATAATTTCAAATCATTTTTCATTGTATTATTGAGCATAAGCCATCATTTATTGATTATTTTGGAGGCCTTTCTTAAAAGGGGGAAACGGAACATCCATTGCTCTTCTTTAGTTTCCCTACTCTATAATTATGAGCAGTGTTGTGCAAGTTACAGGATATATTTCAATGCAGAAATTACTTACCTCTGTTAAAAGCAGCATCTCCCTTCTGTAGTTTCCAAAAATACATAACGAGTTGTTTTATTTGTGACACATAAGCTAATAGGAAACAACGTTGGAACTGTTGTGCTTGGTGCAGATTTAATTCACTCATTAAGTTTAGTTGAAGTTAGCTGGACAAAGATTTACTATAGGAACATAATGTTTTTACTATAGGAACATAATGTTAAGATTAACAGACATGTGGTAAGTTAACATTTACTGGCATCTGGATATCTGTCTTAGCTACAGTGCGACTTTTTTGTTTTGGTTTCTGTCTGGAAGATCGAGTTTGTCCTGAGATGCTTGTCCTGCAGAAAACTGTTAAAGCAGTTTTAATTAGTGGTGATACAAATGGATGTCTCATGAACCGGACAGGAAGGATACTACTTAACTAGCTTAATGTACAATAAAAGTAATGAGGAAAAAGCTCACGTAAACTTTGTTAGCTTTAAATAGCGATTTAACTCATTTCAAATCAAGAGTCTGTTCCAGCAAATAACTATCAAAATTACTGGAGTTGCGCACATTTGCATCGTGGCATTAATTAACCGGACAAGTCAACACTTTGCTGTCATCCATTCCAATTCCTATTCATACTTTGTTAAGATCAAAGTAACTAAAAAGGAATAGTTTGCATTGATTTTTTTTTTTTTTTTCCCCACTGTTTGCATTGATTTTTACGTTTACAGACACGGTCCATGCTGGACGGCTGACATGATAAATCCCGACCATCTTCATAACATTCCTCCCTGATGTGTGACATGCAGTACAGCATGATGGATTGTGGTAATTGTGGTGCAGTGGGATTTTCCCAGCTCGTACAATGATTAAAGACATCAGAGCAGCAGCAGCATTGGTTCAGATCTGCTCAACAAATACAGCGCTGTGCGATTACATCTCTGAAGGCTCGCACATACTGTGTTTGCTTGATCTTCTACAAATGGACCACAGTAGTCTCATCAGGATTTGGAACAAGCGTGAACATGCCCTCAAATCAATGTGTTTTTTTTAAAAAAAAACTGTATATTTATATAAAGAACAATCTTGTCTTTGCTCCTTCTTGCCTTGTTTCACAGGTGACCCTGCAGCAGAGGAATGGTCCCAGTGGAGCGTATGTTCCCTCACATGTGGGCAAGGCTGGCAAGTGAGGACGAGATCATGTGTTTCGTCTCCGTACGGGACACTGTGCAGCGGCGCCCTGCGGGAGACACGCATGTGCAACAACACTTCGTCTTGTCCAGGTGAAACTGGAATCACAGGCTCAGGTATGTTTAAAAAAAAAACTGTCCATTGGTTACCTTTAACCAAATCCCTAATAAAATGCTCATGCATCTTTTGTCACAGACAATTATTTACTTAATATGTAAAAGCTCTCTGCATAACGTCTCAACATCTCAACTTTGCTCCAACTTCTGCAAAGAAAAGAAACAATAGTGCCTGTGATTTCCCGTCACTCCTCTGTATGAAGGTAGGCGGTTTGCACATGCTAGACCATGCACACATGACACTGACTCTGCTCAGCTAGCATATAATGTAACCCTGCAGTCGGAGCTGAAAATAAACCTCCCCAGACTGAGACTGTCTTTTTTTTGTCATTTCAGTTCACACTGCTGCCCACCTGAGAAAAAAAGAGATAGAGACTGACAGGCTGACACTTCAGCTCGGTGTCAGCAAGTCTATTAGACCTGCCACAGCGCTAAAGTTCAAACTTACTGGCCTCTCTATCTTTAGCTCTTTTCTGCTCTTTCATTCTGCCTTCAGCGTCTATCTTATTCCCCGTTTCTTTTCATTTATCTGTTTGTATATGTTTCAGCCTGTCTTGAAAGTGCAAACACATGCACAGAAATTCAAACAAATGACACCGAGCATAAGCATAAAAACCCTCCCCCCCCACCACCACACCATGTGCAGAATCATCCGAGAATATAAAACTGTAATAAACTAGTCCAATTAAATCTTCATATACATCCAGCACACGCTCTGCAAATGAAGCTGAGTTCCAGCAGTCCAATCTGCTTGCAGCAAAATGCAGCTTCAGAGGGAATAGCATCTTCTCTGTACTTCAAAAACACACCGCACAATTGAGGTTGAGTTACTTGGACAACTCGTGTGACTCATCCTAAATAATGCCTCCTCTGCTCTTCTTTGATTGCCAGGACAGATCTTTATAAGATGAAAATGTGAAGTAGTGTCTGTCCTGCATTTGTTTGATTGCCCTGATTGCAGTGAAGGTAAAACCTTGTATGGCACTTGCTCACTTCGAACCGTTGCTCTTCAGAACTGGAGCTGACGCGCGGTACCTAAAGCAGGTGATGACAGAAATTCTGAATAGAACTGCAATCAACACATCTGCCATCATTGAGGTGCTCTTCAGCCATTCTTACCTTAACAATTATGCTCTTTCCACAGCTTTTTTTGTCGTATAGTGGGGGATATTCAGCTTATGGACAAAGGCCAGAGTGGTGCAGCTAGTCTAAGTGTGTCTGAAAGACTGGACCTGTCACGGTGCTTGTAGCAGTCAAGGACTCCATGCTGTTTGCAAGTACCACACCATATTGCAATAAGAAGACAAGAATTTTTTGAGTTGAAATCGTCAAAGAAACTCAAAATGAACATTCGGCATTATAGATTCCTGTTTGACCACCGTCGACGAGAGGGGATTGATTATTTCGACTCGTGGGGAATCCCTTTGGACTTGCGTATAGCGACAGGAGTGGTCACTCATGGTGTTCTGTATCTCTAGACTGTCTTTGTGCCTCTCTATAGAGCATATATATTAGAAGAAAAAAAGACCTTACATCGCCTCTTAACTGCCCGAAGAGGAAGATAATGTGGTTTTTTCATTCAAGCTGAAAGTGGGAGGCCAAGGCTAACCTCTTTGAACCCAATGATAGGTAAGAGATTGGATCACAGGAATATGGCACCTCTATCCTCCGTACACAGCACTTCAATAATCTCAGTGGATGATGGAAGGATGTGTTTGAAGACACTGGTAAATGAGAAGCCGGGGCCACTAACTTTTCCCCAGGAAATGTAAGTCAGAGCAGCGCTTCCACCTACTAATATCTAAATGTCAGTTTCACCAGATAATATGCAGTCATTAGGTTTCATCTTCCGCCAGTAGAGCTCCGACACCGAACAGTTATTGAATGATGGATTGAGTGGTTTTCTTGATTTGCTTCTTTCGAACAAGTTCTGATGTATATAAAGGCCTAAACACTACAGGCATATTCTGTTTGGTGTTTGAATGAAGAGTGCCTTTATCGAATTTACATATCCTTAATGATATGGGCGTGCTGAAATCAGCCCGAAGTTGTCCATCTGTGGTGTCACAGTCTGCCTGCCCTTGCAGACTCGCATCTTCATATGGCCTGTGCGTTAATTCATTTCCATGTGATATCAGCTGCGCCTAATTTCCCCAGCGCTCCCGTACGCAACAGCTCCAGCCAAAGGAATTACGTTTTTCGGTTCAGCTGCCTATACCTCAGTCACCATCTTGTGAAAACATATTTCAGAAGACCTTGCGGGAGTTTTTCTCAAATCTGGCAGAAGCAGCCAGTTACACTCATGTACGACCTGATTAGATTGTGTTGCTTAAATAGTCAAAAGTCGAAACAAACCAAATGTTCTTATCGCGTCTTGTCAGATGCGATTTATCAGACGTCTGTTAAGGGAACTTCATTAAATGTGGCATATTTGTTTATCTGGAGTTAAGGATGAACTGATTAGACTTTTCTAATGAAATGTCACTGCGATCTTACAGAAATAGCACGGGAGATCATGCACTGATGACACAATTACATACAAATGTCTGACGGGATAAAAATATGGCATTTCATCTTCAGAAAGGTCAACTTCACTCCGATGTCACATTATTCAGCGAGAGCACTTTGATGGCAGTTATTCAAAGCTTAAACACAGCAGCAGAGAGAATAATGGGAATACTTTGCACTTAGCAGCAAACTGAATTTGTGGCAATCATCTTGAGTGCCTACATTGAAACTGTGGTGATTCTCTTGTGTGAAGGACGGATGTGTCTACATGTGCATTTATAATTTCAGGAGACCTATTGTGAACTTTAGAAACTAGTCAACATAAGAGAAGAATCAGATTTTTTTTGTTTGAGGATTATTCTAAGAGCAGATGTATGGTGAGGACTTGAGTCAGGCGATAAGTAGTTAAAGCTGAGTGGAGAAGAAGTGAATGAACGTCAGTACAATGCATCAAAAAGCCATGAAACCCCAACTTGTGTGTTTCTATATGTGAAGCGTTCGTTTTGTCGAATGTGTTGCTTCTCTGTTGCTACATCTGTTTTTGAAGTTCCCTTTTAAGCTCTCCCTGCATGTGGGCTGCCATGGCTTTACTCTCTGATTTGACTGGTTCAGGAAAGCAGAGAAACTTCTGGCAGAAATTTATTTTTTCATTTTCCTTTTTTTTTTTTTGTCTTCCTGCAGTTTTGCATCACTTATGGGTGTTATGTAGTCATTACTTATTCAGGCACCTTCTCCTTTTCCCACTTTATGTATACCTCTAGAAGGTTTTTAAAGAATTAATGCGAGTGTACATTTTCACACATGAGTTAGATGTCTGTGTTTACTTAAAAAAAAAAAGACACTGTTTGAAAAGGAAAAATAAGGAACGAGAGGAATGTTTTCTTTCCCTGTCAGTGCTTATGCTAATCTTGTTTTTATGCAAATGCATCAGCCCGATTTGTATGTCTAAGTGCCTCATTTTCCATTCACTGTCGATATTAATAACCTCAGCTGCTCCTTTGATGGGATATTGGTTGCTGTGTTATGTTCTGTTTATGATTCCATTCCCCCCACTCCTCTGATGTTTTCTGACGGGATTCTGGAGGGGTTTGGAAGCACACAGGGGATTGAAATGAATGGTCTCACATCAAATTCAAGTAGATTGGGAAAGTGGGGGTGACTGCACACAGACTTAGAAGTCATTAGTGAACTTGCTGGAACTGACTTTTTTTTTGGAGTAATTTCCTTTTCTCGGTATTTTTTTTTTTTTTTTTTAATCCACACGCTTATTTAATTTGTTAATGTCTTTACTTTCAAGTCCGATCTGGTCCGATGGGAAGTAATGTGAACGGTGAAGAAAGGCACGCTTGAGCACACACAGAAATCAATATCACAACTCCTACTTCTACATACTTAAACAGCCTCACTCAACATACAGCATATATACAGTATATATGTGGAACGTTCTTGGAGAGATTAATTTTTAACTCCAAAAAAAATGATATTGTGACATTGGTATGAAGCCTGTTTCAGAATGGGGAATGGAGATCACATCAGCAGGCCTGTGCACCAGCAGGGGTTGCTCCTTTTGAAAACCTGCTTCTAAGTCGCACCCACTGCATCTGTGACTTGCTTTGCGCGCGATCTGCGAATAACATATTTTCAACCAGCATCCCTCATTCTGTTTCAAATGCATTTACATGCAAATGGAAATATGCACGGCACACACACACGAGCACTAGGGAGAAACCCCAGAATTTTCAGTGCGTTGATGTGAGGAGAGTAAAGTAATCTGATAGATGGAATTGACAGGTTTTCTTTTGTTGCTTTCTTTCTTGTTGCCGTTAATTTGTTTCAGGGGTTAGGAAATGTGAGTGCGAGTGGATGTGTCTCTGGGCACATCTGTGTGCCCGGTGTGTGCGTGCATGTGTGTGAAAACATTAAAGAAAAGTAGTTCAGACAGAAAGCCAATGGGGTGAAAATAGACTTTTTTTTTTTCCAATTCATTTTTCATGTGTGAAACCCCTAAATTAAGGTGATGCAGATAATCAATTTTAAGTAAAAGTATGGCTCCTGACAAAGCAAACCAGCCAATAATTGGTCCTGCAAATTAATTTCTTTTTTGACGGGGGGACGGGGAGAGGGGGATATGCGGTGAAGTGTAAAGCATTCATGGCCCAAAGCATGCAAAGTGAAGTAGCAGCTCCTTCTCGTGTTCTGTTTAGCTACTGCTCATTTACCATCGACTCAGTGACATTTACAGCATGGAGTGAAACAATGGAGCATTATGAATTTAGTAAGTTTGGGTCATTGCGTAGTCAAATGCTCGCAACGCCACACTTGCAGTCATCGTTCAAGCAGGAGACCGAGGCTGCAGCCGAGAATGCGGCCATGCACTCATGCAGATGGCACACAAACTTACACACATGCCCCCTAAACTCATTTATAGCTGTAATGTAGCCACGCTGTTCAATGCTCCCAGCTGAAATTGCTGGTAATTATTGTAATCTGTGGATCAATATGATGCATGCCTCCAATTACAGCCCATACCTTACAAAGGCAGAAATGAGAAAGTTGATCTCTCTATAGAGCCCACAATAATATATGCAGCTGTATTTTATAGCTATATAGAAAATAAAGATCTCATTTGATGCATCCTCATTACACCTCATTTTGCTCGGTGCAGGGGAAGTGTTGTTGGCATGAATGTGTGAGCGTTTTTTTGATGAAGATCACGATCGCGTCCCCACTCAGCTTTCCTGCATTTGCATCAGAAAGCTGGGAGTCTCTTCGCTTTATTTTCTTGAATGTTAACTTAATTAACTTGGTTTGACTCAACAATATGTGAGTTGAAATGGATTTACCGGGCTGCTATTGCCTGATTCACAATGATCAGCTGATTACTCATGAACATGTCACTCATCGCCTGCTTTTCTGACGGAGATCCTATTGGTAGTAAAGTCCTCTACTGCCCACGGTTGAACTTCACCATATTGGGCTAAGAAGTTTGCTACTGTCAAAATGCTGTGATACCTCAATGCTCTGATGTTTTTATTGAGTAGAAACAGCTCTTGTTGCGCAATATATATCTTGTCAGTTGGTGCAATAAAGGCCTAATCTATCAGTATAATTTTTAACTGTCACTATTATTAACTTATTGGCTACCAGCTGTTTTCAGAGCATTTTCACTGATCTTTTAAGACCCACAGAATACTGAGTTCTAGGACAATGTAAACAATGAAACTACCAAATGAAAGTCTAGTCTCTCTCTTTTCATTTCAAGGAAAAAGTTTGCTTCTACCTTTTTCCATTATGTAGTAATCTGCAGTAGAACTTATAGGTGATTTCACACAAAAAAAAAACTTTCTCTGACCAAAAAAACTGAGAAAATGAGCTTTTCGTGAAAAACCACAAATCAAGTAAAACAGTGACTCTGATGCTTTTTTTTTTTTTTGCTTTAGGGACACCGTAAACATAAAAGCAGTGATTTCCTTCTATAAAACAAGAAAAATGACACTGAGAAAAAGGATTTTGAAGAAAAAAACTCATTCATTTACTTTTACAAACGACAAAAATGCCGTAACATTTTATTGTAACATATGTATGCTGTCAAACCTTCTGTATGTGTGTGTGAGCGCTATAAGCCATGGCTAGTTGCACCACTTGGTCCGGGTTGAATTTCGATCGTCTCCAGAGCGCTGTCAGCTCATCCCGATCTCTCTCTCTCTGTCATCATCTTCTCACATCTCTCCAGTAGAAGCACGCCGACTCACAAAATGTTTGAGTGTCAGCTACCTGAACGGCTCTGATCGTGTTTTTTCATTATCATCTTCTCATGTGATCATCGGTTCATCGCTCATCCAAAGAGTTTACAGTTTCAGGTCAACACTGCACTAAATTCTCTATCAACATGTCTAATTATGCAAAAGGTCCACCAGACTGTTAGCCAGCCATGCCCACTGAAAAACTGAATTGACGTCTACAGACGTCAGTCACGGTTTTTGCAATATATTGTATTCCTTTGATACCAAGGCCCATTATAGACAATGTTTGAAATCAAAATGTATCAATTCTATGTTGTCATTTCAGAAATATTTTGCATTTGCTTGCATTGCTTTGCAAATGATGTTCATTTATGCCAAAATAGCAGAAACGTTGAAAATTATGCAGTTAGTATGTAATGGGTGCTGCTATCATTTTTTGTAGTGAAACCTCACACGAGTGCAGAGAACAATATGTAATAACATTTACAGTGGCGATTACACGGGCAGTTCCTGCATACTTCTGATGAAGTTGTATTGATTGCTCTTCCAGGTGACTCCCAGCTGAAGTTTAACCAAGTGCCATTGTCGTGTAAACAGACACCCAAAATTTGATCAAAGTTGTCTGTCTCGGCTTGAAAGCATTGTCATGCGAACGGGACCCAAACGTCTGAGTCCCAAAACCCGGCCCTGTGCCGTCTTATTTGATTTTTTTGTGCTGAGTTTATGAGAATAAAGTGGAACAATGCCCTAACAGCAGTCTAGTAAAATTATGAAACGCCAAGTGTTTGTTTTGCTTGTTTTTTTTTCTTCGCTTATTAAGCCTTGTTTTTGTCTCTTGTGAAGGTTTAGCTATTCAGAGTGAAATTAGAAATCTGTCTGCTGCACTTTGACAATACCAGTTTGTTTGTTTTTCAATTATTATCGTATTGTACTCAACTAAATGCACTGGAAATTAGGTTTGTTTGGTTTTTTTTTTTTTTGGTCTGTATGTTTGATGCAAAACTATTTAGACTCTCTTACTCAATAGCATTAAAAACTTTCTGCACTTTTTGTTTTGAGTGTAAGTGCTGCACTCAGCAGTCCTTAGCAGCACAGTCAAAGCCACCGTCAAAAGGAATGATGAGATCCAAATACTTTAAATTCATTCAAGGTGGGTGATCTGTGCCGCTCTCATAAGGTCATTGTAGATTAATTAAATCTCTTTTCAAATCACGATTAGAGATTAAGGTATCATCCTTGGAGTCTCAAATTAGTAAATGCATTGGTAGTTGAAGACTAAAGTTGGATTCATTAAAAACAAAGTTATCCTTCAAATCTATTCAGGGCATTACACTTCAACATATTTGAGACTGATTGCGTATAAACTGAGTTATTTTAAGTCCTAAGTTTGTTTGTTTTTGTTGAGTTTTTTTGTGTGTATTTCAAGCCAAGAAAATCCAAATCTCTGAAAAGTTAACTTTTTTTTTTTTCTTTTTTGTTTTACCTCAAGGGTTTTGGCTTATTTGTTGTGTGTAGATTCATAATTGACAAAAAACTTTCCAGTTATTTTTATTTTTTAGAAGCATAATTACAGTAATTAAAAATGTGTTCCTTTGGAACATCTGTATGCTGAACCAGAAGAAAACAATATTACAAGCAAAAATCAATTATGTATTTGCTTTTTTTTTAATCACTTGTTATCTAAAACATTTGCTAAAGGCCTTGCAACTGTTTGCTGTTGCAGTACTTTTTTTTTTTTGTATTCTATGATTACTGATATTCTGATGTGCTAACAGTACTTTTCTCAGTTTGGTCATTCCACAATTCTCAAAAATATCTTATCTATAAACTACTGAACTTACTCAAACTCAGCTTTGTTTTTTGTCTTTTCTGCTGTAATTTAGCTAACATACATTTATGTTTTGATTAGAAATCCTTCATTAACACAGACTGTAATGCAGATTAAGCCTAAAAACACTCCATTGTTTTGAATTAGGCCTTGTAATGGAGCAGCACTGCTGAGGATAATGCAGCCGAAACACTAGCAGATTAACCATCTACCAGTTTTACATGCTTTACATATCATTTTAAAAGTTTGTGCATATCCGAGACATCTTTTTCTCGTCACGGGGCTTTTCTTGTTGTTGTGCAAGCTTTGATTTCCCTTTAGGTGTGCCTTTCTAAATTGCTTGTGATGTCAAAAAAGAAAATCCTGCTTGTGGGAGGTTTTCCTCCAACACGGATAAACTCTGCTCTCTCAACAGATAAATTAGAAAACTGCCTTTCGGTGTCAGCACAGCACATATATCATTCTGTACACTGAAGCTGAAGCAACCTGGAGAAGTAATATTTGCCAAAAACACAGAGCCGCACCTGTTCAGTGAGACCCACAAAAGAGTTTATTCTGAGAAGCATTTCATTAAAAAAAAAAAAAAGCAAGGAGAGAAAGAAACACTTGCTTACCACTGCTGCCTACGTCTCTCTCACTCCATAGATCCACTTTGTAGAGCAGCCTAAAGACAGACTGATACCATGTTTTTTCCTGAGTTTAAGGACATCTTACTATTTGCCAGCTCTTCATATCTCTGTACTTTTTTAATACCACCATCTTCTCCCTCTCACTCAGCCTTCTACTCCTGCTCCTCTGAGCCTTCCTTCACAGAGTTGACTTAATTATTTATTGGCATGATTTATTTAGCTTAGCTCAACACAGGACCAGCAGTCTTCCTCCTGCTGTCTCAAAGTTTCTCCCACCCACCCCTCCTCTCTCTGTGTGTCGCTCTCTCTCCGTCACTTCAGCATCTCTTCGTCTAACCCCTGCTCTGCCTTGCGCAGTTTGATCTCTTCTGGTCTGCCGCTCAATAATAACCTCCTATTCTCCCCCCCGTCCACGTAACCAGAGCTCATGAGTCCAACTAAAGCCCTGCATGTACAGCTGCATCGTTTTCAGCGTCTCTGCAGCTGCTGCGTAAACAGACATGATTTTCCAAACTTTTCTGAAACAAAAATTCAAAAGTGACGCATTTTCACTCGAAACATCTTGTAAACAAGGTCTGAATTTCTTGTTTATTATATTTGGTCTTCTATCGAGTTCCTGTTGTGACACTCATTAACGCCATCATTCCTCTGGTCCCATCTTTGGAGTCTCTCTCACTCAGTTTCTTCATATCTGTCTTTCAATCTTCATCTTCATTTCCTCTGGTCTTAGATCAGACATGTCCGAAGAAAAATCTAAGTTATATTTGGACGAGTTCGTCTTCAAATCGTCACGATCTGCTTTCACCACTTTGTTTTCTTCAAACCTTCCCCTCTCTAATTTATTCCTCTGGTTTATTTATTTATTTATTTATTTTTTATTTCAACTTCATCTGTTGCTAAAATGGGCTGAGATGTGCAACAAAGAGGGAAAGTGATGAAGGAGGAAAAGAGGATCAGCGTTTTAATGCTTGGGTTACTGAAAGCTCTTATAATTTCAGATGCAAATGCACCGTGTTCATTTCCTTGTCTCGCTCCGAATTGCATAACCGCATGATTTTCAAATACCAGATTATCCATTCCTAACCTCCATTATCTTTCATGTAGTGACATGCTCGCTGCGCCTGCTCCTTTGTAACTGGAATTATTTCTCGGGGTCAAGAGGTCGCCTTGTTCTTCATGGTTCTTTTAAGGAATGTGCTCATTCTCATTTAATCTCTGGTTTCTCTCATTCTCTAACGCCTGTGATGGGACGCTCCCGACCCTCCCTCACCCCGATCCAACCCCGAACTTCCGCTCTCACCCTCATCCCCATGTTGTGTGTGTTTGTGTGTACGCGTCATGTTTCATGCGTGTTTGCAGTGCATGGGCTGTGGGAGGAGTGGTCGTCATGGAGTTTGTGCTCCGTGACCTGTGGGCGGGGCTCTAGGACTCGGACCCGGAAGTGTGTGGACGGTGCCGTGGTGTGCGGACGGCCTGAGATTCAGACCAAACTCTGCAACATAGCAGTGTGTCCTGGTTAGTACCATCCTCATGAACGTGATACTGTAAGTCTCTCTCGCTCTCATCATGAAACACTCTATTAAAAAAAAAAAACATTTTCTTGTCATGCTTCTTGAAATTACGTATACATTTATATTTTTATTTGCTATTCATCTGTTATGGCCTTTTTTTTTTTTTTTTGACCATGTCTCTCTCACCTTTTCCTTTTAAAAAAAGTGCCAAAATGTTATCACATCTCATCAGTGTCTGTGAAAAGGAAAACGGCCTTTCAGTGTCAGACGTGTTGTTGTTGTGTCGGCGAAAAGGTGTTAAAGTGACGGAGGCCTTTTGGGTGAGAGGTGGAACATCTTCAAAACTTTAGTGAGTCCAGTTGCCTTCCTGATCAAAGTATATATATATATATATATATATATATATATATATATATATATATATATATATATATAAAAGCCAAACTCCACTCCAGAACATATCTATTGATTTTTTTTTTCTCGTGAATAAGGATATCCGTTTCCCAGACTTTTGTCATTTTGCCGTTTTATTTGAAACTACTCAGAAGTAGAGGCTTGTGGTTTTCGGTGAAATGAGAAATTCTTCTCGATTATCACATCTAAATGCTGGAAACAAAGTGCAGAGTGTGAACACATCTTTTCAGTTAAGAGAACTACACAAACCGAGACTTTTTTCCTATATATATCAACTTTGTCTGATGGAACTTTGCAGTGTCGGCGACAATATAATTTAGGTGCAATTTGGTGGAGCATAATTACTCACTAACAACTGTCATTTCTCTGAAACGTGATTGCTTTATCGACGAAACTTTGCTACTTCTATGATTTTTTTTCTTTTAAATGTATATTGATTTCCCTTAGTTTTTAGTTCAGACTGTCACAGTCGTAACCCACATGTCTTCTTAATGTCTCCTCATTTGAATGGTAAATAAAC